>NW_022437056.1:2351756-2378993 GCF_009761245.1 Sapajus apella
TAAAAACACAACAAAAGGTATGGACGAATCCAGACAGGACATATACCGCCAAAAAACCTGAGAACACCTAACGTCTTCACTCCAGGTTGATCTCAAGTCTCAGAGGCCCGCAAAGAGGTGAACACCTTCTACTACATTCTCCAAAGATTGAGACAGGGAGTTGATTCTTTATAAATACTTATTTTTTAACAAAAATCACAAGGCATACAGGGAAACAGGGAAACATGGCCCATTCAAAGAGTCATAATAAATCTCTAGATATAGTCACTGAAGAAACATATGAAGACTTTTAGACAACGAATTTAAAACAATGATTACAAATATGAATTTAAATAAATGAATATAAACTTTCCAAATCTGAGGAAAGTCATAGATACACAAATTTAAGGAGCTTAATGAACTCCAAGTAGGATAAACATAAAGACAGAGACTCACAGCCAGAAACATAATTATAAAACTGTTAAGAGCCAAAGAAAAAGAGAATCTTAAAGGCATAAAGAAAAAAGCAAGTCCTATAAACAAGGGATTCATAATAAGACTATCAACAGATTTCTCCACAGAGATTTCACAGGTTAGAAAGCAATGGATAGGCTGCTTGCACTGGTTCATGCCTATAATCCCAGCACATTGGGAAGCTGAGGTGGGTGGATCACTTGAGGTCAGGAATTTGAGACCAGTCTGGTTAACATAGTGAAATCCCATCTCAACTGAAAACACAAAAATTAGCCAGGCTTGGTGGCTGGCACCTGTAATCCTATCTACTTGGGAGGTTGAGACAGGAGAATAGCTTGAACATGGGAGGCAGAGGTTACACTGAGCAAAGATTGTGCCACTGCACTCCAGCCTGGCTGACAGAGCAAGACTTCATCTGAAAAGAAAGGAAAGGAAAGGGAAAAAGGAAAGGAGAAAAAGAAGAGGAGAAGAGGGAAAATATATTTAAGTGTTGAAAAATGTCAACTGAGAATTCTACATCCATAAAAACTGTCCTTCAAAAATGAAAGGGAAATTAAGACATTCCCAGACAAGCCAAATATGAGTGAGTTTATTACCAATATATATTCCCTACAAGAAACGCTAAAGAAAATCCTTCAAGATGAAATGAAAGGACGCTGCACAGTCACTCATGAAAAGTAAAAGGGTCTCTAGCATAGGTAAATATATGAAAACATATTTAAAAACATTATTATAGTAATTTTGAATTAAAACCTCAGTTTTTATTTTCTACAGTATTTAAGGATAAACACATAAAATAATGATAAATATATGCTAATAGTTACATTGTATATAAACGCATAATTTATGACAGCAGTAGCATAAAGTAAGGGAACAGACTTGTAAGGATTGAATTTTTTGTATATGATTGAAGTTAAGTTGGTGTCAATTTAAGATAATGCCATCATTGTATGATGTTATATGTAATCTCCATGGAAACCACACACACACAAAATCTATGGATGTTATATGTAATCTCCATGGAAACCACAAAGAAAATATTTATAGAACATGTAAAAAAGAAATGAGAAGAGAATCACAGTGTGACACTATAAAAAGATCAACTACATAGAAGATAATAGTAGTGGGTCAACCAAGGGGCAAAAATGTGAAAAGACATATGAAAATTGAATTCAAAATGGTAAAAGTATGAGCTACCCTTCAAATAATTATTTAAAATATAAATGGATTTAACTCCCTCTTTTAGGCTGAATTATGTTCCTCCTCCCCACAAAAAGTTATACATTGAAGTTCTAACCACCAGTGCCTCACAATGGACTGTATTTAGAGATAGAGACTTTGAAGAGGTAATTAACTGAAAATGTTGCTCTTAAGGTGAGCCCTAATCCAATACTACTGGTGACCTATAAGAAGGGGAAGTTAGGACATGAAGACGTAAAGGAAAGTCCATGTGAAGACACAGGAAGAAGATAGCCATCTACAAGTCAAGAAGAGAAGCCTTAGAAGAAATCAACCCTGCCCAAACCTTGATCTCAGACTTCTGCCCTCTAGAATTGTGGTAAAGAGAATTTCTGTTGTTTAAGCCCCTCGGTTTGTAGTGTAGTGCTTTTTTATGGCAGCCCTGGAAAATGAATCACTCCCAAACCAAACACACAAGTTGGCAGAATGGGTTGAAAAATAAATTAATAAGTAACAGGATCCAACTATATGTTGCCCACAAGAGATTCACTTTAGGCATAAGGACACACAGAGGTTAAAAACAACGAGTAATCAAAGTCACAGAGCCAGAAAGTAAAATGGTGGTTGCCAGGGGCCGGGGCAAGGGGAAGCAGAAGGATATGAAGTGTTATTATGTGGAGTGTTTCAGTGGAGTATGAAGAAAATTTGGGGAGATGAATAGTGGTGATGCATGTACAACAGCATCAATATATTTAAAGCCACAGAACTGCATGGTTTTTCTCTTCTTTTTTTTTTTTTAACTTTTTTTTTTCTTTTTTTGAACAGAATCTTATCCTGTTGCCCAGGCTGGAGCACAGTGGCACAATTGTGGCTCGCTGCAGCCTCGATCTTCTGTGCTCCAGAGATCCTCCCACCTCAGTCTTCCAGGTAGCTGTAACTACAAGTGCATGCCACCACTCCCAGCTAGTGTTTTATTATTATTACTATTATTTTGTAGAGACAGAGTTTTGACACATTGCCCAGGCTGGTCTCAAGCTCCTGGGCTCAAATAATTCTCCCACCTCAGCCTCCCAAATTGCTGGGATTACGTGAGTTACCAAGCCCAACCGGAAGTGTATGCTTATAATGGTTAAAACTAGTAAGTGTGATATTATGTCTATCTTATGTCTCTCTCTCTCTTTGCATGTGTGTGTGTGAGTGTGTGTGTGTATTTCTATCATTCTGATCCTCTATTACTTTTTCTTCAACTCCGTGTTTCCATAGTCTGTGCTATGTCCTGGGGTACAGTTCCCAATCAGTAATCAGTGGTCTACTACTAATTCTCTAAAACCAATCAGTAATCAGTGGTCTACTACTAATTCTCTAAAATTTGTCTCCTATAGGTATTTAGTTTTACTAACTTCAGATCCTAATGCAGAATGTTTCTTCTGACATGTTTATTCTTTTTGCCATCACTGGCTAGATGTCTTCTCTACTCCCTCAGGCAAAATCATTAATGCTGTGTGGCAGATTAAAACAGCTTCATCAAGGTAAATGGCTATCATTGATGTTTGTCAGAAATAATAGATTCTAGCTTGGTAACTGCACGTTTCCACAATACGCATATTGACTGAAAATACACCAAGGCTTACAAAAGTCCACTTGTATTTTTCCTTTTCTATTTTTCTCACATGGAATAATAATTAAAAGAAATGAGAGAAATTAGAGTTACCTGCCCAAGTTGCTCAAAACCATTCTGAATCTTTTTAAAGATAATGCCAAAGTCACTTACTAAAAAAGTTTACTTAATTGGAATTCTACAAATCACAAAATGAATTAGACAAGCGTGAATGTACTGCAGAAGGTAGAAGATAACAAGAAGTGATTATAGATTAATTGTAAAATATGGGTGATTTTCTGAAACAGAGATGGTTGTTTAGTGTGATAAAGAGTTAGAAAAAGTATGGTGACAAATGGTATGTGGAAGCAAATGACAGCTCCAAAAAATCCCAACCACCCATTCCATCCCCACCATGAGTAACTGGTTCATCTAGAAATGAAAGCTTCAAAGTTGGAAAGTCGTGAAGATGAATTCGCTGCAAGTGGAATCCTCAGTACCTTAGAGAAACATGTTCAAAGAGAAGAATTACTGGGCTTACTATCACTTTAATTTTGTTGAATTATATCTTTTCGGATCTCATAGAACACATGACGTAGATAGTAAAAAATATGTTAAATTTAAGTCAAATCCTTGTAGTTAATCAAAACTGAAAATATTCAATAGATGGGTTCATTACACACCATTAATACTATAGAAAGATATAAAGTTATGCAAGTGGATGATCGGATATAAATTAGACAGTTTGTGAAAGAGTTTAAATGAATTTGATTTTAAAAGTATAAACTATATATATTTTAAATGTTTTTTTCAAAGCATGTTGATTTACAATACCTCATTAGATCTGCACAAAACTTTGTGACTCTGTAGGGCAGTAACAAAAATTCTTCTTCATTAAATTACCCTGCTCTTTGAGGACATGCCATATAAGTATCAATTAAAATTCAGCATGAGTTTCTTTGCAGCAAATTATACAGGTAGACCAGGTGCCAACATGAAGAAAGCAAGTGTCTGAAAAGAAATATAAGCAACGACTTCTGTGACAAAGATTAGAAACAAATAAATTAGTGGTGATAAGGTTTATATGAGTGAATCATCAGAAATAATTACAAATGAAGTGGTCAGAATAACGGTGATGATATACAATTAAACTTCTAATGTTTGCTAGAAGCTTTAGTATCATTTACATACATTTTTAAATTTAATCTGTATAATCAGTCTATGAATTGTTAGTATTAAACCTATTTTATAGGAAAGAAAACTGAGGCCAGAGTTAAGAATGAGTTGACTCGAAATCCAGGTTCCTTTCCATACATCTGTCATAATTACCTTATGAGACATTATGCATTGAAGGGCTTTGTAAACTAAAGAGACACTTTCGGTTAATAAAAACTTTATCTCTAAAAAGTTGCGTTCATTTCCTAAAATGTGGTTAATAATAAAAATAAACCGAGCATCAAAAAGAGAAGTGAAAAGGTGTTTTCATTTATATTCCCAACCAAACATACACATGGGAAGCCATATGGTTTGAACCATGAGGCTTCAGTTCAAACCATCTGGTAGTGATTTTCCTTCAGCTAAAAGAAAAAAAAAAAAGGCTTTTCACAGAGAATATAATCCACTTTTGGAGAACTAGAGCCATAAACTGGCTTGAATGTTAAATCTCTGTGTAAGGTGTCATTTTGAGTTCAATGTTGGTTTATATTTGGAATACTTAAACCAAAATAAGCCATTTAAATCAATTCACAACCTTTAGCATGAAGATACTTGTGATTTATTATTATTGTATATTTTCATTGTTGGTACTTGCTTCTGAGATGTACAGATGTATTTCAGTTGGATCAATTTTGAGACAAACTCTAACCATTTAAGTCTTCAGAGAGGTGACATATGTTTTTAGCTGCATAACCATCAGGAATGTGTTTATACAGAACATATTCTCATTGAAATTTTTAGTAGCAGTCTCCCTACTCTATTGATGAGCTTTGGATGAGTGACAGCCCACTCTAAGATATCTGTTTGGGGGGTACTACAGACTTCAGACCTTTCTGCTATACCCGGTTTGAAATATGTCAACACTGACATTTTTTTTTTCCTTCAGCGTTTAATAGACCCAGTATTATCTCACTGAAATAAAAAGTAATAGCTACATTTTCATACATTTCTCCTCTTTGATTTTCAAGAGGTTTGTTTCTCAGAAAGATTGAGGCTTTGTCATGGTACTCCCTTCTTCAAAAACGAATAACTTGATTAGATGATAATTTCAACAATAAAAATATTTTGCCATTGTAATCCTTTCTTTCCCATAGCTGTAAGAGGTTAATTTTGATTTACAGCATCATATGAGACATTTTGGCATGAGTAACATAATGTTTTGTTATTTTTTGCTGTTTTTACAGAACATTGGTACCTTCTCTAGCAGTAGTTCTTTTTCTCTCATGGTAGTAAACACATGTTTATGCATTCTATATAAATAGACAACAGAAGAACTGTTGACACTTGGATGATACAGTCATATTATCAGAGCAACGTTAGAGGTTTTAAATGAATAGTTCACATAGAAGTAAGTTGCTCAGCACATATTGCTTTTATATGTATCATTTTAGATCTTATATTAATGGATCTTCAACTGGACATGAAGAGGTTCCAACCCTGAGTGGCTGTATTTCCCAAGTGTTTCATTTATTACATTGCCAGCATTTGTTTTCTGGGTCCTCTTTCCTCTCCCACTACACATCTTAATGTCCTGACTTTTAAAACACAGGTGGTTGATCACCTATTATCATAACTCATATGTCCAAATTTTACCCAGGTTCTCTGGGCTCTAATTCAACTGCCATGGTCTTAAATCAAGCTCTATTTTAGTTTATAGTAATTTATTTAAATTTCAGCTTCTAATGCTATGTCCTAAAATACATAACTGAGAAACTAAAAATATATTAATGATTCTATTGTACATGAAAATAAAACAATTTGGCATTCAGAACCTTCAGTCATTCCAACGTTATTCTAACTACACTCTGCAGAGATCCTATGCTCTAAGTAGTTTTGAACACTGCAGATTCTTACACTGTCTTTATTTATTTTTAGCATTGCCTCCCCTAGATTATTTTTCTAACAGAGGGAAAAGCATGTAGGTTTTTCATAAGGGCTCAAATATTAACAATTATCCTTTCAACTGATATATCACAGTACCAGCAAATGTTCAAAGGGAAAATATCTTCTTTTTAAAGCTTCAAAGTAAACCAACATGTTTATTTACTATATGAATAAAATAAAACATAAGGATATTCTAGTATACAATCAGTGTAAATGACCTTAACAAAATTAGGGGGACTGAACATTTTACAAGAGCCTGCAGAATTGTCCTCATCACTATCTGTCCGATTGCACATGATTCTCTGAGATGTTCCCTGGGATGTATGCCGGCAGCACCAAAGAGAGACACCTCTATGCCCTCTGATGGCTCCCACAAATGCAGAGTGACCATCACCTGGGAAGAGCACCCGCTCAGCTGCAGGACTTAGGGCCTGTCATCTCTGCTCTAGTCTCTTTCTGCACAGTTAAGAACTCTAGACTTAAGACTCAGAAATAGTTTTGGGGGCTCACTGAAAGGTATCTTACCAGATGCCCAATTATTCATGGTTTTTTAACAGTGAAAATAGCATTTGACTAGGCCAGCTTATATTACTTTGCATAGAGTCTAAAATTCAGGTTAGCAACTTAAAAATGGGAAAAAAATGAGAAAAAATATTGAAGTCATTATACAATTTATTTTATAAACATATATAGTTATAGTCAAATATATTTAAATATTTATGTAAAATATAATAAAGTCTCTATCTGCCAATTCCTAGATTTAAAAAAACATAAGATATTATCTATATTCTGTGAATGAGTCCTCACAGAAAAATCCTTTTTGATAATAGTACATAAGTGATTTCAGAATCTCTTAAGTGCATTCCAATACAGTAAATATAAATGATATAAGTATGTCTTATTTAATTTATGGATATGTTTTATTACTTTTACATATATTACCAATGTATTATAAATACCAATGTATTTAGAATAATATCATTAAAAGTTTAATAGTATGTGCATGAAATATCATTTAAATATCAAAGTAAAATATAAAATAAGTATATTTATTTAAATATAAGTATTAATAAATCAATACTATTTAATATTATGGCTTTATGTATCAAATATTAGTAGCTTATACAGTTTAAATACAGTTATACAGTGTTTAGTATTAGTTTACCATAGTACAATATATAAGAGGAAATAATTTCAAGTATTAAATTATGGGTTTATGCATTTTTAAAGGGCAGAAATATTAAATTATCTGGTTGAGAATTTCTGTGATACACATAGTTTAACATTGTAATTAACATATCAATCACTCCATTTGATGTATCCACTCAAAAATTTTATCTTAGAATGTTTGCCATGCAATTTCATTCTATATAAAATATTCAGATATTTTGCAGACGTAAAATTGTAAAAGACAAGTGAGTTTGAGATGGTGATGAAACCCTTCTGTGCAGCTGCTGATGGGCATTTTCAAAATGCCTAGCTGCAAGATACTTGGGAGAAGTAATTTCTACACGAGGCTATCATATGTGCATAAGATTTCAATTTCACAAATCACAAATTATTAAGTTTTATCCTTAAAGAAATCATGACATATCATCTCTAGTCCTGAAATCGTAGACATCAACATCCACTGAAAAGACTACGTAGGCTACTTAAAGTCATGCTACTATTTTTATTTACATAACCTCACCTGAATATATTAGATTGCTTTTAGTATGTTCCTGGTCATAGTAAATTATGTACAGGTATCTGTAAATGTGGAAAAGGCAACATTCTGAAATTATATTCTATATGTTCCCACAAAAATGTGTAAACTTTAATGTATATAAGGAACTATGAGATATTGATAATAAACACAAGGAGGGTGATCATATATGCAATGTTTTATGGTAAGCACATACTTATGTAATACATAATTTAAGTCTCACAAAATCTTTATGAGGGAATTATTACTTTGCTTATTGAAGAAATGAGAAAAGTGAAGGCTAGAATCTGAGTCAGCACATCCTGTTTATTTAGCTGATAAATATAGTAAGGTATCTGATCTCAAAGCCCACCTTGTTCTTTGTACATTAATTCATTGTTTTCACTTTTGACCGTTAAGGGAGCTTTAAGGAGATAATACTCATTTAGAGACTGTATGTTGAAAAAAAATGAAAAGCACTTCACACTTCCCTAATATGTGAACTTAATGTAGCATGAATTTGAGTGTAAAAGAGTCAAAAGCACAGTGTAATAAAAGGCTGATTAAAAAACAAAATGTGCTGTAACTCTACTTTCTTAAATTAAGTAAACATAGAAGCAGACAAGCAGTCTTGCCAGATACATTGTATTTACCTTTGTTGGCGAGTAAACCCCCCATGGCTATTGAATCAACCATGGTAACAACCTGGCTGTATTTTTAATTGTTTTAATTTGTGTTACAATAATGTATTATAATATCATAATGAGGACAGGTTCTTTCTATAAAGAGAAAACAACCCTAAAAGCCCAGCAGAGGTCCCAGCCCAACCACCAGCTCTGGAACCCTCCCGGCCCAGCCCACACCTGCCAAGGATGGCCTCACACCCGCTCCTTGTTCACCATGTCACAGGCCAGTCATGGGGACATGGCCCAAATCAGACAAGGCTTCCATTAACCATAATTCATGAATTTGAATTATCTAAAAAAATTATCTGGGTCCTTAAGTTTCGCTTCTTGGAGAACTTTAGCTATGATGCACACAATGATATGAAGGCCTTAGTGAAGAAAGCCACGGCTGGGCGATGCCACTGGGCCAATGGAAGCCATGGGGCCTCAGGCAAGTGCAGGGGGAGGCAGAGAGAACGTCTCAGAGGGAGGCAGCTTCCGCAGAGGGGCGGGCATGGGCATCCTCACAGGTGCCCTGAGAAGGTGCAGCCCTGCAGAAAGCAGCGTAGGCACCCTGCAGATTACATCACAGCCCATAAGAGCCACACAGAGAAGTGACCAGTGCCTAGCGCCAACTCATGTCTGGCTTTCTAGTTTTGGTACACGTGTCCAAGCCAAGAACTCCTGTCTCTCTTCTTAAGTGGTTCTAGTAACCCAAATGATCTGACTTTTTTTTTTTTTTTAAGTTATTCCAAACAATGACAGGAGAAAACAAAAGAAAAGGAATAAAGGGCATAGAAATAAGAAACAAAAGAAGAAGAAAAGTTGAAGGGAAGGAGGAGGAGAGATAAAAAGGAAAGAAAAAGATAAAATAGAATTATAACCTTTGTTTCAAAAAATTCCAACCCTTGGGGGATAGACAGGAGAGGAGTGAGAAGTTGGGGGAAGAAGGGTGTGCGGGGGAGAGCATGATGTAAGCAAAGGCAGAAAGAACTTGGTATGTTCGCAGGACACAGGTGAAATTGCTTGCAAGGGGAACGGCTTCAACTGAGAAACACAAGAACCTAGGTCAGTCACTGAGACAAAGGTCACAACATGAAGACCCTTTCTGAATGAGAGGCTTAATGGAAGCAGAGAATCTCATTTACTATTATTATATTTTCTTTCACTGATGCATTCAGCTGACATGCAGATATATTCTCCTCCATTATCTATTCATGCCTTTAGTTATATATAGTTATTGTTGAAAATTTTACATATGAGGTCGTTCTCCCTTAAAATATCAACCATGCCATATGATTAGGAAATTTTAATGACATGGAATACACAATACATCTAGCATTGCTCAATAAAGAGAATGTTACAGCAAATATCAGCTCCTCACCTTTTTCTCCCGTAAACAGTTTAGACTAAATTATTTCAGTATTTTCTTTCAACTCGACTATACCATGAGTCTATCTCCATAGTTCCTACATTCAGGGTTATTTTATCAAGGGATGTTGTAACAAACAAGTTTACTCCATAAGAGATTAGGGATATAGAAAAGACCATGTGATGGACACAAAAAGAATACAGGTAAAACAATATTATGCTAAAAGAAACATGCACGTTTCATTTTAAAAAGACAGGTTACTTGCATAGTATAAGCAACGGCTAAAAGATATAACTTTGGTCAGTCAGAAACATAGGGTTTAGTGTCTCAACGAATAAAACTAGTCATATAGGAAAATCCTGCCTTTTCACTTAGCAGTAAGTAGATTTAAAATTTTCTTTTTAACAGTATTTGTGTTTGTTGCCAATAGTCTTACTGAATTATATTTAAAAGCTGGCAAAAGATGTTAACATATTGTTTGGACAGACCCCACATTTTTATTTGTAAAAAGAAAACATTTCAAATGATTATTTTTCTACATCAGAGCAATCAAAATCACCATGGAAATAACACTTTAAAACAGAAATAGAAAGTTAATTGTAGCCAATTTCATTTAGTTATTCAACATCCACTCAGCAAAATATTGACCGAATGCCCATTAGAGACAGGCTCTGCGTCAGCTCCTGGGAGGTGTCAGTCTTCCCAGTGTTTAACAAGAAAACCTCATAGAGAAAATGTTAACAAATAAAATCTCAAATAAAAATTCATTGCTGCATATCAGGATAAATGCTACAAAGAAAAGAACAGAATAGTGTACAAGAAATTAATAGCTAGATTGGAGGAACATCAGATTTTGAATGGGGTCACAGGTGGACTCTGATGCAAAAATGACATTTAAGCTAAAATGAAAAAGGTGAGCAGGGATTACCGAAGGTAACAGTGAACTTAATAACACTCTTGCCAAGTAAACAGCAAAAGCCTCAGGAAGGAATGAGACTGGAGTATTCAAAGAACCAAAAAACGATTAAATGGCCCAAACCACTGAAACTTGAGAGAAAGCAAGAATAAAAGGAGAAAGCATGAAAGATGCTTAGATGAGAAGGTCCAATTTGTATGTTAAGCAGTTCATTTTCCCTACTCCTGCAGACCCAGGCAAGGGCAATGAGAAAAAGGAGGAAGGAAGGATGTTGAAGTCATTCAGACAGAAAGGTGATGGGTGTGGCTGGCAGGCTGGCAGGCTGAGTGAGGGTTGGAGAGCAGCTGACGGATTTCATTGTGTTCGAGATAAAATGTGAAAGAAATGTGTGACTGGTTTGGTCACAAAAATTAGGGAAGTGGAGTTACCTCTCTGAAGCCACTGAGCCAAGGGAGGTAGCACTCACCGTGGTGACAAAAGCAACAGAAGGACACATTAAGATTGGAAGGTGAATGGTTCCAGTTCTGATCTGTTACATCTCAGACCCCCACGGACAACCAAGGGAAAACCTCAATTAGTCTGTTGGTTATGTACATGTGTGTCTGGATTACAGAGCTGAGATCTCCTACAGAAACATGGTATTTACTATCATCCATGAGATGAGATTTGCAAGCATGGGACTCATTGATATGGCCTGGAATGGGACTCGAACGCTGTGTTGAATCGTTGAAAACCCAGTTGTGCTTCTTCCCCCTGGTACCGCTCCTTCCACTCAAAATACTCTTCAGCCAGATCTTCCTGTCACAGCCCGCTCAGCACACAGGTCTCAGCTCAGATGTCACCTGCAGAGTGGCCCTCCCTGTGCACCCTGCTTAAACTGGCAGCCCTCCCTCCCCTTCTCTACCCACCTGCCTATGTTAATGTGTGGACAGCTAACACTGACAGTTAACACTCTCAGAAGTTCCATCCTTTGTGGACCCAGCACACTTCCACCTGTCATGTAAGCCCACAGCTGCAGAGGTGTTTCTGTCTTGTGTTTCCTTCTCGTTCTGACTCTGCACATGGTAAGAAAACGACATGTGAGGTGGGCACTGATTCAATTAGCAAAGAAGCCAGCCCATGGCTGGCCCTGGAGCGTTGTGAACATTCTGAGGTCAAGAATAGGTAGATAAAACAACACAGAAGCTGAGGAGCAGGCAGATCGGCCATGAATACTTTAGGGATCCCAGATAAGAAAAATTTCCAAAATGCAAAGGTTTGCAAAGCAGTTTGAAATGATGCCAAGAAGCCAAGCCAGTAGAAGACAGGGAAGGAGCCACTGGTTTGGCAACACTAAAAATCATTGGTGATTTTAGGAAGTTCAGTTCAGGTGGAATAATGAAAGATTCTAGTCATCAGCTGGAGGTAAGAAATTTTACTGTTTGAGGAAAACTCTCTGGGAATAGCACTTGATCAAACAAAGTGCTCTCAAAAGGTTTATCTTGAAGTAAACTGGGTTTTCTCTGCCTTAGGCGCTAACAGGTAAACAAGTGACCTGAAATTCTTCTCCCCTGGTCCAAAGATAACCTGACTTTATGCATAGTACACTGACCAAGAAAAACTTCCCAGAGAGCTGCCTCTTCCTACGCTGACAGATTGCAGCATGGTAGCCTCAAGTTACATGTCGCACACTTAGAAAATGCTGATTCTTCATGCACCGCATGTTCTCACTCATAGGTGGGTGTTGAACAATGAGAACACATGGACACAGGGAGGGGAGCATCACATACTGGGGTCTGTAGGGGGGGACTAGGGGTGGGACACTGGGTGACAGGGAGTTGGGGAGGGATAACATGGGGAGAAATGCCAGATGTAGGTGATGGGGATGGAGGCAGCAAACCACACTGCCATGTGTGTACCTATGCAACAATCCTGCATGTTCTTCACATGTACCCCAGAACGTAAAGTGCAATAAAAAATATATATAATAATAATAAAAAGAGAGTATTGCCCAATCAAAATAAAAAAGAAAGAAAGAAAATGCTGATTCTCTAACCGTAGGTGAACTCACTATTCAATCAGCATTATTTACATAACAAAGTAATTTGTTTTTTTCTCTTCAGATTTTGTTATTGTTGCTTTTATTATTACCAGAATAAAATTGAGCAAGCATTTTCTTTAACATTCCTGCCAGAGAAAATGAATCTATTTTTAAAAATGCAAAGAGCTATTGCAAAGGCAGAACTACTTTGGCAATAATTTTAGAAAATGCAATCATTTCCAGTGCCGGTATTTAACCATTTGATTTTGCGTCTTAGGTCAGCAGTGCTGGTTGGAGGGATTCTTCCATCTCATGAGTAAAGCCCCGTTCTGCTTCTGAGACCTTCACCCCTGAACCCCATCCCCACTTACCCTCACTGAGTTATTGAACCAAAACTAAAGACTACCCCTGGGATAGTTTCATCTTATAGGAGATGATTTTAATGAGAAAAACACCACAAGCAGCCAGGGGCGGTGGCTCACGCCTATAATCCCAGCACTTTGGGAGGCCAAGGCGGGTGGATCACGAGTTCAGGAATTTGAGACCAACCAGACCAACATAGTAAAACCCCGTCTTTACTAAAAAAAAAAAAAAAAAAAAAAAAATGCAAAAATTAGCTGGTCCTGGTGGCACGTGCCTGTAATACCAGCTACTCAGGAGGCTGAGGCAGAAGAATCGCTTGAACATGGGAGGTGGGGATTGCAGTGAGCCGTGCCACTGCATGCCAGCCTGGGTGACAGACTAAGACTCCGTCTCAAAAAAAAAATAAATAAATAAAAATAAATAAGCAAAAAACACCAAAAACTCCTAGATATATCTCATTGACACGTCATGATAAAATACTTAGATTGTGATGGGTGTTGAAGATGAGTGTTGGTTAGAAAAACTTGGATATCTGGCTCCTTTTTTTAAAAAAAAAAAAAGTCCATAAAGATGATGATTCTGGATATACTACTTAAATGTAATACTAATTCTCCTGAAAGAATTCCTTTACATGAAAAAGAAAATTAAATAACCGTGACCCTGATGATTCATCCATCAATACTATTCAGGCATGGGAGTGACTTTGTTAACAAGATGACCGAACCAGCGCCCTTGCCACATCTTGCTGCCCTTGGTTTGTTTTGTTTTTGGCCGTCTCCAGTTGCCTTCCTGTGTCAGGTGCAAAGACGGCTGTCTAATGTCTCTCCGTTGGAGATCACACTCCTGGTTAGTGATCCTGTTTTTAGAAGGACGTTTCTCTGGGAATTACAGACAACAAAATGAAGCAAGAGACTTCAAAAATTATAATGATCATTTTAGAAATATAAATTCCATTTTAAAAAGAAAAAAAAAACTTTGAAAAGTGAGTGCTCTCAAACCTTAGTGATACATTTCCTCAGTGAGTGTCCCGTTAATCGGTCCTTTTAGTGTTAGATCTGCCCTGTTATTTAAATCTGCCCTGTTATATAACTGCCCTGTTTCTTCCCATCATTAACTTATTAAAAAGTTGCTGACATCATCATTTCTACATTTTTTCTCTAACTTTATGTCACAAAAAATTATAGTCAGTAAATCATTAAATGTTATATATCATGAACACACCTTTTCTCTTAGAACTCAAATACAAGATAACTTAAAATGTCTACATTGGGTATAACATAAATTATTCTGACAGTGAGAAGTACCACCTAAAAGTATGTTAATAACACACAGTCCAGAGGTCCAGGGGGAAGACTCAGAAGTGCATTGTATCAAAGGTGTCACTGGTCCTGCCATATTTTCTCAAGATTCATAAGCTTGCAAAGAAGGTGAGACTTGACAGTGAATGAATGCTGCTCCCCCTAAGAGGACATATGCAAATGCAAGTCTGTTCCCAATTTAGAAGTCAAACACAAATGCAGTGGCATCAGGATACAACGGACAATTGTATTAGTGGTACATGCACATAGAAAGTTCAATTCATTTTTAGCTACTTAAATAGTCATCTTAATTTGAAAGGCTAAATTAATACTTCCTAATTTTAAAAACATTAATGACATATTTTTCAATCTTAAGACATGAAAATATTGCATATAAATCTGAAAACATTCAATTACCCTTCAATTAAAAATGAAAATGTCATGCAAAACACCTATTTTCTTTCCAGTAACCCCATACGCATTGCTTTATAATCAGATATGATTTCTCAAGTATCCACTTGATGCATAGCTTGTAACCAGCTACGAAGTTTTAAATATCATGCTGTGACTATCACAGAAAAAGAGGAAATGTGATGAATGTAGTCAAAACTATTTAAAATACATAAAATATAAAATACATCATTTCATTTCAAGTGGATTCAGTATGAAACATGAAGATGAATATGCATGTCCCTTCCATAAAATGTCTATAAATGCTTTATCTGGTATTATGTCAGTGAAATAAAGGGCTGACTCAGCTCATCTGGCGGATTCTGTGCCCTGCTCATGAGAAGTCTGGTTCTTGACCTGACGCTGGGAAGTAGCCTCTAAGCCCTTGGAATGTCCTGTCTTGTGAGAATATCTTTGTTTACCTGGGGACTTAGGCCACAGCAGATAGTCTGTATTCATGTGATTAAGGGTGGAGGCCTTTGGCCACATGGTACAGCCACGTGGTATTGGGGTACCCCTCTGGTAGAAATAAAGACTAAGGTCAGCAATATGGGTGGACAGCCATGCTTGTGTGACACTATGTGACAAACTCCAATTAAACCTCTAGACGCCGAGGCTCAGGTGAGCTTCTGTGGTCAGTAATCCTCCGTGCGTGTGGTCACACATCACTCCTGGGAGAATTAATGCTGTCACCACAACTCTGCCGGGAGCGGACAACCGGAACTCTGAACCTGATGTCTCCTGGACTCTGCCACATGCTTCTTTCCTTTTTTGACTTTAATCTGTGTCCTTTCACTGTAACAAGCCATAGTCATGCATGTACATAACTGCCTTCCCGAGCTCTGTGCAGGCTTCTAGTGAATTGCTCAATCCGAGAGTGGTACTGGGGACACCTCAAACTGCATATCCAACAGATGAAATGAAAGGTGTGATTATAACTCTGCTGCCTACTCAGCCTTTCTGGATGAAGTCGTGATTAAGGCACACAGTGTGATTGCTTACCCATGAGTGAACACAGCCATGCATCATGTGTTCTGAGAAATGCATCCTTAGGTGACTCTTGACATTTTGCAAACATCACAGAGTGCAGTTTTGAAACCTAGATGGTAGAGCCAACTGCACAGCTGGGCTATATGGAACAGCCTCTTGCTCCCAGGCTGCAAACTCGTACAGCATGTGACTGTACTGAATACTGAGGCAAGTCGAATGCAGTGATAAGCATTCGTGAATCTAAGCCTACCTAAACCCAGAAACCGTATGGTAAGAACACTGTTTAAGTGGGTATGGTGGCTCACACCTGTAATCCCAGGACTTTGGCAAGCTGAGGTGGGCGGGTCACTTAAGGTCAGGAGTTTGAGACCAGCCTGACCAATACGGTGAAACCCTGTCTCTACTAAAAATACAAAAATTAGCCTGGCGTAATGGTGGGAACCTGTAGTCGCAGCTACTTGGAAGACTGACAAGAGAACTGCCTGAACCCGGGAGGTGGAGGTTGCAGTGAGGCGAAATCATGCCACTGCACTCCAGCCTGAGCGATAAAGCAAGGCTCCATCTCAAAAAAACAAAACAACAACCACAAAGAAAACAACAACAACAAAGCACTGTTTAATGATTAAAAAATGGGACACCTGTATAGGATACTTAGCATACACGGAGCTTGTGGGCCTGGAAGTTACTCTGGGTGAGCCCGTGAATGAATAGTGAGTGCATGCAAAGGCCGAGGACGTCACTGTGCACCTGCTGTAGAAACACTGTACACTTAGGCTACTCCACATTTGTTTAAAAAAAAAAATCTTTAATAATGAATTAGCTTTAGCTTTCTGTAAGCTCACTTAGTTTTAGTTTTTGGCTTTATAAACTGTTTTATTTTATTTAGTTTTTTGGCTTTTTTGTAATAACACGTGGCTTGAAACACACACACAATGAACAGCTGCACAAAAATGTTTTCAGTCTTAGTATCCTTGCTCTAGAAGCTTTTTCTGTTTTAAAATTTTCTGTTTTTTTTTTTTTTTTTTCCACTTTTTAAAGTTTTGTGTTAAGAACTAAGGCACACACACATTAGCCTAGACCTACACAGGGTCAGAGTAATCAACACTTCTTCCACCCCTATATCTTGTCCCACTGCAAGGTCTTCAGGAGCAGTAATAGGCATGGAGCTATCCTTTTTTAGGACAACAATGCCCTCTTCTGGAATCCCTCCTGAAGGCCCTGCCAGAGTCTGTTATACAGGCTGGGATTACAGGCGCGCACCACCATGCCCGGCTAATTTTTGTATTTTTAGTAGAGACGGGATTTCACTGTGTTGCCAGGCTGCTCTCAAACTCCTGACCTCAGGTGACTCACCCGCCTCAGCCTTCCAAAGCGCTGGAATTACAGGCGTGAGCCACCTTTCCCAGCCCTGGAGGTAAAATCTTTAGGAAATCTAAGCCAGTCAAATCCATTTTATTTACCCTACCATCTGCTCCTGGAGAATGTGCATGTTACTTAATACTGGTCATGAAACGGAATGTGAGAAACATCTTTTAGGGAAATGTTCCCACCCCCTCAACACACACACACACACACACACACACACACACACACACACACACACACAATCATGATGCAGAGATGCCCTTCTTCCTAGTCTTGATCCTGTGTAGAGGTGAAGCCTGGAGTTACCATTGTGTGACCATCCTGGGAGCAGGTGACTCAGTGAAGATCACAGAAAGCAAAGTAGAGATTCTCCTGACAAGGTGCTCCGTCGCCAAGTAACTAAAATTTGCCACTTACAGACTTCTAGTTTCATACGATCATATATTTTCTTCATTTTTGTTATACGGGTTTAAATGTCCCTTCCAAGACTCATGTTGAGATTTATGTATTTGGTTGCCATTGTGAGGTAAATAGGTCTGAGGTCCCTGCCCTCATGAATAAATTAACGTCACTATTGAGATGATGGATTGTTATAAATGCTAATTTCTCTCTCTCTCTCTCTTTTCTCTGTGTGTTTCCCATCTGCCTTCCATGATGGAATGACGCAGAAAGAAACCCTCACGGAATCGGGACTCTCATGCTTGGGCTTCCCAGTCTCCAAAACTATAGGAAATAAATTTCCTTTCTTTATGAACTATCCAGTTGGTGCTACTCTGTTACAGCAACACAAAATTAACTAGGACAATTGTCTAAGACAGTTTTAAGCTGTGTAACATAGTTTAATTTTTACTACATGATTTGCAATCAGAAATAATCCCCACTAAAAATAGGTTGTCCCACTTGCTAACCGTGTATGCTTGGAGGATTTTCATAAACAATTTATGTCTAAGATCCTTTGTCTGTAGAATGTGGATTGTTATGAGTTTGGGCATCATAAAGACCTGAATTCAAATGTCTGACCACCTTATTAACTTAAACAAATAAAATAATCTTTTTGAATCTATTTTCTAACATTTGATACAGTAATATTACCTACTATAACTTCAGAATTATTCCTCTTTGACTATAATAAAATATATGAAACTGCTGACAAGAAGTATATAAGAAACAGTTTGCTTTTTTATTTTTTTTAATGGAAATATTTAAAATTTTACTTTAGTAAAACATTGAGTAATATTTTGTTGCCTGTTATGGACTGGGTATGACTGTTAGCACTTTTATAGTCTATGATTGAATCCCACCAACAATTGTATGAAACAGGATGACAACTGAATTGTCTCTGGCATGGAATGGTAAGTAGGGATATGATTTGACTGTGTCCGCACCCAAATCTCATCTTGAATTATAGCTTCCATAATTCCCACGTCTTGGGAGGGACACAGAGGGAGGGAATTGAATCATGGGGGCTGCTCTTTCCTGTGTTATTCTTATGAGAGTAAGTCTCATGAGATCTGATGGTTTTATAAAGAGCAGTTCCCCGGCCCATGCTCTCTTGCCTGCCACCATGTGAGATGTGACTTTAGTTCTCCTTCACCTTCTGCCATGATTGTGAGTTCTCCTCAGCTGTGTGGAACTGTGAGTCCATTAAACTGGTTTTTCTTTAGGTATTACCTAGTCTTGGGTATGTCCTTGACTAATATTTTGTTGCCTGTTATAAACTGGGTACTACTGTTAGCACTTTTAAAGTCTATGATCTAATCCCCCCCCAGCAATAGTATAAAGCAGGATGACAACTAAATTATGTCTGGCACGAAGATAATTATTATAACCACACACAGCTATCAAGTCAAGGAGCTCAAATTTAAACCCAAGCAGGGTGGGTCTTAAACATAAAATCTCCTGCTCCTCACTGAGGCTTCCTTCCCATATTTCACTTTAAACCCACTTCAGCAAGTCTTGGGGTTTACAACTGGGCTTTAAAACATTGGTAGAATAAATTCTATAGATAGATAAATAAATAAATAATATGTGCACCATAAACAATTTACATGGAAAAATATGTTATCGATTTACAGCCATTTTTTCCAAATTATCTAAAACCCAATGTTAGCTTCAGTGTGTCCCAGAGAAGGTGTAGCCCGGAATCAGATATTGGTTTTATGTGGAGAGAAAGATCCTAGCTTTGTCCACCGGCAACAACCCCCCCAAAAAAACAAAAAGAAAAACAACAACAAAAGAAACACTGCTTTTGAAATTCTGAGATCTGGAGACACCGATAATGATGATAAGATTCCTAGTTCTGTTTGGTAACTCAGGAGTAGAAGAGATTACAGGGTGGGTGCTTGTCCCCGCCTGCAAAGTGCAGTCTGGAAAGGGTCAGAATCTGCTGTCTTTCTCCTGCCCGGTCATGTGGAGGAGCCGGTGAAACGGGTGCAACAGGTGCCTAGAAAGAACGTTTCTGTGGAACAGAAAGCCAGCACATGGGGAGGAGGCCTGTGGTCAGAACACAGCATGTAGCCGGGAACTCAGTGGACTCACAGGACAAACATTCCGAGATGCATAGCCGCCCTGAGGCTCCGCCCTCTCTCCTTCCCCAGGCCTTGGCCTGAGGAAGACTCCTTGGAATTTACAGATAAACTACAAGAAAAACTGGCTAGGGAAAAGCAAAGAAGGGACTCCAAATAGCCTGCGATGTATTTTCTGTCTCTCAGCACTATGGAAATTCAGAAGTTATTTCGATAAGAGAAAGGCAGTGTTGCATTTTTAACCCCCTGAAGTTGTGAGCGAACATTTTCCCCCAATATCCTTTTTTCATTTCCTACTTAGCGTTACCTTCAGCCCACTCACAACTCCCATGAATTGGAAAAATGCAAAGCAGTTCATTCTAGCGAAAGATTTTCACAGCCCTACTTTGAGCCACGTAATAAAGGCTGCTCAGTTCAAGAGGACAGAACAAGACAGAAGGAAAAGACACAGGCCTTGAGGTCTCTCGGCTGGACTAATCCATTGCCAATAAAATGTTCTACGAAATAGGTTGATATTTGAATAAAATGCTTTATTATTACTATTTTTGCTTGGGGTATTGTTTTATTAAGGGAATCAGGAAAGTTCAGGGTTTAAGTGGAAAAAGAGAGAATGGAAGTGAATTAGTGAGGGAAGAGGCCATTTTTTCATGAAAATGTACAGAAACCATTTCACCAATTTAGGCTAAAAAAGCATCCCTGATAAATTAGTCCATGACCTGAATTATCTAACTGAGCATGTAAATAAGACAGAGCAATAAATGACAGTTCAAGACACAGATAACATAATAGGGTGGGCTGGGCGCGGTGGCTCACGCCTGTAATCCCAGCACTTTGGGAGGTCAAGGTAGGGGTATCACAAGGTCAGGAGTTCGAGACCAGTCTGGCCAACATGGTGAAACCCCATCTCTACTAAAAATACAAAAAATTAGCTCAGCATGGTGGCATGCACCTGTAATCCCAGCTATTCAGGAGACTGAGGCAGGAGACTCACTTGAACCTGGGAGATGGAGGAAGCAGTGAGCCAAGACCACCTCACTGCACTCCAGCCTGGGTGACAGAGTGAGACTCCATCTCAAAAAAAAGAAAAAACAATAGGATTGATCAGAAGAACTGACTTCCTGCTCCAACCAGACCATCCAGAAGACATATTACCTACTTTAAATCTTAAAACCAATTAATCATTCTAAATCCTGATTTCCTCATGTGAACACTGCATTAAAACATAAATGGAATGACGTATATATACCCTAAGCCATTCGATAAACATCAACATCTTTGATTTCTCTGTGGTTTTTCTTTTGCATTTATTCGCTAATACATCTTACTATTTTTTTATAATCTTCTAACTACTCATTCTATTTTGGTTCAGGGTAATGGCCTAAAACAAAAATCTAATCATATTATTTATTTTATCAGCTGCAAAAATATTTGATATATTCAGAGGATATTTGTTATCTTATTTGTGTTCTGCTAAACCTAGTTAAAAGCCAGATAAGAACAGGAAATATTTATTTTGTTTACAATTTTATAGCTAGCATCTAACAGTGGCTGGGATGTACTAGGTGCTCAATAAATATTTGTTGGAGAGATGAATTAATGCCTGCATGAATGTAATTGCATAACTAATAAGAAGCAACTTATTTTAAAAATTCAGGATTCTCCCATGTAGAGCTCCTTTTTTCTGCCTGTCTCAATTCTTCATGTATAAGATTTAGCTCTGAGAAAACTCAATGCTTGAAGCTGGTACAGGGCTATTGCGGTCATATGGGGAGGCATGAGTATGTTGAGAATTGATTAAATAAATTTAAAAAGACCAGATAAATTTATTGAGGAATTGAGCCTGTTTTGGAACATTTAGCCTCTAGGTTTTGTGTTCACAACTAAGATATGAGGTAATTAAATATCCATTTGTAGTTTACTTAAGGCATTGTCAAATATTCAATTATATCTTCTCAAAACTTTGTTGCATTGTAAAGACCAGAGACCACCTTTCCTATATCCTCTGACTTCTTCCTCAACTCCAGAAATAGTTGCTCAGTTTTGTTTAAGAAATTAATGGAAAATTGTATAGGCTATCTCAGAAAA
Source organism: Sapajus apella (assembly GCF_009761245.1). Lineage (NCBI taxonomy): Eukaryota > Metazoa > Chordata > Mammalia > Primates > Cebidae > Sapajus > Sapajus apella. The sequence goes on from NW_022437056.1 coordinate 2,373,818, forward strand.
CTGCAGATGAATAAACTCATGTTTTTTCCACTCGATTGGACAATAGAAAACATATTTTCCATGAACCACTACAAAATTGAAGGTGGTCTGTGAGAGCGCAACTGTCCTGCTACATGAATTAGATATTTATTCCTTTGATCGTGGCTATAATGTTTGATAAGAAAAACGGGAGGGACTGTCTGTAAACCAGTTTTGTACAAACTGTGCTGTCCCTGAAAAATATTCATTATACAGGAAGCGAGGCATTCACAGCCCCTGCGTGGGGAAGAGAGGGCCTCACAGTTCAGGAAGGCCAGAGCAGGGCCTTAGTCCATGGAAGTCTTACCTCGATATTTTTTTGTTTGCTCATTTGTCTGTTAATGATGTCAGTAACCAATATGTGGCATTAATCATGGTTTTATAGCTTTGTTCTTATTTGTGAAGGGAAAAAAAGGTGACAAAAATAGTATGTTAAATAAGCTTTAGAAAATGTATATTATCTTGTTAAATCCCATATATATATATATATTTTGTGTGTGTGTGTGTGAATAATGGCCTCAAAAGTTGTAATGAATCAGGATTCTGAGAAAGCCTAAAAATGTTAGATGGTAGTTATTGCAGAAAGTGTACAGACAGACCAGTTCTCTGAAAACGCACATATAACACGCAGGGGACAATTACTTTACTGGGTACATTGCCTCTTCCAGACTTCCACTTGGCTACTTCTGTGTGACTCATGAATCCCTATGTAAATCCAGGGAGTCAGTAGCAGCGATTCCCAGCTCCTCGTGCAGGTGGAGAAAGAGTGAGTCACTAGCAATGGAACCAAGAATCCCCAAGTGGGGACTTTCATTCTCCACCTCCTTTAACAATTTCAGACTGAAGAGCTCTTAGAAGCAGAAACAAAAATCTGGTTCTTCTTAAAACCCACATCACTCCTATTTTATTAGTGCTTTTTATCTAAAAGAATACGTAAACACTTTAAAGTATAACTTGGTCCCTTGGGTAAACTTAGTTATTTCAGTGCATAGAAAAGGAGTGCATGAATCTCAGAACATCCTTTTAAAAGTCATGATTTATGCCTCTAATCTCTCAAGAAGTCAGCACAAGATTTCTGAGAGAATACCAGTATTTATAGTCATGTAAGAATTTCAAATACAGCTTTTTCTTGAACAGAGGGGGCCAGGAGCTCTGAACACGCTGTCGGCAAAATGGTAAGGTTGGGATCAGCATTCTCCCTGCCACCACTCAGTGCCCCAACCACTCACTACCTCCTGGTTCTCAAAAGCCCATCTGTTGTGACCTTTGCTGATCTCTTCCCTCAAATTTACCATCATTTCCTATTCTTGGTACAGCTAACTTCAGTCAGGTTTCAGGACATAGGCAATGTATGGAAACTCATTCTTATTAAGGTTAGCAAGAATCACAAGCACTGAGTGAATCCCTGACACGGATGAGGCCAGAGCAGCAAACCTAACAGACCAGCAACCCGGAAGCCGGGTTTCTCCCTCGTGGCATCTGTAAACCTTCATCACCTGGAGCTTCTGCTTTGATGGACAGGATAAGGGCAGAGGATACCGCAGATATAGCCTACAGACACCCAAAATGGAAATGGGAAACTTACGGAAAAATACACACATATATTAGACACAATATGTAATATGTAGAAGATGATATACATGAAAGTATATATTAAATGATGAAACCCCAAAGAAGTCACATGCACTCTAAAGGAGCTGAGTAGAAAGAAATTCACTGTGAAAAAGAGATCAGAAAGAGAGAAAAGAACTTGCTCTTTTCCACCTTGGTGCTATGGGGAAAAAGAAGAAATCACTGCCAAGAATTTATAACCGTAAGTCCATTTTCCCATGAGTTCGTAATTTCAACTTATGATACCTGTACAGCTCTAGAGATCTCAGCTCCAAAGATGTCTAGAAGTCAGGAGATAGTCTTGTATAAGTAGTGACCCCAGCAAACACAAACCCTCTCTGGAGGAAAACTGCCTTCATCCAGGCCTCCAAGTGTCTCCAAAGATAAAGTTGCAAGGAACAGAAATTTGCATGGAGAAAGAAAAGTGGTCAGGCACAGTAGCTCACACCTGTAATCGCAGCACTTTGGGAAGCCGAGGTGGACAGATCACAAAGTCAGGAGCTCAAGACGAGCCTGACCAACATGGTGAAACCGGATCTCTACTAAAAATACAAAAATTAGCCAGGCATGGTAGCACGTGCCTGTAATTCCAACTACTCAGGAGGCTGAGGCAGGAGAATCGCTTGAATCTGGGAGGTGGAGGTTGCAGTGAGCCAAGATCATGCCATTGTACTGCAGCCTGGGAGACAGAGTGAGACTCCATCTCAAAAACGAAAGAAAGAGAAACAGAGGAAGAAAGGAAGAAAGAAAGAGAGAAAAGAGAAAAGAAAAGAAAAGAAAGGCAACTCACAAAACCAAACATGAAAACTTGGCATCATAAGGGAAAGTACGCAGGTTAGTGGACAGTGGATCTAAGAGATTTCGGAACTGAGCTTATCAGAAAGAGAATACAGAAGAAGTACTGTATGTTTAATATATATCTATTAATAAAAGAAAGATGAGAAAACACGAACATAGAACAAGAAAGCAATAAATAAATATCATGCAGAATTTGTAAACGAATCCAGTAGAGACCCCAGAGATGAAATTATACATCCATGTGTGTGCGTGTATATATGTATGTACAGGTATTGATTGACTTACGACCTACGCAACTTACGACCATTCGACTTTATGACCACAATTGCTAGCCACGACTGCTCCGCGTCTGGCAGCGCAAACGTTGCCCAGCTGGGCGTAGGACAATGCGGACCAGCTTCCGGCAGCACTACCATCTCCGTGTGCACCATTTCAACTGTTATGCCAGACTCAGTACAGCAATTTGTGTTTTGTGTCTTGGATATTTTTCATCAAACCCCTCCCAATAAACTTCTTATACATTTCGAAGCAATGGACCCAAACATCGAACGATTTGCAAGGATTGAACAGATGGCGCACGATGTGTTTTGTCCGTATCGTGAAATTTATGAAGAAAAAAAGAAACATACAATTCAGACAAAGCTCACCATGTTTATGAAAAAACCAACTCCGGTAACCCCAACTGCTGCCTCAGATGACGACATCAACGATCCGCAGCCAAGCACCAGTGGCCAATAAAATGTTTCGTACATGTTTATATATTTTGATATGTTTTGCAATTGGGAAAATGTTTCCTATGGTACTTTTTACGCCTGTATTGTGTATTTTTGTATGCACCTGTATTTTGTAATTTTGTATGTTTTGCAAATATTAAACCAGTTGTACTGGTAATGCAGTGTTTTACTTAAACCTGACGAATGTAAAAATAAGAAACAAAATGGTGTAGAGATGATACAAATGGCATAAAATGAACAAAGAAAATTATGATATATAACAATAATGAAAGAAAATTATGATAAAATATGACTTAAAGATTTTTATAACATCATTTCACAGTGCTGTACATATAGCCTACTCAACTTGCGACCAAATCGTGTTACGACCGGTCTGTCGGAACCAATAGTGGTCGTAAGTCGAGCACTAGCTGTATATAATACATATATATTTAAACTGTAAATTTCTAGAGATAAAACCTCTAATAGTTGAAATTAAAAAATATGAATCAGGAAATTCAGAACACAGAATTAATAAACTAAATAAACAGATATAAGAAATTTTTCAAATTGTAGAAGAGAGGAGGAAAAAAAAGCCTGTAACAAATCTGAGTCAAGGGCATGGGAGAGAGACAGACCCAGGCATGTGGCTTATCAGTATTATAGAAGACAAAAATCAGGAAAAAGCAATGTGTAAAGAGATTATGAGTGAGAGCCACATCCATGGAGTTCAGGGAAAACCAATCGGGATAATGAAAATGGCACCCATATAGTGGTGAAACAGCAGAACAAAGACAAAGAGAAGATTCTAAAAGCAGCCAAAGAGAAGTGGACAGAAAGGAGGGAGGGGCGAAGACAGGGTGAAAAAAAGAGAGAGAAAGAGCAGAACCACTGAAGAAATGGGGTTTACAGCTGATGACAGACCTGTACAGTCCCTGACTGCACCTTTAGCAGAAACACCTCCTTTGCCTTTTTCAGTTCCTTAAACACCTCCTAGAGTAGTTGCTCACCCAACAGAAATACAGAAAAAAGGGTGGAATCAAACCACAGTGTTCTTAAGTTAATTAAACTACTTCTTATGTTAATTACATTAATGAATCAGTTAATACGCTTGATTTGATTTGCTATCTGGGCAAGAGATCAGCAGGACCTAAAGGGATTTGTGTATTTAGTTGGATGAAATGTGGTAGATAAGGCATTTCTGACATAGGAAAATGGGGGAGTTAATTGTTGTTATTTCAAAAACAATTGGAAACAAACATTTGAAACACATGGAATCAAAGCTTCCAAATTTTATCTTTAAGAAACTGCTCTGGCCGGGTGCAGTGGCTCACACCCGTAACCCCAGCACTTTTGGGAGGCCAAGGTGGGCGGATCACATGGTCAGGAGTTCCAGACCAGCCTGAACAACATGGTGAAACCCTGTCTCTACTAAAAAAAATACAAAAAAATTAGCCAGGCGTGGTGGCATGTACCTGTAATCCCAGCTACTCAAGAGGCTGAGGCAGGAGAATCGCTTGAACCCAGGAGGCGGAGGTTGCAGTGAGCCGAGATTGCACCACTGCACTCCAGCCTGGGTGACGAGAGCAAAACTCTGTCCCAAAAAATAAAAATTAAAAAGGACTCAGAAGCCAAATTGAAGTGCCTCTCACTGACAGAGATAGGATAGTCGGAGAATAAAAAGAATAATGACTGCAATTAGTTGAAACACATGGAAATAAAAAGAAACATAAGTTCACAGTGATACTGTTTAAAAGGCCAAAGAAACAAAGTGAAACAAAATTCACTGGTCCCACTAGAGGTAATAAAGTACCAGTTCCTTACTTTGAAAGTTGGCAATTAAAGGAACAGAATTCAGCATTTATTCTGCCTTTCCTGAATGAACTGTGTTTTAGAGTAACCAAATAGTTCTAATTGATGAAGGAATGCTTTGTTTAGTTTGAAAAAATATTCTTATACTTAGTTTAAAGAAAAATGGACTCCAAATATTTTACTTAGTACATTAGAGTATTTCAGTTATAAGTGCCAAAGAGTAG
>NW_022437056.1:2379093-2401032 GCF_009761245.1 Sapajus apella
CAAAAAAAAAAAAAAAAAAAAAAAAAAAGAAAAGAAAAGTGCTCCAGGGCAGCCTTTCTACACCAGAAATGTCACCATTACCTGGGAACTTGCTATCAATCAAAATTTCCAAAATTTTAGGTCCCCATTGCAGACTTACTGAATCAGAAACTCTAGGGGTGGGGCCCAGAAATCTGTTTCAATAAACTCCCCAAGTTGTTGAGGTGACACTAACATTTGAGAAGCATTGCTCTTAGGGAATGTAAACAACACTGGCTGTGATCAATTTTGCTGGACGCACAGGTCTTAGAGGCAGGTGGCCTTGTGTCATGTCTGGCTCTAAACTCTGCAGGTGTGAGTGAGACCCTGGATAAGCCCTGGAAGGCTTGCATGTACAGCTTCCTCACCATAAAAAAGGCACAGTAGAAAGAAAAGAGATAAACTATGTGTGCTCCTTGCACTTCGAGGCTTTTGCTCTGATTAGCAAAAAGAAGATGGGGAAGACGATGAAGACAGGGTGAGAAAGCTAAACATAGAAAGGTAGGGTTGAACCTGGACAGTTGCAGAGCTGTGAAAGGAATGGACGGGGTAAGAGATGGTTGTGCCGGACTCCTGATACCTTCAGTATAGATGGCACCAGGTTCAAGCAGCTGAAGAAGAAACAGCCTGGAACCAGAGAACACGTTACAGGGTTCCTCTGGGGGCCTGTCTGGGAAGCCCAGCAGCAGCAGGCTGAACTGGAGAACCACAACCGCTTTTAGAAAGCATGCAGTTTATATAGTATTTCCACTTCACATCCTCCGTCTAGGAACCCCACGGTGGCAACCCTCATTTCCTAAGTGATTGCTGTTGGGTGCATCTGCCAGACAGAGATTAGAGCAAAGCACTGGTAGAATTGCACACATTTTCCCTGGGAATTCCAGGTTTACCGATCACTCAGGTCTTAAAGGAAAAAAAAGTCAATTGTTTCTTCATGCTCCTCTTTCTTTCGTTCTGCCCACTACTCCTCATTGCCTCACAGAGATCCAACAGCCTGCTTACCATCTTGAATTGCACGGCTTCTGTCCTGAAACCTGCTAAGGCCGTGTTCAAACCCAAATCATTATTGGTAACATCAGATCCCATCACCAGCTAGCTCCCTTACCTCACTGTGTCCTGGGCCAGGTAGAAAATCAATGCACAGTCCAATCCAGACCAACAATGTGGTAAGTATTCATACATTTGTCTCAGGAACCCAGGACACAATGAACACAGATATGCTCTCTCAGCAGCTGCAATTAAAACGTTCTGAGCAAAGACTTGACCTCACTGAGGAAAGCTCTGTGATTAGCCAGATTGGGGTGAAGCCGCGCTTCGAGAGGTCTCAGAGGAAAGGGAAAGACAGCAAACTACAAAGCAGATATTTACTTACTGAAAATGGTGAAGTGGAAGAAATGGGGAAGGGGAAAGAAGAGGAGGCTGTGTGGTCAGAGGTGGAGCTGCAGAAGGTATCATGGGAAGGAACAGTCAGCCTTCTGCCTTTGTAGAAATCACAGAGAACCACTGAGGCAGCAGCATAGACTAGGGCATTGCCTTTGGAAGAACTTAATTTGGCTCTGCAAGGAACATGGAAGCTGCTGGCATCTGGAGGCAAAAGTTAGTGTGTTTTTTTTTTTTTTTTTAAGAAAAACAGAAAAAATACCAAAAGAAAGATGCCTGTTCAAATGATGTTGGCCTACAAGAGTAAGTGCATTGTTTAAACAATGTTTTTATTTACCTAAGGCAAGTTATATATGCATATTATCATCTTCTAAATGTTTCCCCTTTAACTCTTGACTTATAAGTTTTATTATCAAAAGTATCATAAAAATAGAGAAATGTAAGAAAAAAAGCTATAGTTCTATTTATTGCAATTTCTGTTATAGCATTAACAAAAATGAGAAATATTCTAAATTCCCAACCAAAAAAGATTAATTGTGGCAGAATTACAAAACAGAACTCTTCAGCCACAGAAAACCTTTTGAAGAAATCTTATTAACATAGAAAAATATTCACAATATCTAAAATGAAAAAAGAGAACAAAACCAATGATATAGTATTTTGTCATATTTGAATAAAAATTACAGCACACGTATATAGAAAAGGCAAGGTGATATGCCGAGATGTTAACTGTAATTTTTTCAGTTGTAAAAGTATAGAATATACTAAATATATTAAAATACAGAAGATATTAAAATATATTGAATATTTTCATTTGTATTTTCCAATATTTTTCTATGCATGCATTGCTGAGTAATAAGAAATTATCGTAAACACTATTTTAACTCATAATTAAGAAACCTGTTTGAAAATCAGAGAAAATTGTACCTATTGTGATAATAATCATTTCCTTCTGAAATGTAAATAAAAATCTGGCGGTGTCATCCTTGGCATTCCAAGGGAAAGGACCATTTCATAATGCATGAGCCTATTTACCCGGATCTGCAGTAGGACCTCCCAAAGTAGCAGTCAGGGAACCACTAAAAATGAGTAACTTTCTTGGTTCCTGCCAAAGGCCGGCTCAGAGGGCCAAGGCTTGCATTGTTTCCCATCTCATTAGCCCTCCTTCGGAACAGCACTTTTGACCTGGCCCCAGTGCTTCCTCTGAGGCTGGAGAGGATGTTTTCATGGATAACCACCAGAAGCATCTATCTTCCCTTATTGCTCCAGCGCTGCCTTCCTTCCCCTCCCTCCCCTCACGGGCTGGCAGCATTCCTCTCTGACTGAATTTGGATCAGATGTGCCTGTGCCCTTGGCTTTGATGAGTAGGCTTAGGTTAAGGCGGATACAAAAAAATTAAAACCTCAACGATTACATATCATCCTCTCTATAACCATTCCCAAATTCAAGGGCGAGACACACATGTTTGAAACATCTTAGGAGATCTTTCTTGTCACTTCTGGTACTTCTTGGGTGGCCACTTAGGTTTTCTTTTGTGAAGTGAAACTGGAGAGTCCAGCCCTTGCCATGGCAATGAAAATCCCAGGAAGGAATAAATCATAAAACTTCAAGGTTATGGGGCCGCATTGTCCTGCAGTGCAACTTAAGTTCAAGAGGCTCACGTGAAAGCCCGCACGCTTCAAAAATATCCATGCTGTGAAATTTAGAGAAGGGATGAGTGACATCCCAGATCACAGGAGACCAGGGTGGCAGAACCACCCCATGCCATGTGTGAGCCTGGGCTGAATGCTTGGCCAGGAGAGAGAAATACGGGAGAGAGAAAAATACCGCATGAAGTGAAATATAGCATAGAGAAAAATATAAAGAGAAATAGAGCACAGAGAGAAATACAGCATAAAGAGAAATATAGTATATAGAGAAATACAGCATAGAAAAAATACAGCATAAAGAGAAATATAGCATAAAGAGAAATGTAGCATAAAGAGAAATATAGTATATAGAGAAATACGGCATAGAGAAAAACACAGCATAACGTGAAATTTAGCATAGAGAAAAACATAAAGAGAAATAGAACACAGAGAGAGATACAGCATAAAGAGAAATAGAGCATGGGGAGAATTACAGCATAAAGAGAACTATAGCGTAGAGACAAATACAGCATAAAAAGAAACACAACATGAAGAAAAACAGAGCATGTTGGAAGCACCGGCAATATTTGAAATGTGGTATCAAATGCCGCATTTCAAATGCCATGTGATTAAAACATTCAATCAATTTTGTGAATTTGAAAGTTTTCGTACAGTTACTGTAAGAGATTGATTTTCTTCGGAGAAAATGAACCTTAAAGTATTAGTTTGAGAGAGACGCAGAGACAGACAGAGGAAGAGTGAGAGAGACATTGAAAAGCAAATATGGCAAAACGTATAATGGTGAAGCTGAGAAAGGCACTTTGTACTTTTTCTAACTATTCTTGTAAGTGTTCTGTGAAAGTTTGAGATGAATTCAAAACAAATTACTCTGTTTATTTTGTTTGTAACAGGCTTGTACCACTTCATAAAGCAGTGACACTTGCTGTAAACAGCAGGACTGGTAAGGAGGAAGATCAGATTCTTATTTCTTGTGTAGCCAATCAGACCTACTTGCATGGCTGGAGATGGAGGACAGATGGACGGATGTGTCCTAGCTGCAGGGAGGAGGTGTTTCCCAAGAGCAGAACCTGCCATTCTGCTCTACCATAACTCAGACACGTGCATATGTGTATACGACTCTTCTCGCCGTCTATGAGAGACATGATTTTACTTTCACTTTGCTATTCCCCAAATTATTTCCCTCTTTTCAAATTTGTCCTACAAATTGCCTTTCTGAAGTAATAGTTGCTGCGATGTTAAACAATATTGCGGTTATGACAGAAGAATTTTCAAATTAACACTTTGTAAGTCGCACTAATGAGGCAACTCAAATTGAGATTTTTAATACCAGAGTACTTAGGTTTTGAGGAACAGGATGGCTCTAACACAGTGCAGTGACTGCTGAGATTTTAGACTTGTTGAAATGTTGTTGCATGATTTACTTGTTCTCTGGTTTCAGAGCATGGAAAATTATTTTGGAAATTTGTTTTAAGAAAACTTTAATGACTTTCCCTAGAACGAGTTTCTCTAGATGAAAACCGGACAAACAAATGGGCCTTACTTAGAGACATATGGCTATAACAAATGCTATAAAAAATGGTCTAGAAAATGCTTGCATTTGTAGAAGTTACATGGTTCATGTCTGTGCACCTGAGCCATAACATGAGCGGTATGCATTATATTTAAAATCTATCTTTATGTGGCATTCCTCTCAGAGCATGATGTTTCTCTTTATTGTCTTATGTTGTTATCATGTGTGACTCAATTCAGCAGTTTCTGGTACCTGATATTTTCAATTTAAATGACCAAGTATAATAACAGCTATATATTTTTTTAACAGAACCCATTATGTACCTAGCCCTGTGCATGGTGTTTGAGATTCTCTTTGTGTCCAGCATTTAGGGTATGTGCTGTCCAAGGTCTTAGAGTTTGCTAATGGAAGAACATTTAAAGCCCAGGGTGTTTTCTGGTTCCCTCTAGCACCCTATCCTCCTCTGTGACTCAACAGCAAAACTGTACCATCCAGTTTACAACGCAACCTTTAGTCTGTGCAAACATCTTTTCAGCAATAGCATGTTTGTATTAATACCATAAGTCTTTCAATATTTTCCTTGCTTTATATATTCTTCTGTAACCTAAAACCAACCTGGAACTTAATATCAATGTTGGGGTACCAAGAAAAAACACAAAACTCTGACAAATCGACCTGCATTTACTTTACCTTTAGAAGAAATCTAAATGTCTGCTTGTTACATTGATATTAAAATCCACCTTTATTAGTTCATTTTCATGCTGCTATAAAGAACAGCCTGAGACTCGGTAATTTAGAAAGAGGCTTAATTGACTCACAGTTCATCATGGCTGGGGAGGCCTCAGGAAACTTCAATCATGGTGGAAGGCAAAGGGAAAGCAAGGCCCCTTTTTCACAGGACAGTGGGAAGGAAAGCTCTGCTTGAAGTGGGGAGAGCCTCCTGTAAAACCCTCAGATCTCAGGAGCACTCACTCACTATCAGGAGAACAGCGTGGGGAAGCCACCCCCATGATTCCATCACCTTCAACTGATCTCTCCCTTGGCACGTGAGGGTTATGGGATTATAGCGAGATTATAGGGATTATAATTCAAGATTTGAGTGGGGGCACAAAGCCTAACCAGAACATCATCCATAATATTAAAATCGCTAATGTGAAATTATGGCCTTATAACACACTGTATAAGTTGTCAGATTTTGGGATACCTTGCTAGATGTTTTCTCAATTTTTAACCTATGTACACATTTCTTTGGATACTATCTAACCCAGAGCTTTGTGCGTGGCATATGTAGCTTAATATTACATATTTGTATTTTTAAGAAATAATCTTAAATGCTAGGAGAGGTTACAAAAGGATAAATGAGTCCGGGAATGGTGGGTCACACCTGTAATCTCAGCACTTAGGGAGGCTGAGGTGGGCGGATCACAAGGTCAAGGGTTTGAGACCAGCCCGACCAACATGGTGAAACCCCACCTCTACTAAACGTACAAAAATTAGCCAGGCATGGTGGTGGGTGCCTGTAATCCCAGCTCCTGGGGAGGCTGAGGAAGAACAGCTTGAACTAAGAAGGTGGATGTTACAGTGAGCCGAGATTGTGCCACTGCACTCCAGACTGGGTGACAGAGCAAAACTCCATCTCAAAAAAAAAAAACAAAAAAAAAAAAACCAAAGGATAAACAAGTTTCAAGTTGAATTAGGAAGACAAGTATACATTTATTTACAACTGTTACGATGCTTTAATTAAGGCAAATTATGACATGGCAAAAAGTACAAATAAGAAGTATGAATAGGAAAATTCATGGAAGAACTTGCTATGCTCTACGACTAAATTAAGCCGGTGGGAATAGGGGCTAATGAGCCTTCATTCTCAGGTTCCTCTCCTTGACTATCCCACCATTACAGGTTGTACACTCTAGCTATTCCAAGTACATGTGATGCTTGCCATGAATGTATTGAGTTCCTGGCTGTGGACATTGAAGAGAACACTATCATCATTGTATGAGCAATGTTCAAAGTGGTAAATTATCAATGCTGGCTTTGCATAGAAAGGACATCAAAGACTTAATTCGATGATGACTGTATCACTTCTAACGCATAAATTTGATTTTTTTTCTAAAGAGTTTCCTCCCCTTTATTCCTTTGTCGGCTTCAAACACGGTTTATACCACCTGCAATCCTGACATCCCCCCGGTATGTGAAACTTATATCCCACGGACTCTGTCACAGCTCTTCCCGAATACTGAAGGTCTTTTCCCCCGACTCTGAGCTTGCAAGCCTGCTTCACCCACTGTATTTCCCTCCAGTAAACAGCTTTACCTTTTTCTTCCTAAGATCAAAAATCTTGAAGTCAGCCTTGACTCCTTTCATCCTACAACTTACCCAACAGAATATCCCATGAGTTCCATATTCAAGACAGGTGCACACAGTGGCCATGTATCACCATCTGTCGTTATCTTGTCAGGAAAAAAAGACCTTGTTCAGGGAACTCCCATTTATGCAACCGTTAGATGTCGTGAGACTTATTCACTACCTGGAGAACAGTATGGGGAAAACTGCCCGCAAGATTCAATTATCTCCACCTGACCCCACCCTGGACACCTGGGGGATTATTACATTTCAAGGTGAGATTTGGGTGGGACACAGCCTGAGCATAAACCTGGAATGTAAAGTTCCTGGGACAAGACTTGGTTAACTCACTACTGTATTCCCAGAACCTAGAACAGAGGGGGCACACAGTCAATACTCAGTACATGTTCAATGAATGAACAAATGGATGAATAAATGAACACCACTGAAGACCAAAGGCCCCCTATTCTTTTGTGACTGCTTGAAAGTATAATTAGCATTCTCAGCACTATTAATGACACTCAGATTATATTAGAACCCAATAAAAAACACAAATGTTTTCTATCAGAAAACAGCACTTGGTAAAGACTCATTCATCAATGTCATGCCTCCAGACTCCATGCATAGACTTTATTAACTAAAAATTCTGTAAATTCATATTCTTCAAAGTTGCATATATTTTTAAGTATATAAATTCAATATACAAATATATTTAAAATTGTAGTTATTTCTATAGTTTATAGTTTATTTTTATATTGTCTTATATAAATATCAAGTAGATAAGTGAGGGATGACTTGAAAAAAATAAAGAAAAATAAAGTTATGGGGATTCCCTGGTTTTTTTTTTTTTTTTTTTGATTTTATTTTTTTATCCCCGCTGGAGTGCAGTGGTGTGATTTTGGCTCACAGCAACCTCTGCCTCCTCAGTTCAAATGATTCTCCTGTCTCAGCCTCCCTAGTAGCTGAGATTACAGGTGCCCATTACCACACCTGACTATTTTTTATTCTTTTAGTACAGATGGGGTTTTGCCGTGTTGGCCAAGCTTGCCTAGAACTCCTGACCTCAAGTGATCCATTCACCTCAGCCTCCCAAAGTGCAGGGATTATGTCATGAGCTACAGCACCCAGCCCATTATGGGGATTCTACATCATTCTTCCTTTAGGCCACGGAGCTTGGTCAGGACCAGCTTTTCACTGCAGTTGTAGAAGCCTCCTTTGAGGAATAAGGACTCCAGTGAAGGACAGGCCACATTGCATTCCTGTTACACACTAGGGTCCCCAAAATGATGTATCCCTGACTCGTGACCCAAGTTTAATGGCCAACACATATTTGATGGATTTAATTATATATTTATCTTCATTCTCATTCCCAGAAATGACAGTCTTCATCCTGACAGCGTCAGTGTTAAAAATCAGCACTTGCTCTTGTGCCTGAAACTGACAAGTTTCATTTCACCCATAACAGCCTACTGTTGTCACATAGAAAATATGATTTGAACTTGGATCATTGATGTGAAAAGCAAATGTTGCCACTTGGAGGGGCCAAGTGTATAACATCCAGTTAGGCAGAAATCACTGTAATCATGTTTCCTTTCTGTTAGAGTAGTGGGTGTTGTCAGGAAACAGTGCTACCACCCCTCACCTTCACAGGACTGCCTGCGCCACGCACACATCACTGAACACAACATTCTCAGCAGTATTTTAACATTTACTTTCCGTTTGACTGAATTGCATGTAAACCTTGGTGTGCAGGAACTTACTTAAAATGACATTCTTAGCCAAAATTTAAGTATAATAGAAATACAAAGATTTATAAACTTATGTAGTCATTCATAGTAGAGTTAGGAAAGTATAATTTCAGGTTGAAATCAGTTAGTTTTAGACTGGGAATAAACAGCAGAGGTTTCAAGTACATGTTGACAGAATCCATATGCCTGCACACACAGGGAAAAATGGTATAGGAATTGGGTGCACAGGAGCTTCTAAAAATCAAGAGGAAACATAACTAAATCCACACTGCTAGGAGAATTCACAAATAGGAAATTGTCATGATTATATGGAGCATTTAGGAGAAGAAAAAATTCTTTACAAACTCAAACACCTCCCATATCTCTTTCACAGCAGGTAAGCCTTTGATTACAGGGTGTGGGAGCTCCATTTGTGAAATCCTAAGTAAGACTGGCTGAGTTTCAGGTCAGAGCCAGCACAGGGACACATCGGGCATCTCTACAGGTGGTGAAGTTCTCCAAAGCAAGAAGGGAACAGAGTAGGAGTGGGTGTTCCCGCTGGGTCTACCAGCAGCCTTAGGACTAGCATGGTGTCTAGGATCTATAGAATACATCACCTGCTCCCACCCACACCGAGACCTGCCGGCTCTGCACACACTGGGGACAGGAGCTGGTCTCTACACGGTTGAGCCAGGGAGCATCTCATCTGGCGTTGGCTGATTTATAGAGCCTGATGCATCTCAAAATGAAAATGGCAGATGTAAAGAAAGGGATACAGCAATAGCTCTCAACTTCTTAAATTTAATTAACATATATCAGTCAAAGAGGGATACAACTTTAAAAGTACCTTTTAGACCAGTTAATTCAAAATATGAAATTATACATTAATTTTCTAAGCTTTAGCTATAGACCTAAATCTCTTGCTTTTGAGTTTGTTCCACAGGCAACTCAGATTTCTTTTTTTTTTTTTTTTTTTTTGCCAAAACCCAACTTTTAATGATAATCTAAAACTTCAAGGTTTTGGTTACTATAAGAATAGGCAAGACTTTAAGACCCATGAATATGAAGGCTATCTTTATGCATGATCCTTCTACTCTTTAAAAAAAAATTCCCACATTCTTTACTGTCATCTTGCCTACAGCTAATTTGGCAGTGATTTTCATTTTTCACTATTATTCTGTATTCACACCAACTCTCTCTTTTAAAATAACATTCCATTAGTTTATAGACTATTTCATTACACTATATAATTATAATGGCAAACAACAGTATCATAAATAGGATTGGCACAAACACAGCCAGCTCAGGACGAGTGCACAGTGCACCTGCCGGGAAACCTAACTGTGCAAGGAACCAGGAGAGAACCCCCAGTGGTGAGTGCACATCCCACCAGGCGCCTCAGGCAGGGGTGCAAGTCAGCTGAGCCTGCAAGGTGACTCAATGGAGGCTGTGTTAAAAAATAAATAAATAACAAAACAAACCAAAAATACTCAAAAAACTGGGTGGAGAAGAAACATACCTTACACAATAAAACCCATATACGACAAATCCACAGTCAGTATCACACTGAATTAAGAAAAATGAAAAGCCTCTCCTCTAAGATCTGGAACAAGACAAGGGTGCCCACTTTCACCACTATTATTCAGTATAACTCGAGAGGTCCTGCCTAGAGCAATCAGAGAAGAGAAAAAAACAAAAGGCATCAAAATTATAAAGGAAGAAGTCAAATTATCCTCATTTGCAGATTATATAACTTACATTTGGAAAAAACGCAAAGACTCCACCAAAAAAACTCCTAGAACTGACCAATAAAAAAAAAAATCAGTAAAGCTGCAAGACACAAAATTAACATACAAAAGCAGCAGCATTTCTATATGCCAGCAGTGAACAATCTGAAAAAAAAAGCAATCCCATTTATAATAGCTACAAATAAAATATCTAAGAATATACTTCAGCAAGAAGTAAAAGCTCTCTACAATGAAAACTATAAAACATTGATGTAAGAAATCGAAGAAGATCTACAATAAATGAATGGATATTCCATGTCCATGGATTGGATGAATCAAAATTGTTAAAATGTCCCTACTACCCAAGGCACTCTACAGATTCAGTGCCACCCACATGAATATCAATGACATTCATCACAGAAATAGAAAAAAATTTTTCTAAAATGTATATGGAACCACAGAAGACCCAGAATAGCCAAAGCCACCCTGGGCATGAAGAAGGGGTCCAGGGAACTTTTCCAGCTCACTTTGATGTACTTGTGTACTAAAACGTCAAGGTTAGTTTTCTTTAAATCAACAGGATAATAAGTTTTCTCATGCTGTCAGCCCAGGAGCTCATAGACAAAGCTTAGCTTTTCCATAGACAAGACCTCTTTGAGAAAACCTCAAAGAGGGTGTGTTCCTCCTCCTGCTTTCTGAGGACAATCTACTCTGTAACTGAGCAGCTTTCAATAAACCATCTCTGTTCACCGTACTCTGAGACTTGCCTTGAATTCCTCCCTGTGTAATAAGATCGAAGAACACTCTCTCTTGATCTGGATGAAGACCCTTCTTCCAGCAGCTTTCAGTAGGTGACTCACCATCATCACTGCAGCCTGTCATTTGTTTACCAACAAAAGGGCAGGTCTTACCTTATGCAGGCACAATGCTAACGATGTGGTTAAAATGGAGAGGGGATCTGGACAGGTAAACAGGACTTTGCCAGGTTCAAGAGGGAGGCTCAGAGGTGAGCAACAAGGGGTTGTTAGGAACACCGGGCATGGAGCCCAGGGCTAGGAGAGAGCTGCCTGGGTGAATAGGCCTGGTGGGAGATGGGGACCCAGCCAGCCCAGAGGGGGCCTGTTCCAAGCCCCCTGAAGCAACACAAGCCAGACAGGTTTCAAAAGTTTTAAAGAAACCTCTGCTTTGCTGTGTTTGGGGAATTGTAACCAATTCTCTCCACAAGACAAGAATGACACTATTTTTCAATAGGTAAGATAGGTAGGGATGCTGAAATGTGGGAAATTGATTGGCTAAAATTTAGAGAGACATTAAAACAAAAATGAAACTATAAACAAAAATTCTCTTGAACCTTATACTGAAACTTCTTTGCAAATTTCTGTTTCCTTTTTATTGACGGGGAGAGACCATACATCATTGTTGTTTAATGGTAAACACATCGAATATGTTCTATAAAGAGAAGTTTGGCATTTGGAGAAGGAAAACTGAATTTTCATCTTGAAATACTCAGAGCATAACACAGCATCAGCACAGAGGCATACAGGACTAACACAATGCTAGCAACATGATTATTATCAAATAAAAAGGGAACTCAAAAACTTGGGCAGGTTAACTCTCTTAGAATGTAACACCAGAAGATAAAGTTTTCTATGTAAACTCTATTCAAATATGACACTCATTTAATGGAAAATAAAAGATAAATACAAGGAACAGACATTGGAGTGAAATGTATTTTTTAATCAATGATTGTATTTTTGCATAAACAATGGATTTTACATATAGATCTACCTAAAACTGCTCAACTTTAAATACATGTCTTTAATAGAATTACTCTTTTTATTTGTACAACATCCCAATCTTAAAAATAAATTTTAGTGATGTTTTAATGGGCATACACTCATTATAGCCCCCACTTTTTTTTATTTAAAGCTTTCGTTGGCTGGGCGTGGTGCCTCATGCCTATAATTCCAGCACTTTGAGAGGCCGAGGCAGATGAACCACTTGAGTTCAGGAGTACGAGACCAGCTTAGCCAACATAAAACCCCATCTCTAATAAAATACAAAAATTAGCTGTGCACAGTGGCACATGCCTGTAATCCTGGCTACTCAGGAGGTGAAGGCAGGAGAATTGTCTGAGTCCAGGAGGCTGAGGTTGCAGTGAACCGAGATTGTGCCCCCGCACTCCAGCCTGGGCAACAGAATGAGACTCCACCTCAAAAAATAAAAAATAAATAAATAAAGCTTTGCAATAATTTTTTTTGAATTATCATTGATAACATTGAAAATTTCCTCCTAATTCCAGGGAATTGTTTCAAACGCCTCCTGTTTTGCTATTTCAATTAATATTTCTGTTCTTGACCTACCAAATAATTCATAAATTACAACTTTCATATGATAGGAATGACCTAATATTTATAGTATGTTCTTCTAAAATACTTCTAGGTCTTTAGAGCATTGTCATTTAATTAACGTGGCACCATCTGTCTACTTGAAATTAGTCCTAATTTCCAAAACACTAATCTAATTATTTCAGAACAATTTACATAGATGGCACATAAATCCTTAAAATAAAACGTAACTTGTTGAAGATTCAGGGAATCATTTCTACAAAGCAAAATTGTATGGCATGCCAAGGGAAGCCCAGGGAAGTGAAATTATGTATATTTATTCCTATGAGAACTTGATAATAAAGGCTAGTAAATTGCAGAGATGATCTCCTTATTGATAAATTATGTCTTGTTATAAAGAAACAAATTTTTATTTGGGGCTTGCCAATCTAGTTTATTACTCATTGCTCTTATAAAATTTTTCACTTAGACACAGGTAGCCTATCTCAGTATTTAGAATCATTGTATAATGATGTGAGATGCTATTTAGTTTTCAAATCTCTGAAATACAGAAGCAGATGCCTTTCACTTAGCCAAAGTCAAACTGTTATTCTCTTTACCAACCTTCTTGGGCTGATCCTAGTTCTTTTTGGGGGGAATTATTATATTAGCAAAAATGATTAAATGGTGAATTGGTCCCTTTGGGATTTCTCACTATAGGAGAAAGAGAGTAGTGATGTGGGAAAGCAGATAAGAAGAAAATATTGCTGTTTCTGTTAACAACACGGACTTTCAAACAAGCACAAATCAATTCTAGACGCCGTAATATCAATTCCCCCAACACCCCTATGAAAAATATTAGTAAATATCTTGAATTCCCAATGTGCAATAGAACTGGGAAGTAAAATCACACTGCATAAAATGGCATTCCCAAATAGACTATAAAATTTTAACTTCTTTAGAGAAATAATGCCATATAAATCTAAAATATGAAGATGAAATTTCCAAGAAAGAGCATTTTTTGATTGTGTAATCTAAAAGAATTGCAATAGTTTCAAACTTTTAAGAAGAAAGCCAACTCACACGTTGCTCATTCTGAACAATACATAGCTAATTGCCAAGTTTCATTCGGGACTGGCCCTGTCCTCAGCAACGTGCCGTGAGGTATAAAATAGAAACAAGATACCATCATGATGTACGTGCCTGACATTTCGTAGTTTGCAAAATACCTTCAACTGCATTGTTGCATTTGTAATGAGAGGCTGTGGTGCTGTAGTGGTTTAGGGTGTGGGTTTGGGGGTCAGCTTAACTACATTTGAAGCCTCTGCTATCTACTATCTGTGGGATCTTGTTTAGTAGCTTCTTTGCCTCTGTTTTTCCATTACCTCATCTGTGAAGTGGGATGGTAACTACGTCCACTTCACAGGATTACTGACAGGACGGGGTCAGCACAGAAGAAGTAATCCACGTATGCTGGCTATTCTAATTGTTTGATTATCCAAGCACACACAGGAGTAAGAATGTATATGTTAACAGCGGCTCAGATCAAGTGACATTTTGTTTAATTGTTTTGTTTTGTTTGAGACAGAATCTTGCTCTGTCGCCCAGGCTGGAGTGCACCGACACGATCTTGGCTCACTGCAACCTCCACCTCCCGGGTTCAAGTGATTCTCCTGCCTCAGCCTCCTGAGTAACAGATTATAGGGGTGTGCCACTATGCCTGGCTAATTTTTGTATGTTTAGTAGAGACGGGGTTTCACCATGCGGTCAGAGTGGTGTCAAGTTCCTGACCTCAAATGATCCATCTACCTCAGCCTCCCAAAGTGCTGGGATCACAGGCATGAGCCACCACACCTGGCCGACTTTTCTTAATTCATGAGGATTAGATCAGATTTGCAATTCATTTGTTCAGACTCTAGTACAGATCTTTTGTATACATGGCTGCTCCTGATTCACAGGAGTTTCTTCAGGTCACGTACACACAAGACTGACAGGTATGAGGCAGAGGTGGGGGGTGGGCAGAGGTGACGCCAGCACCCAGCATCACCAGCTATTCAGCGTGATGTTGCTTCCTGCCACCACTAACCCTTGAGATGCTCAGGGGAGAAAATAAATGCTAGGATAGAGCCAGGTTACACCTGTTAAGGCACACTGAATATGGCCCAAGGAGGACTCTATACTTTTATACACGAGTCCTCGAGGATGAACTGCAGCCTAGCTTAACAGGTAGACAAGATTGAGAACCTAACTCAGGAGCGTGCACCTGTAACAATTGCTGAGTCTTGGCCAGTCCCAGCAGCCATACTTCAACCACTCATACACTGCTTAGGGTTCAAACTGTGTTCGAATAAGGCAAACACCAGTTCGTAACTGATCCAGCTGTTTCTCTGTCTCACTGATGATTTCTGTACATCACTTGCCTTTTTTTTTTTTTGGTCTATTAATCTTCTTCCACCACATGGCTGTGCTGGAGTCTCTCTGACTCTGCCGTGATTCTGGGGGCTGCCCCTGATTTGCAAATTGTTCATTGCTCAATTAAACTCTTTTAATTTTTTATTTTTTGAGACTGAGTCTTACTTAATTGCCCAGGCTGCAGTGCAGTGGCACAATGTCAGCTCACTGCAACGTCCACCTCCTTGGTTCCAGTGATTCTCTGCCTCAGCCTCCCAAGTAGCTGGGACTACAGGTGCCCACCACCACATCTGGCTCATTTTTGTATTTTTATTAGAAACAGGGTTTCACCATGTTGGTCAGGCTGGTCTCGAACTCCTGACCTCAAGTGATCCATCTGCCTTGGCCTCCTAAAGTGCTGGAATTACAGGCATGATCCACCACAACTGGCAAGCTCCTTTAAAAGTAATTCAGATGAAGTGTTTTTTTTGTTTGTTTTTAATCACACCAAACAAACACACCAAACAAACCACCCTTTAGATAAGTCTTGAAGGATGCATAGGATTTGTACAGAAAGATGGAAGAAGATAGCACATTTATAGCAAAGAGGAGTAAGATCGAGAGAATAGAGGAATGAGAATGGGGCATCCAGAGGCTGCGGGAGAGAGGAGCTGTCCAGACCCTGACAGAGCAGGCAGAAGGTTTTTACTTAGAGTTGTAGAAAACATTAAAAGACAACTGCTCAGTAGTTGTGTGGAAACAGAGAAGGAACCTGCTCAGAGGGATCTTTGTGGAACACCAGGATGCTTTATCTTAGCAGAGTTAGGCTATAGAGATAGCTCATCAAGGACAAGTTGTAAACAGATAAAATTGCCATTGAATCAACAGTGGGTTCAGTGAAACACAACATGAACAACTATGCTCAACCCCAGCTGGGGGCATTTCTATTTTATCATTGTCACTAGGGGGTAAAATGACCTGTAAAACATTTTCAACAGTTCAGTGGTTACTTAAAATTGCTCTCTCCCTGCTCTTCCTCTGCTTTCCAACTCTCCCTAACTTAGGTATATGAATGTCAAGCCTCCATGCCACATTTTCTTTATCTAGTCTATCATTGATGCGCATTTGGATTGGTTTCAAGTCTTGGCTATTGCAAATAGTGCTGCAATAAACATACATGCACATGTGTCTTTATAATAAAATGATTTATAATCCTTGGGGTATATACCCAGTAATGGGATTGCTGAGTCAAATGGTATTTCTGGTTCTAGATCTCCTTGAGGAATCACCACACTTGTCTTCCACAATGGTTGAGTATATCATGGTTTACTGTGCAGCCATAAAATAGGATGAGTTCATGTCCTTTGCAGGGACATGGATGAAGCTGGAAGCCATCATTCTCAGCAAACTGACACAGGAACAGAAAACCCAACACTGCATGTTCTCACTCATAAGTGGGAGTTGAACAATGAGAACACATGGAGACAGGGAGGGGGGCATCACACACCAGGGCCTGTTGGTGGAGGAGGGGGGAAGAGCATTAGCACAAATACCTAATGCATGTGGGGCTTAAAATCTAGATAATTTGATAGGAGCAGCAAACCACCATGGCACACGTATAGCTATGTAATAAACCTGCACGTTCTGCACATGGATCCCAGGACTTAAAGTAAAATAAGAAAGAAAGACTCCATGCCATTTGTCTGTCAGTGGAAATAAAGGAAAATACAGAAGTGAGCAAGGTGAGAGCACCACAAAGCTGCCTGCAGCGAGGACCTGAAGCAGTGGGGGGCCTCAGGAGAGAACAAGGAAGAAACGGTTAGGAAGGAAGGCCGTCACATCCCCAGCACAGAGAAGGGATGAATAACTAAGAAGCTTTTAAACAAGGCGTTGAAGAGGCCATTCTCCATGAGAGTGAGAGAGGGCTGACACTACTGACAGGCAAGGCGTGGCATTTGTGCAGTAGAACACGTTTGTCCGAGGTAGGGATGGTGAGTTCTGTTTGGCACAGGGCAAGTTTGACTTTATATGGGGGCACTTGAGTGAATTTCTGTGAGTGCTTGTAAGACACGCAGATAGGAGGGACTCAAGAGAACTGAGAGACTCAGACATTGATTTGATAGCCATAGTGATTGTGAAAGGAAAATAAATCTTGGGGCCGAAAATCCCTAACCTAGAGGCAGAAGTCAAGCTGGGAGCTGCTTAGGGCCAACCTGACTCCCATTCTATTCAAAGTCACCCCTCTGCTCACTGAGATAAACGCACGTCTGATTGCCTCCTTTGAGAAGGCTAATCAGAAACTCAAAAGAATGCAACCATGTGTCCCTTATCCACCTGTGTCTCTTATCTTTCCCCTCCCCGCTCCCTTTGTTCCACCACCTTTGCTTCCAGTTGTCCTGCCTTTCTGTCCTGAGCCAATATTCATCTCACATATGTGGATTGATGTCTCCTGTCTCCCTAAATGTATAAAACCGAACTGTGCTCTGACCTCCTGGGGCACATGTTATCAGGACCTTCTGAGGTTGTGTCAAGGGTGCACACCCTCAACCTTTGAAAAATAAACTTTCTAAATTAACTGAGACCTATCTCAGATATTTGGGCTTCATAGAACCAAGGCTTTGTTCAAATGTCACTAAATCTCATTGCAAATCTTCAACCATTAGATGGCTTTAGTTTTTAATCTTAAAAGTAAAATATTGGACTTCATACAAGGAAGTATTTTCTGCTTCTGGTTTACTTCAATCACCTGAATCAATTCTCTTCCAAAACCGTGTTATTCTGGACAAAGTGGATATTAGTCAGAAAGCATAGACAGTTCAATATTAACCATGTATAGAATATGTAAAATATCCTATGGACTGTATGTTGATGGTGAGTCAAAAGTATCAGATTTTCCTCATATAAGAAAGGCAAATAGAGTGAGAAATTTTCATCTGCCTGTATTATCCTGCCTGTCTCCACACTATTCCAAAGACTCCACAAAGATCAGCGGCATCTTTTCTTATCGCTTTTGCATTAAGAAGCAGTAAAGAGCCGGCCCTTCATCTCATCAGGATGTTGAATAAAGATATCTAATTAAGATGTCCAGGTTAACATTTAAAATAAAGAGCACATACCAACACTGCTAAAACTGTTCACAAAGCTTATCAAGAGAGTCAACTTTGAAATGCCTAAGAGTTTAACAGTGAAGCCAGACATCATAAACAATTCAGACAGAATTTCAATATCTGAAATTCTAAAACATACGTCACATTTTCTCAGGGTTTCATTTTTGTCTCTGTGCATCAAAGACTTCAATATATTCTTTAAAAGTTACTTTCCTATTTTATAAGTATATTTGATATATATTATTAATGTAAAATAATTAATATAATTATATATATATTATATATAGTTTAGTTTAAATATATATATTTAAAGTTCCAATTTGTTTAGTTTAAATATATATTTAAAAATATTAAATATATTTAATAATATATATTTAATCTACCAATTTATCTGATGTTTCCATGATGTTCAAGAAACATACATAATCTAAGATGATAACAATACTTATAAAAAGAATATTTTAGATGTAGGAAATTTATATCTTGAGCATTGGTCAATGAGATAAAATTACTGCTACGATGTTAGGTATTTCCATATATTTCACTGATATAAAAAAAAAAATTGTCGGCTGGATGCAGTGGTTCATGTTTGTAATCCCAGGACTTTGTGAGGTCAACTCAGGTGGATAGACTGACATCAGGAGTTCGAGACCAGCCTGGCCAATATGGCAAAACTCCGTCTCTACTAAAAATACAAATATTAGCCAGGTGTGGTGGCAAACAGCTGTAATCCCAGCTACTTGGGAGGCTGAGGCATGAGAATTGCTTGAACCTGGGAGACAGAGGCTGCAGTGAGCCAAGATCCTGCCTCTGTACTCCAGCCTAGGTGACAGAGCGAGACTCCGTCTCTCTCTCTATGTATATAGAGACATCTCTAAATATATATATACATAATTTGTCAGGAGACTAAATAGTATCTTGGTTCCTTATTATCCCACTTAATATTAATCAAGTAATTGACTCAACAGTGTTCTAAATAATCCCCGGGAGAAATATTGAAAAATTCCTCTTAATGGGACAAACACAAAGATAAATCTCAGGGAATGTGAAACTAAGGCTACAGATCTTATCTCAGATGAATTAAAGTCATGAAAATATAAAAAGATGTCTATCTGAGGCAGTAGCTTGAAGCTGGAGCTATTTCTCAGAGTAGCCCTAGAAATCTCTTGAATATTCAACCCAGGGCTTAGGCTTCTGCATTTATGACCTCAGTGCTGGTTTGCTTTTTGTGTTTTTGAGACAGAGTCTCCCTCTGTCACCCAGGCTAGAGTGCAGTGGAGCAGTCTCGACTCCCTGCGACCTCCACCTGCCAGGTTCAAGCGATTTTCCTGCCTTAGCCTCCCCGTGCCGAGTAGCTGAGACTACACGTGCCTGCCACTATGTCACATTAGTTTTTGTATTTTTAGTAGAATTGGGGTTTCACCGTGTTGGCCAGGCTGGTCTCTAACTTCTGACCTCAGGTGATCCAACCGCCTTGGCCTCCCAAAGTGCTGAGATTACAGGTGTGAGCTGCCACGCCCGGCCTGATGCTTTGCTGTTGTGCTTGCTTTCCCCACCACACTGGGGAGACCTTCCCTTTCTATTCCTCACAGGTCTTTTGCCTCCTCTTTTCATTTAGTCTCTAGACTGTGAGAACTGATGTGAAGAATATGCTTTAAAAATAACTCAAATGATATAAGCACCTGCCCGTTTAAAAGAACATATTCAGTAGAGTTCAAATAACTGATTATAAGTTTGAAAATATCGGATCTTAGTGTACAATTGCTAAAATAATTGGATAGAAATAGTGAGTCAGGATTGGTCTTTGCTGTTACATGCACAGGCCAGGATCCACATATCAGCTCTTCTTTCAGCAAGCCTTTTCTAAATGCTCCCTGATACAGTTTGGCTGTGTCCCCACCCAAATCTCATCTTGAATTGTAGCTCCCATAATTCTAACGAGTTGTGGGAGGGAACTGGTGAGAGATAATTGGAACATGGGGGCAGTTTCCCCCATACTGCTCTCTTGGTAGTAAGTCTCATGAGATCTGATGGTTTCATAAGGGAAACCCCTTTCACTTGGTTCTCATTCTCTCTTGCCTGCCGCTGTGTAAGGTGTGTCTTTCATCTTCTGCCATGATTGTGAGGCCTCCCCAGCCACATGCAACTGTGAGTCCATTAAATCTCTTTTTCTCTACAAATCACCCAGTGTGGGAAAAGTCTTTATCAGCAGCATGAAAACAAACTAATACACCTGTTATGTTCCACATGCATTACCAGGTGTAAGAGTTGGAGAAATAAAAGAGCTAACTGTAAGAGCTCAGATTTTAGCAGAAAGATAAATATTGCACAAGCCCAAAGGTGCCAAGCTAGAAGTATGCTCAAGTCCTTTCATTCCTTCATTCTCTAAATAATTACTGAGTTCTTGGTACAAGCTAGGAAATCTTGTAGGTATTAGTAATACGCAGTTTGGGAGTGAGTAAAACAAGGGCTGTTCTTTGGAGCTCACATTCTACCGACGACACAAACGTGCAAGTATTTATATACATTTACACATTATATATTATAGTCCCTACATTACATCAATATATATTAATATGTTCTGTGATATGCCAGATTATAAGTGTTATGAGAAAAATAAGGAAGGATAAAAAGAAAGTGAAGGGGTGGCAGGTGTCCCCCTGTATAGGATGTCACTGGAGTGACATTTGAGAAGGGTCCTGGAGGAGTGAAAATTGAGGTGTGTGGAGATCTTGGGGAAGAGAGTTTTGGACAACAGCCATTGACAAGGCCTTGAGGCAGGAGAGTCCTAGCAAATGATGCAGGGCCAGTGTGGCTGGAGCCAATGGGGGATGGGAGGTGTTGGGGACCAGGTCAGGGAGGACATGAGGACTGTGCTGAGAAAAGCCTTGGAGACAACCTGAGATGATTTTGTGAGTGACAGGGAAGTTCTCTTCACTGTTTAGATTGCTCTGCAAACCCAGGCTTTGGGGTGAAGAGCAGCTGTTCAGGCACAGTGATGTCTGAACTGAGGTTCAGAGGATTAGTATATACTCATTAGAGAAGGTAAGGAAGAGTTCCGAAAAGCATCCTTTAGGAAGCATGTGTCTTGGGGAAAGTCATAAAAACAGAAGACCCGGGGCAAATTCATGAACAGCATATCCCGGAGTGTCTGAACATTTAATTGTGAAATTGCAGCTAGTGGAAATGGCCAAGGCCAGATCATCAAAGACTCTGTACGCCACAGAGACACCACTGGTGATGACTCAGCCACCCATTTCTTCCCTGTGTCTTCCTAATGGAGACACATCAATATGAGTGTCTGTGCACTTCAGGGCAAGCCGGCTTCTCCCCAAGTCCCCATCCTAAAGGTGAGTCTTGGTCAGACTCCATCAGGTACAGTCATTCCACCTCTGGGATAGAGGGCAATGGGGCTGGAGCACTGACCACAATTCTGGAGGATAAGTAATCTCCAGGGGTGTACAGAGGGGCTGACCTCTGAGATACATAGTAAGGGTGACATTCCTCCACCACTGCTTGATCTTATTCTGGGTGGTGAGTCCAGCCTTGTGTCAAGGTAGATGTGAAGTGAGAGGACTAGGAAGGAAAGTTGTGTCCCACAGGCCCTGGGCTGTGTATGTCAGATGGAGTCCCCCGACCCAATTTCTGTTTTTTATATGTGTGTGTGTGTGTGTGTATATATATATATATATAAAACAAAATATATAAAATATATATTTTATATATATACACATATATATACACACATACACACACA
>NW_022437056.1:2401132-2773149 GCF_009761245.1 Sapajus apella
CACACACACACACACACACACACACACACACACATATATTTGAGATAACTCAGGCAGCTACAGCGTAAGCTGGAGAGATGAGAAGTGTTTATTCAGGTGGAGAGATGGTGGAGTTTGAGGGATATTACAGAGGGGAAGAGGGGTTTGAGCGGGCATTGTACATCTTGGTATATCTTGCACATATGGTGTGCAAAGGGGACCAAACAGTGGGGAAAAGAGAGGATCCGGAACACAGTGTGGGATACAGAAGGCTCATCTCAGGTGTCTGGGGATCAACCAGGAGGCAATGTCTGGCAACAGAAGGATGGGTGAGTTTGGAGCTCAGGAGGAGCCGATGCTAGGGAAGATGCGTACTGAACACCCTGTAGCTACTCCAGTTTCTGCCCATTTCCTTGCCTTAAACTTTGTGCTGCTAAGTAAAGTTATGGGAGGATCACAATTATAGAATTATATTGCTTTGATGGCTATGAGCCTTAATCCTGGCGGCAAAGTAACGCCTACATCTCCTCCTAGGCCATAGCTGTCTGAGAGGTGTGATGGAAGCAGGTAAAGATGGGGAGAAATCATTTAGCCACCCCGTTAGCCTGTACTTTCACTGGAAATGTTTCACTGAACAGACTTTATATTTTTAGAGTTTACCTAAACTTGTCTTCAAAGATTAAGGGATGACCCCACCAGAAACATGTTTGCGGAAGCCATTATATACAGAAAAATTAGTTAATCATCCCTCAAGGGCAGAATGCTTAGAAAAAAGGAAAGTATGTAAAATGAGCATAAAACTATGTTTTA
Source organism: Sapajus apella (assembly GCF_009761245.1). Classification (NCBI taxonomy): domain Eukaryota; kingdom Metazoa; phylum Chordata; class Mammalia; order Primates; family Cebidae; genus Sapajus; species Sapajus apella. The sequence continues at coordinate 2,401,922 of NW_022437056.1, forward strand.
ATTGAAAGGCTGGGAACATAAATTCAAAGACACTAAATAAGGTAGCACAGAGTATAAATTTGAGTTAAAGTGTGTCATCCATGTTTTGTCATGTGTCACTTTGCCATTGAGTCACGTATTCGTGTGAGCAATTATTTCTTTCTTGGGCCCATGCTTCAGAGCCTGCCTTGGGTAGGAGGGTCCAAGGCCTCGAGCTTCTTGGGCTGGCCAGGCTGGGGGTTCCTGGTTACGCCACAGTGAGGGACTTCACTGCTTCATCTATCTACTCATTCATTCAACATCAGAGGATAGCTAGTTATCCTCTGCTAAATATTGACAACACAAGTTCCAAGTGAATGAATCTTGAATGGAGGAACCTCAGGTTTTCAGAAGGAGGAGGGGAAGGTAGCCTGAATTGAGACTCTTCTGGACATGGAAACCATGACACGGAAGACAAGCTGGGTATGCATTCACTCACCCACTGGTCACATCACTTATTAATTCAACAGACATTAGCACAGCACCTGCTCTGTGTGAGGCGCGATGCTAGGAACTGTGTATAAAGAGGAAGGCCAGGTGGACAGGGGCCTGGAACTGGCTGAGCCTTAGGCTACACACACCTGTCAGAAACCTCAGGGATCCAGGTGCAGTCCTGATGGCCAATTCACAGAACAGAACACAGCAGCTGACAACAGCAGTGATGGGAGGGGTCCAAGGGATGACCCAGCACCTCTTTCCTTCTTCTTTCTTAACATTTGAGGAAACGAATATGTTAGAGACTTTGAATAACATACCCAAGGATATAATTTACACCTTATTCTTTTAAGCTTTCAGACGCAATTGCATACTTTTCTAAGTAAGTTATGCCAACGGCAGTGAAATGTTCCTAGTGTCTCACTATCTGTGGTAGTTCATACCTGTGTCAGCTTGATTGAATGATGGAAAGTGTTGATCCTGGGTGTGTCTGTGAGGGTGCTGCCAAAGGAGATTCACATTTGAGTCGGTGGGCTGGGGAAGGCAGGCCCAACCTCAGTCTGGGTGGGCACCATCTACTCAGCTGCTGGCGAATATGAAGCAGGCAGAAAAGCATGAAAAGGCAGATGGGCCGCTCCTCCCAGCCTATCTTTCTCCCGTACTGGATGCTTCCTGCCCTCGAACATCAGGCTCCAAATTCTTCAGTTTTGGGACTCAGGCTATATCTCCTTGCTCCTCCACTCTCAGACGGCCTATTGTGGAACCTTGTGATCATGTGAGTTAATACCTAATAAACTCCACTTTACATATGTATATATAAAATAGATGGAGATATACAGCTAGTGCTCAATTTACGACCACAATTGGTTCCGACAGACCGGCCGTAACACGATTTGGTCGCAAGTTGAGTAGGCTATATGTACAGCACTGTGAAATGATGTTATAAAAATCTTTAAGTCATATTTTATCATAATTTTCTTTCATTATTGTTATATATCATAATTTTCTTTGTTCATTTTATGCCATTTGTATCATCTCTACACCATTTTGTTTCTTATTTTCACATTCGTCAGGTTTACGTAAAACACTGCATTACCAGTACAACTGGTTTAATATTTGCAAAACATACAAAATGACAAAATACAGGTGCATACAAAAATACAAAATACAGGTGTAAAAAATACCATAGGAAACATTTTTCCAATTGCAAAACATATCAAAATATATAAACATGTACGAAACATTTTATTGGCCGCTGGTGTTTGGCTGCAGATCGTTGATGTCATCATCTGAGGCAGCAGTTGGGGTTACCGGAGTTGGTTTTTTCATAAACATGGTGAGCTTTGTCTCAATTGTATGTTTCTTTTTTTCTTCATAAATTTCATGATACGGACAAAACACATCGTGCGCCATCCGTTCAATCCTTGCAAATCGTTCGATGTTTGGGTCCATTGCTTTCAAATGTATAAGAAGTTTATTGGGAGGGGTTTGATGAAAAATATCCAAAACACAAAACACAAGTTGCTGTACCGAGTCTGGGATAACAGTTGAAATGGTGCACGCGGAGATGGTAGTGCTGCCTTTGCGCTGCCAGACGCGGAGCAGTCGTGGCTAGCGATTGTGGTCGTAAAGTCGAATGGTCGTAAGTTGCATAGGTCATAAGTCGATCAATACCTGTGTGTGTGTGTGTGTGTGTGTGTGTGTGTGTGTATATAAAACACATATAATGCACTGACTAATGCACCATCTATTTAGGCTTCATGAACCTCTGCCCTGCTTCGAGGTGCTGTAAACTCCCTGGGAGTTTCTTCATCTTATTCTTATCTGTATGATCATTGCTGACAGGTCTCCTGGGAAACAGAACGGGCTGCTAACTTGGATGCTGTTAAACTGGAGAAGGCAGCCCTGGGCTGGCAGCTGAGGACTTCAGTTCTTGACCTATGACTTAAAAGCCGGCTGACCCACCTGTCGCTCCCTCTGCTACCCTCACAGGGGCACCCACCCTCATCTCCATCCTGTGTCATTAGCTGGGGTTCCCTGCTGCAGCCCTGAGGAGTCTGCCTTTCTGTGCTGCAGTGTCTGTGATGTTTCTAAAACCTAAGCCAGGTCAGGCCGGTCCCCGCTGAAAATACCTTCGCAACATCACACAGAGTGAAATCCAAGGCAGATGGCCCTGTGTGATCTGCTCCCCCTCCCCAAGCGTTTCCTGTCCCACCCCTGCCACTCTTCCCCCCGTCACAGCAGCCACTGGGGCCGGGCAGGCAAGTGTGTGTCCACTTGAAATGCCCATCTCTGCCTGTTTCTTCACTGTCTTCAGTCTCTGCTCACAGGGTACTTTCCTGGAGAGGCCTTCATTGAGCAACCTAAATGCACTAAAAACATTGATCATTTTCTAGCCTCTCTTCTTATACTCTTCTCTATTTTCTGGCAAATTGCCTACGTGTTCATTGGTCCTCTCATCCCTCCAGAATATAACCTCTGCAAGATCAGGGGTTATATCCACAGATATCAAAACTGCCACCAAAATATAGATAGCATCTAATTAATACTTGCTGACTGAATAAATCAATGTTCACATGAAAGAAGCTATCTGAAATCCCTGAATCTCAGCATCTTCTCCATAAAATGCAAATAACAACAGTGCCCTGCCAGCCTACTGGGAAGACCCTTTGTGGTACCCAGAAATTCGAGGCAAGAGAGTGCTTTGTAAAGTTCAAGGTATAAATTTAAATAATTGTTTAAAAAAGATAATTGGTATTATAATTAGCAGTAATAATCAATTTTTAAAACTCTCAGGTTTTTTATTTCATCAGATGGAAAAAAAATTAAATTTTTTTAAAATTCTAGTTTTTTTTTTTGACACGGCATCTCGCTCTGTTGCCCAGGCTGGAGTGTCGTAGTGCAGTCATAGCTCACTGCAACTTCCACTTCAAGCAATTCTCCTGCCTCAGCTTCCTGAGTAACTAGGATTACAGAAACACGCCACCATGTCCAGCTACGTTTTGTATTTTTAGTAGAGATCGGGTTTTACCACGTTGGCAAGGATGGTCTTGAACTCCTGGCCTCATGATCTGCTCACCTTGGCCTCCCAAAGTGTTGGGATTACAAGCGTGAGCCCGCGCCTGGCCTAAAATTCCAGTTTTCATGCATTGTTTTAAATTTAAAACAAACATAGTAGGCTTTTTTTATGTGTGTGTCTGTTTTTTTTTTTTTTTTTTTTTTTTTAGCAAAGACTGATGCACTGTCATGCTTTACTAACATGGTATCAGTGCTTCACTGAGAAGAAACGAGATTTCATCAAGCCAGCGTGAGGCAGAATGCTGATGACAGTGAAAATAGCCCCAGCCACACAGCCCACCATCTCTGGGCCCTCTCATTTTCATTTATCCTCATGTTTTGCTTTTTGTTGTTGCTGTCATTCTTTGTTTTTGGAAGCTATAGCCCATCTTTGCAGAGAAAATAACTTGCTGATGATAAGTGAATTCAACTTAACATGATGTGATGGTAGACATTATCAGTGTTATTTTCTTTTGTATCTCATGGTGAAAGATGGAATGAAGAAGGAGGAACTGATTTACAGAGGACTGGATTTTAAGTCATGGTTTAAACAGAATGTGCAGGGGAGACTCACGGCCCCAGTGCTCCCTTTTGCAAATCTGTCTGAATAAACAACTTTGGCTAAAAAAAAATTGGAATTGTATTTTATACTGCACTTCCCATGGCTGAGAAGTTAGAGTTTATGTTCTCAGAGGGGGTATATGACACAGGGCCAGTCTGTACTGGGATGACTGCATAGTCTATAAAGCACTCTGACTATGCTTTTCTGAAGTTTTACTTGTTTTATAAAGTTTCACTTACGTATACTCAACCAAATTTTTAATTTATGTAAATTTATTTCTTTAAATAACTATTTCAAGAAAGGACTTTATTTTCTTCTTTTTCTCCATGGCACCAGTCATAACAGAAAAGTTTTGACCATACATTTTTAGTTTCAATATGTTAAAATACTTAAAAAAAATCAGAAACACAAAAGACAATAGGTTTCATTTAATTGAAGAAGCAAATAAAGTAACCATCTTATCTTACTTCCAAAGTGAATTATTCTAAAAGGTTGATGTAGTGTTCAAGGTTTAGCTAGTGTCTGCTTCTTCTTGTAATCTTGTTATCTAGAGTGAAGTCTCTTTAAAGGCAGGGATCTTAGAAGTTTGATGAAATTGACAGAGGACAGCCTGATTTGTTATTTGCTCATAAGATTTTTTAAACACCTACACGTTATATGAAAGCAAAGACTCTTAACCATAACTCAAGAAAGAGCCTGAGAATCCTAAGGGTCTTCTGATGGCTTCTCTCCCTCCTCTCTTTCAGGTGCAGTGTATGTCAGCATGCAGAGCCCACTCTTGCATTCTAGCAACCACAGCTCAGAAAGCACGAGAAATTCAGGCTGTGCCAGTACCAGAGCGTGAGAGCTCACTGTCAAATGTTCAAAACATGTGTGTATAGGTCTGCTGCTATGTCAGCTTTAAATGTTTAGATTATATATACTTAAAAAGAAATAAATTATATTAAAAACAGTAATAATGGCTCAAGGCTCATCAATTTCTAGTCACATTTTTACATTTGGCCATTGTCTGCACTCTTGAGGGTACTTACTTCTGTGTCTGGTGGAAGTATGACATGGTGCAGTGTCACTGGACATCTCCTCCCAAGCCTGTCTCCAGTGATGGGTATGGTGGTGGTCTGAAGTTGGCCATGGTGGACGTATTTAAACCATGCACATGGGAGAAGGCTACAGGTCAGGCTCTTCTCTTGGGAGGACCCATTGCTAAACATTTTCCAGCAGCAGATCACCACAGGCATATATTTTGAGAGGCAGCTTCTACTTCTCCTTTAGGGCCTCAGGACCCAAATCCATGGTTTCCCATCTTAAAAAGCCTTTTCCAAGCTCTTTGCCCCAAAGAGAATCCATGACTTACTTATCTCCTTATTCCTACACCTTGTTGTAAGTGCTTATAACACATATCTTGCTTTCCTGAAGGTTCATCTTTCCCTCTAGAAAGTGAGCATTTAGCATTATGATATACTGTAAGTGTTCAATAAACATTTATTGAGTTAATAATAAATGAATCAATTAATAGAGAGTAGGCAGATATTAAAGGAAACTCTGGTGCTATTTCATTAATGGGACTCAGCCTCCTAATTATTCAACCACGTATGTCCCTGCGCGTGAACCAGAATAAACACCTCCGCATGCATTTCTATTGAACACATGCTCATTGCCCTCCTTTTTCAATTCCATATCCTCCACAAACCAGCTTAATGGGTGAATTGAAAATTCCACAGGTACTGAACAAAAGACTCGCAATTTTATGATTCAGTATTGGACAATTAGCAAGAATATGGGGATGAAAATATTTGAAGAAATAGCATCATCTTCCCTTGTTCTCTGGGTACAATGTGGCCTTGACTTATGACAAGCAAGAATGTTTACCGGACTACTCAAGTGATGTTCATAAACATTTCACAGGAGAAACACTTTGCATCTGCAATATTTCACCAAGAGCCTGCCCTCTCAGTATGCACATACTTGATTCAGAGCTAATTTTAGCTTGAATAACTCAGCTTGTTTGACCCAAGGGGTGCTAGCAACTTACATATAAAGCGTTTATTGTGTGAGCTATTTTTAACTTACACCCAATCAGCTGGCTTGCTGCATAATATGAGCATTGGATTTTAGTCCACAAAACTATTGGAGTTATTTCCTCAAGCATGAAGGTGCAAACCTACCTAGTGGGCATTGAAGTGTGACATGCCATCATTAGGAACTCTCTAGAAGGCCAGGCATGGTGGCTCATGCCTGTAATCCCAGCACTTTGGGAGGCCAAGGCAGGTGGATCGCTAGAGCTTAGCAATTCCAGATCAGCCTGGGCAACACGGCAAAATTCTGTGTCTACCAAAAATACAAAAATTAGCCAGGCATGGTGGCGTATGCCTGTGGTCCCAGCTACGTAGGAGGCTAAGGTGAGAGAATCACTTGAGCCTGGGAGGCAGAGGTTGCAATGAGCCAAGATGCTGTCATTGCACCCCAGATGGAGCAGCAGAGCGAGGCTGTATCTCAAAAAAACACAAAAAAAAACAAACAAAAAAAACTCTCTAGAAACTGTCCATTTATCAATATTGACCAATGTTTATAATGAAGACTTTGAGAAAATACAAGATCCTGAGTTATCCTCATAATTATCAAAAGCAGATTGTATTATGGTTGGCTTCATTTTGTTAATTGAGTGTAATCCATGTTAATTTATTTCAAATTGATAAATCACCCAAAATGACACATTCTTTGAACCTATCATGTAAAATATCCTGTAATCTTCAGTAGATTAACAGATTCTCATCACCAGTTGAGTAGAAGCCATAATTTTCTAAGCAGATCTCATTTAAATCAAGAATATTTAAATAGAAAGTACCGTCATGGTTATTATCATCATTGTTATTATAAACAAAAATGATTATTACTCTTAAAAGTATTGGATAGTATACCATGATTCATTAGATAATTTAACATTATTATTAATGAAATGCTTACTATGCATCATGCATGATATTAAGCAATTACCAAATATAATTTCAGATGCAAGATATTAATATCCTCATTTTACAGATAATAAAACTGAGTTAAAAAAGACTTGGGCCGGGCGCGGTGGCTCAAGCCTGTAATCCCAGCACTTTGGGAGGCCGAGGTGGGTGGATCACGAGGTCAAGAGATCGAGACCATCCTGGTCAACACGGTGAAACCCCGTCTCTACTAAAAATACAAAAAATTAGCTGGGCATGGTGGCGCGTGCCTGTAATCCCAGCTACTCAGGAGGCTGAGGCAGGAGAATTACCTGAACCCAGGAGGCGGAGGTTGCGGTGAGCCGAGATCGCGCCATTGCACTCCAGCCTGGGTAACAAGAGTGAAACTCTGTCTCAAAAAAAAAAAAAAAAAAAAGAAAAAAAAAGACTTGGTTTTTCTAGCCATATAATCAGCAGAGGCAGAGACTGAGATGGAACCCCTGTCTTGCTGACTCCAAGTCCGTGCCCTTCATTCCAATTTCACTCTTAAGAAAATGATAACTAAAGTTTTCAAAGAGGTGAAACCAATTCCAAATCAGCTGCATCATTTTCCCAGCCCAGGCGTCCCCTCTCCCCTGTCAAAGAGACACTGTCATACTTTACTAGTTTGGCCTTAGTATCTTGTTATTTTTGACAAATCTAGGCATAAGAAGTAATCATTTGATCAGCACCTATATCTCTTAATTAAATACATATATGTGTGTTTATAAATGCTTGTTGTCAGATACTATTACACCTAGAATAGGTAAACTGTTCTTCTGCTCAATGCTATAGTCTTCTCCTCTTTTGTCCGTACTGCATTATGTGTTGAAGTAAATATTAACCTTGCAGTCAGGGAGGTATAATTTTCATCCCTGGCCCCAAATACCTACCAGCTGTGTGGCCTGGGGCAAGTCCCTAAGCTGTGGTCTTTTCTGAAGAGCAGGTGGAGGTGGGTGGCTGCCCACCAGGCAGGATTGGTGTCAAAATTAGATGAAAACCTGTATACCAAGCACCCTACTGGACACATCACAGGTACCTGATAAATGCTAAGAGTTATATAGAAATTATTATAAGTTACATTGTATTTAATTTCATAAATTACCAGAAAACTTTTATATCTCAGAAGCATATAGATCCTAAAGACATGCTAATGGTACACCTGTTCTCCCTCATCATTAAAATCATGTGTACAGATATAGGGAAACTTTTTCCTAAGAAAGTTGCCCAGAGCTTGTGTATTATGGGACCATACACACACACTGGGTCCAGTACACGAATCAAGTTCCATATCTTAAAGATGAGTGTCCATTTCTATCAAACTGAGTGTGAACACTGAAATTGGTATGTGATAAACATAGCAAAGATTTCGAGCTAACTCAAATGCCCATCAATGATAGACTAGATAAAGAAAATGTGGCACATATACACCATGCAATACTATGTAGCCATGAAACAGAATGCGTTCATGCCCTTTGCAAGAACATGGATGAAGCTGGAAACCATTATCCTCGGCAAACTAACACAGGAACCGAAAACCAAACGTCACCTGTTCTAATTCATAAGTGGGAGCTGAAAACTGAGAACACATGGATACAGGGAGGGGAGCATCACACACCAAGGTCTGTCCACAGGTGGGAGGCAAGGGGAGAGAGCATTAGGACAAAAATACCGAATGCATGTGGGGCTTTAAACTAGATGATGGGTTGATAGGTGCAGCAAACCACCATGGCACATGTGTACCTACGTAACAAACCTGCACACTCTGCACGTGTACCCCAGAATGTAAAGCAAAATAACAATAAAGAAATGTGTTTATAAGACTCATAGAAATACACACGATAAAAACACCCCTTAAAAGTACAAGATTAATAGCATGCAGTGAATATTTCTCTCCTAGAAAAGTTATAGTTAAAACTAATGATTCATGTAACAAAGTGACTTAATGACCATCTACAGCTATTTAAAAGCAACTCCTGAATAAATAAGCAATTATTTGCTTCCCACACAAGAAAACATACCCAGTTAAAGGCTAATGCATAGGAAACAACCCTAATTCCATAGTACAGCTTGTCAGGAAAGTCCTGGGTGAGGGCACAGATCTGAGCACCACAGAAGACAACAGGGGGACACAGGCAATGCCCAGGTGTCCCCGGGATGGCCGGGCTCAGCCAGCAGCACCCGGAAGGGTTTGGAGATGTCTTATATTCATTAAAGCCTATGATCGGCCCTCTCAGTTTAGAGTCTCTCTTTTTTTCTCTCTCTCTTTTTTTCTGAGAGGGAGTCTTACTCTGTTACCAAGGCTGGAGTGCAGTGGCGAGATCTTGGCTCACTGCAATCTCCACCTCTAGGGTTTGGGCAATTCTCTGACTCAGCCTCCAGAGTAGCTGGGATTCTACACCTAGCTAATTTTTGGTATTTTTAGTAGAGACAGAGTTTCACCATCTTGGCCAGGCTGCTCTTGAACTCATGACCTAGTGATTCGCCTGCCTTGGCCTCCCAAAGTGCCTGGATTATAGGCGTGAGCCACTGTGCCCGGGCTATAACCTCTCTTTTAAGCAAAACCTCCAGCTACTGACATGAAAAGATTTCTATCCTTTAGGGCTCTTTAGGCCAGAGCTGGGAAAATTCCCCTGCTTTGTTTTGGAAGTCTGGCTTTATGAAAAAAGCCCAAAACCTTTAAAACTGAAATACAAACTTCTATCCAGAATATATGTGCAATTTTTAAAACTAGTAGATGACGTAAAACTGCTTATTTCAGTAAAATTCTCTAACTCTAAACCCCCTTGCTGTAGCCATTTTGTCCCTTTTCTCCATCACCAAATACCTCCATCTAATACAGCTTTTTGTATTAGACAAAAGAAGACAGGGTGTGCTTGAGGAGCAGAGCTGCTGGCTGGGTGCAGGGACCCACAGCCTCCACCCGGGATGTCCGCCTATCTTCAAAGCGTTCTGTCGATATTTAATGACAGCGGCCCCTGGGAATAGCCTGTGGATCTAGCAGAGGGATGGCTCTGTCCAGGCAAAGTTCTTTCATTGTGTTCTGTTATTTATTCTTTTACACAACCACAAGTGAGCTGTTTGTTCTGGGCACTGCATCCTTATCACGAAAGCAATTACAGTCAAACGATCTACCTAAAGGGAATTCAGAATTGGAATCCTCCATTGCTGGAGGGGTGCTCACAGGTGCCTGTCAGCACTCCTCTCCCTTGGGGGACATTTCTGCACTGTGCTGAGAAATCATTGGAAGTCAAAAGAAAAATGAAATATGTTTAAAGCACTGTTTGGAGTATCATTCTTCTGCCAGGTCTACTGTTGAAAACATGGGCATACTATTTTAATTTAATACCTATCATTATCCTGTGAGGTTGTCATCTCTTTTCCACCCAAGACAAAAAGAGGCCCAAGCTCCTATGACTAGCAGGTTCAACTCAAACCCAGGTCTCCAGACTTAAAATTTTGTGCTTCCAGTTAAACCACATCTGCTTGACCAATCATTTTAAGATGTTAAGAATATTCATGAATGTTAAGTTAGCAGTTTGCTTATTTTTATTGGACGCTTATTAATTTAAAACAATCATTATTAGAACACTAAGTTTTAGCAAGTTAGGGAAAACATACACTTTTTGCTTCATGTGAAAGAAAAGCATGATATAATTCCTGAGAACACATTCAAATTAATATACCAACACCAAAGGACAAAGTCTTTCTATTTTGATGTAACAGTTATTATAAACGTGAAAAAAGTAACTTTAAATGAATAGATACTAAATATTATATAACATATAATTTATATAATGTATAATACTTATATATTATAAAATATAATATATAATTTGTATACTATATTACATAACATACAATATATAATTACATAAAATATAATATATAATTATATATTATAGATTTTGGGACTTTTTCTTGCTTGCCAAATTATGACATATATTTTATTTTCTCTCCTGGCCATCTAGAAACACATGGTGCTGTCTTTCCCTATACCATCATTGTTGAACCCAATTCCAGATGCTGACATGGTTTTAAAATAGACTCAGAGCTTCATGGCAGGCCAATTTTAGCCACTCTCACTTTCCCTGCTACAGATCAACTTACAAGCTAGTATTTTCATCAGGACACTTATTACACTCACAATTCCTACATATTTTATTGCAGTTCTAAATTCTCTTTTGAAATTTGTACTAATGCTGGGAAGCACTTGGCCAAAGTGCACAATTTAACTCCCTTTGGAATAAGGTGTGGTAGGAAAGCAAATACAGGAATCCATAGTTTTGGACTTAAGTGACCTCCACTTAGAAGGATTGGCATCATCCAAACCCAGTTTTTGAAGTAAAAATAAGAGATGTCTTCACTGCAAAAAAATTTCCTGGCTTCATTATAGAAAATGCATAGTTGGATTTTTGGAGTATTTTGATGTCATTTCAGCGACATTTATTGATGGATGAAATCAAATCCAAAGTTGCAAAATTGAAGCCATTGTCCTTATTTTATACCAAAAATAGTGGTTATAAAATAAAGTTGTCATGGGGCTAATTGTAACCATTATGACACATTTAATGACCCACCAGTCTAATTGTCTTCCCCCCCTCCCCCGTTGAAATTCTTTGAGTCTTCATTACACATCATCAAATTGTTACCTAACACCAGGGGTCCTGTCTGGGCCCTGAGGCTCACTGCACAGAAAGCCAATGACTCAGGTCATGATTCCTGCCAAGGAAGAAGGCTTTAATCAGGTGCTGCAGCCAAGGAGACGGGAGCTCAGCCTCAAATCCACCTCCTGATCAACTAAAATTCGGGGTTTATATAGCATGGAAAAAATGCAACAATAGTTAAGAAAACAGGAGAGAATCATCTGGCATCTCATTGCCTGAATGCGGTAATGTGGTGAGTTTCAGTTCTTTACGACTCTTTTTAGAGGTCTGAGGGTCCTTTGCTTTTCAGATAAAACCAAAGTATGTTTCAAGTCCTAAGATCAGAATGGTCAATTTCTCTTATTCTTTTTTTTAATGTTTTATTTTTAATTTCTGTGGGTGTATCGTAGGTATATACATTTACAAGGTACCTGAGATGTTTTGACACAGATATCCAGTGTAAAATAATCACATCATGGAGAACGGGATATCCATTCCATCAAGCATTTATGGTTTGTGTTAAACAATCCCACACTCTTTTAGTTATTTTTAAATGTGTAATCATTATTGACTATATTCACCCATTTTGCTATCAAACAGAAGATCTTATTCTTTCTTTCTATATTTTGTACCCATTAACCAACCCTCCTTGCCCTCAACCCTCACTATGCTCATCAGCTTCTGGTAACCATCAGAAGGCTCCCGGGCCACAGAAGATTTGCATTAAATAAATCTGCATGCTTTTCTCCTGTTAATCTTTCTTATGTCAATTTAATTCTTGGACCCTCAGTGGACAGAGGTAGAGTTTTGTTTCCCTTACTCTGGGGAGTGTCTTTTGTTCAAATGTATCATGGCATTCAGGAGAGATGTGATTGGTCAAGTTGGGGTAGACGGTGGAGCTAAAAGAATTATGAGGTTATGACAGTATTGGATATGAACTATCAAATGTATGTCTAATCAAATGCAGGATCCAATACTAATTTAAAACCACAAATACAAGCGTGATGTAAGCACGCTTCCTGCTCTGAACGTACCTCTGTACAGCTTACAGGAAGGTAACCTTCCATCCTGGCTTGCCCAGGGCAGGTCCACCTTCACTCTGCTGGTTTTAAGTCCAACTTAGCATTTCAGGACCAAAAAAGTCTGTGGTTACGCCATGTATGATGGATGAAAAGATGATCTGTCCCCCATAAGACTGCGGAAGGCTGACTCTGTCCTCTTTCTATGAATATCCATGGGGAACAGGGATATTGAACTCTGCATTCCTAATTTTAGGCTGGGAAACTTGCCTTTCAAATAAATTATGGAAGCAGTGCCATTATTGAGAAAGCAATAAAACAGCAAGATCCATTTACAAAAAGCAACCATCTCGATGTTAATTTTCTCTACTTTTTTTCCAGATATTCTCTGTGTGCTATTTTTTTTCCAGTTTCAATAAACTGCTCTTATAGGTACCTCTTTGAAGATTTCAGTGTGTCCTTGCTCATTTGTGCTGAGAGGTGCGTACTGGGGCCGAGCGAGGCTCCCTGAGCCCCACAATGCTAATTAATGGCTGGTGGCCTTCGGAAGCAGGTTGCTATCTTGAAGCAGGGCCTTGAGTAATGGCCAAGTCCAGCCTGTAACAGCACTTGATCTTTGCTCCACTTACGTCTCTCGAGAAAGAAAGCTAGTTCCGCTCTCTCAGCCCACTCCTGCCCTCCACTCAGTGAGAACCAGAGCCCATTTTGACAATCTGGGGACAGAGCAGCTGTGGGCTCTGAGGAAATGCTCCTCTGCACCCTCTGACGAATCCCTGTGCTTCCTTTTCCATCATGATATTTGCTTATCTGAATTTCAAGGCTTCTCTCTTTTAAATCTGAAAATTTTCAGCATAACCAAAATGGCTTGCTTTGTCCACTGAATCTGCTACTTCTTGTTTTTAAGGAAGCTCAGTAGGCTGGAACCACTGAACACTTAGTGTGCTTATCTGTTTCGAAGTAATTATAATATCTTATTATTAGACACAATAAAAATACATGAGAGAGCTAGGCATGAATTGGATACAATAAATACTTGTCGCATGAGTAAGTGGGCAAAGATCATAGTATAATTTTGTTCAATATTACAAATACTGTCTCCTTTATTCTGAAATGGAATATAATAGAGGTGTAAAGCACCAATTTTAAATGTGCTAAGTCTTATAAATGCCAGTAGAAAGTTTAATTATCCAGTGATATTTATGAAGGAGGAATTAAGAACTAGACAGAGGTGCTTTGCATTTAGATTTTAGACTTTGAAACTGCTGTGTGATTTTAGGCAAATGACTTATCCTGTGTGTCTTCGTTCCCTAATGTAAAATGAGGAAATGTAGTAATAATGAAAATTTACTCTTTATCACATGTGCAAATCTTTGCTACAGTGCACGTTCTTAATAAATATTAGCAATATTCATAGTGATTATTTATACAATAAAACACTGGGGGAAATGCCACTTGGCCAAGGTACAAATTCTAGATTTTTCAGTGAAATGAGATCTAGTGATGCTTCTGAGATATTTCTCTAGGGAACTCTGAATTTCTCTTCTCCTCAGTTAAGAAGTATTTACATTTAAAGGTTTCTAGTGAAACTGTAGCACTGTAACAGATTCTGACATGCTAGAGTATAATGCAATGCTGTAGTAAATAAATCAGTGTAACAATGGTTAATTAATTGACATATATCAATTAAAAGGAATAGAGAGGTCAGAAATAGACCCACATAGATCTCTGATAAAGGAGCAAAGTTAAGTTTTTAAAAAGTTAAAATTAAATAAATAAATGAATGAAATATTACAAAACTAAAAAGGGTTTCTTCACTTTGGAGGCTCTGCATAGAATTATGCACAATATTCTGATTTTATAAGCAATATTCTAAGGGCCATCTTAGTAAAAGTGTGATTGATACACTTATTCCCAACCCATCATAAAATGAGAAAATAATAGCAACCACACAACTGCATGCTTTGGTTCAAGTTGTGAGACCATGTGCTCTGAAGCTGGGAACATGTCATGACTCTCAGGGAGCTGCAGACACGTTTCCTTCACACTTCCCCACCTTCTAACTCATCCACACCCACAGTTACCACGACGTCAATCATGCCAGTGGCCTGTGACTAACATTGGACGAAGCCATCTCCTGTACTGTCCTTCCCACATACTGTCCTTGTTTATGCCATCTGAAATTCCACAGTCTCCTTTGGTTATAAAATGTTTCAGGAGTAAAGGGAATGGCAGGACAGGTAAGTGATTACAGATAGAGGTAGAAAGATTTCTGAAGACAGGAAAGTGTTTTTTGTTTTCTCTCACTCTGCTCACACCCTTTCCATTTTCTTCTGTTCCTGGAGGAGCTATTTCCATTGAGTGTGTCTTCAACATTCATCTAAGGACAGTACAGTTCACTCTTAGTCCACTGAACAGAAATATTTAGAGTGTGCTTACTCTGTGGCACTCCTGGTTCTGAACGCCTTACATGAGTCATCTCCTTGAATTCTCACACCAACCCTATGAATAAAGTGCTATATTTAACCCCTCTTGAGAGATAGAAAAATGATCAATAAGTAAAAGAGAGGCCCAGAGCTATAGATTTTGACAAAGTTGCAATCTATTCACTGGAGATACCATGATTCCAAACTACTGAGTTCAGAAAGAACATGAGCTCTAAATCAGATATTTCCTCCAGCATTTCATAGGGATTTTGATTCAAATTAAATAAAGCTGCAAATAATCATGTTCATTAATCAAGTAGTAAAGGTGCATTACAATGTCACCAGTAAGTACTGACCTATGCCTAATATTTTAACAAAGTAAGGGTGGTGGCTAAACGGAGTTCTTGCTTTAGCAAACATAAAAGAATAATAAATATAATCCAAACAATCATCTAAGCCGGGCATAGTGGCTGACATCTAATAATCCCAGAACTTTAGGAGGCTGATGCAGGAGGATCACTTGAGCCCAGGAGTTTGAGACCAGCCTGGGCAACATGGCAAGGCCATGTCTCTACAAAAAATACAAAAATTAGCTGGGCATGGTGGCACATGCCTGTAATTCCAGCTACCTGGGAGGAGGCTGAGTCAGAAAGATCGCTTGAGCCCAGGAGGTAGCAGTGAGCCCAGATTGCACCACTGCACTGCAGCCTGGGAGACAGAACGAGGTTCTGTCTCAAAACAAAACAAAACAAAAATTCCCTGAATCTAAAATTTGCTAGCCTTTAATAACATATTTAAAGCGATTTCTAAGACAGTTGTGGTCAAGGCTTGTCAACTTGTGAGGAAATGCAGTGTCTCTACTAATTGGGGGACACCTCCAAATAGACTCTTAGTCTATTTTTCTATTTTCTTCATCTACTTTTCGAGTAGCCAACCCTTGCACGTGTTTCTGCATTAATGAGATATGATTCAATGGCACTGTGATGATATCATAACTTCCACTCTCAAAATATTCTTTCATTAGCTTGTTTGTCCCTAGGGGGTGAGTGGAGTCGTAGGAAGGCTGAGAATTGCATATAACCCATAGCTGATACGTCTTTGCCACAGTCTGTACTGAGATACTCTTAAATGTTTACTTACTGCTACAAGATAAAGTTTACTTTATTAAAAAAAAATAGAATAGACACATTTTAATTTTCCAAACTAGGAAAATTTGAGATTCTTTGAATAGGTAGTCTAATTACTTAATGAATAAATAAATTAAATAATAACAATACATAATTTAATAGAATAAATGAATTAATTCAAACAAGATACAAGTTAGCCCCATTATTTGACTGGTTAATGTATGTTTGTGTGTGGGGCAGGGAATAGTGAGGGGTTTCATCGTTAACCTGGTACTAAAGTACTTCTTACTCTGTAACACAGATGGGGACATCCTCTAGCAAAACTTTATCAGTGGGCCAGGCTTGGTGGCTTACACCTGTATCACAGCACTTTGGGAGACCGAGGACGGTGGGTCACTTGCAGTCAGGGGTTTGAGACCAGGCTGAGCAACATGGTGAAACCACATCTCTATGAAAAATCCAAAAATTTAGTGGGATGTGGTGACAGGCACCTGTAATTCCAGCTACTCGGGAGGCTGAGGTAGGAGAATCCCTTTAACCCGGCAGACGGAGGTGCGGTGAGCCACGGTCATGCCACTGCACTCCAGCTTGGGTGACAGAGTGAGACTCTGTCTAAACACACACAGAAAACAACAAAACCAAACCAAAACTGTATCAACAAAGAGAAGATTAACACCTCCTGCACACATCGCAGTCTGTAATTTCTATTTCAATGCAAAGTATTTAAAAACTTGATAGAGCCTCAGAGGAAGCTCAGGACCTACCTGAATGAATCACTGTATTTACACATAACTTTCAAATCTTCCAGCCTTTGGCTTCTATCCTAACAAAAATTTAGACTGACTGATACTTTTCCTAAGTGCCCTTTTGTGGCAGCCACTAGGCTGTTTTTATAGCAATAAATAAAAAAAACCCTATAAGGCAAATATTATCCCTATTTTAGAATTTGAGGAAATGAGGCACAACATCATTTTTTAAATATTTCTCCTTGGTTTAAAAAAAAAAAGAGACAGTGGCAGTGATCTAAAAACAGAATGAAAGAAAGTCTGTAACTTTAATATTTTCAGACAGAATTTGAATCTCTTACTTACATGACTTCAAGGTTAAGCATGTTTCATTGTGAAAACACACTCTAACATTATTTTAGTCAACCGCTCTCATTTCTCTCCCCGAATGATGGTCTTTGTGCAGCTCCTGAGACAGGAGGCCTGGGGTCTAGTCTCATCGTCAGCAGAGCTGTAACTCAGCGATTTCCCTGCTCCGGGTCAGCTCTCCGTCAGCTTCACACTCATCCTCTGACTCATCTGGAGAGGCTGGTGTAGCTGCCGCATCCCGGTCTCCTGCTCTAGCCACTAATGACCGTGACACGATTGCCTCTCCTGACTTTATATTGTAGTGTCCTACACACCTCAGTGCCCTGGGGCAAAATCCTTCACAGCACCCCCTAGTTACGATCCTGAGATTTCGCCAACACCACTGCAATTCATATACACCTCACTGAACTCGAAGTTACAACCACAAAAAAAGAGACTCAGGAAAGAGATTCAGGGAAAGAGACTCACGGCTCTCTTTAGCCTCATTCGACCCCGGCCATCAGACATCATTTATACTTTAACAACAGCTTCTTTCTCTTTTTTTTGCTTTTTTGAGACAGCGTCTTGCTCTGTTGCTCAGGCTGGAGCCCAACGGCGCAATCTTGGCTCGCTGCAACCTTCACCTCCCGTGTTCTCTCTTCCCTCAGCCTCCGGAGTAGCCGCGATTACAGGTGTGTCACCACACCCGGCTAATTTTTATAGTTTTAGTAGAGATGGAATCTCACCACGTCGGCCAGGCTGGTCTTGAACTCTTGACCTCAAATGATCTGCCTGCCTTGGCCTCCCAAAGTGCTGAGATTACAGGTGTGAGCTACCGCACCTGACCACAACAATTTCTGAGAATGAACTTTTCTGAGGGAAACATGCAGTCTTATGCCCATGTGCCTTTTACTGTAGGCAATTCTGAGACGTCTGAACTCTAATGTGCATGACACAATATTATTAGGCGTTAGTATTGTCGCCTTGGACAAATGTTAACATTCTAACGGTAGTTTGATCTTTATATCCTAAAAAAAAAATGTCATTCAATTATCAAAAGAGAGGGTCAAAAAAAGTGCTCCTGTTTTCTGTTTGCTTGTTTGTTTGTTTTGTTAATTTTGGTTTTTTTGTTTTGAGATGGAATATCACTCTTGTTGCCCAGGCTGGAGTGCAATGGCACAATGTTGGTTCACTGCAACCTTCACCTCCCAGATTCAAGTGAGTCTCCTGCCTCAGCCTCCTGAGTAGCTGGGATTACAGACATGAGCCACCATGCCCGGCTAATTTTGCATTTTTAGTAGAGATGGGGTTTCTACATGCTGGTCAGGCTGGTCTTGAACACCTGACCTCAAGTGATCCCCCGCCTTGGCCTCCCAAAGCTAGGATTACAGGCATGAGCCACTGCGCCTGGCCTGTTTTTTGTGTGATTAACTTGGATATTACTTCTTTATTATTGAAAGTAACATTAACATTATATTGGTGAACTCTAAAGAAGGTTTATAATATTAAAGTTCTTCTTAGTAATGATCAGGCGTACATTTATTCTATACTTAGAATACAGATCAATACACAGATAGAGATAAATAGACACTAATGGATACAGTCACCTGCTCTGTGTCAGATAATTTGCTATAGTGAGTAAAATTGGTCAGGAGTCAATGAATCAGTACTGTGGGGTAGGCTGATGATTGTGTGTGGGCTGACTTAGCCGGGTGTTGATACTGGGACTTGATACTGAAATTGCTGGTCAAATTATGGGAGGAGGCAGCTGTCTGGAGATTCATTCATTCATTATACATATTGTATGATATAATATGTCTGAGCCTAATAATGTCTCAAACACAGTTCTACAGTGAATGGAACACCAAAATCCCCACCCTTATTCTGTGAGAGACACAATAGACAAAATAAATGTATACATAGATGCAATTATTAGGTAATGAAAAGATATAAAGAGAAACAACAGCCGGGCACGGTGGCTCACACCTGTAATCCCAGCACTTTGGGAGGCCGACGCGGGTGGATCATGAGGTCAAGAGATCGAGACCATCCTGGTCAACATGGTGAAACCCTGTCTCTACTAAAAATACAAAACATTAGCTGGGCATGGCGGTGCATGCCTGTAATCCCAGCTACTCAGGAGGTTGAGGCAGGAGAATTGCCTGAACCCAGGAGGCAGAGGTTGCAGTGAGCCGAGATCGTGCCATCGCACTCCAGCCTGGGTAACAAGAGTGAAACTCCGTCTCAAAAAAAAAAAACAAAAGAAAAAGAGAAAAAATGGAAAGGAAATTAGAAAATGTGAGTATGTGTTGGGTATATGTTTTGGTATGGTGTGTGTATTTTGTTATGGTGTGTGTGTTGTATGTGTGCTGGGGTGTATTATGTGCTCTATGTGTGTGTCGTGTGTGTTGAGTATATATGTGTGTTGTGTGTGTTGAGTGTGTGTGTTGTTACTCTGTGTGTGTTGTTACTCTGTGTGTGTTGCATGTGTAGGGTATAGGTGTGTGTATGTGTTGGGTATGTGTGTTGTGTCTGTTAGTGTGTGTGTGTTGTCTATAATGGGGTATTACGTGTTGTATGTGTGGGGTATAGGTGTGTGTGTTGTGTGTGTGTTGGGGTGTTATGTGGGTGTTGGGTACAGGTGTATGTGTTATGTGTTTTTTTTTTTTGTGTGTGTGTGTGTTTGTGTGTGTGTGTGTGTGTGGTTACCGAAGAAGTGTAGTGCAAGGATATTATAGAAGCAAAGAGGAATATGTTTCCAAGGACCTTTAAGTCACTGTCGGAAAATCATGTTTATCTTATAGATGCAATAAATGCTGGAAGACTTTGGAACATGGGCAAGGATACTAATCCAACTAAAATTATAGTGCTGTGATGCAGAATTTGCAAGCTAATGCCCTTTTCCAGAAAACACTTAATTTCTCATAAGAAATGCTAAGTAACAACACAAAAAAAGAATTACTTAACATGTCCTGTATGCTAACCCCACTTTTATTAAGTATACTCCAATTAATTCTCTTAATAGATTGAATATTAATATAAAATGATGAGAAACACAAGTCTGGCTTTATCTTATGATAATTAGAGTTTATCACAGATACAGAAGAGAACAATACTTGCTCATTTATTTCTAGCAAATAAAAGAATAATATTATCTAGAAGGATGATAGTACTAGAGGAAAATGTTTATAAGTTTTACAAAAGCATCCAATGAGGAAATTTAGGTTAAAAATGTGTTATAAATAATTGTTAAAAAGATTCTAGCAAATTGTGTTTAACAGTTAGTCAAATGGCAGTTTGGTTGAAAGGAAGGATGATAGCTAAACTCTAGTCTGAGGCTATTCAATACATGATGGACTGAATTTAGATTATAAATCAACAAGCAAACATTTTTCCAATTTAAAATAGCATTTTTTTCATCTCACAGAAATTACTATTATATTTTTCACAAGATGCATTCATTGAACCCATTTGATATTCTTCTAATTATTTTCTATCTTTGTAAAAGCAAGACAAATCAGCCCTTCCAAAAACTACATCTGAAGAGATGGGCTACTTTTTTCCAGTATCAAAAATGTAGAGACTTGTACGAGACTTTCCATTTTAATATTTGCACATAAAAAAAGCTGCTAGGAGTTTCTCATGGGGGACAGGGGATGACACATTTCCTACATATTAGCTATCTCAAATTTTCACTTGAAACTGTAATTTTTCCAGATACATAATGAAAGTATCTTCTTTGGACATCACATGGTTGATGTTATTCCATATGCCTTTCAAACTGGCAGTTCAAACCATAAAATAGGCAATTTACACAGGCAAATTGCACTTCCTGCAAGTATTCTAACAATAATTCGAAGTGCTTGCAAAATATGGTGCTTTCCATGTCCAAAGCACTTCGCTAATTACTCAGTACTCTTTGTGATTTCCCAGTACTCTTTGTGATTACCCAGTACTCTTTATGATTACCCAGTACTCTTTGTAATTACCCAGTATCTCCTTGACTTGCTGTATACTTTCATATATCTTAAAACATGACTTATTTTTCTTCTCGACACAAACCACTATGGAGTGCTTCTGGGCATCTGTTCTCTATGAATATAAGGTAAATGCATTGAATCCAAGGGATATGACCAAACAAAGGCTAAACCAAATAAATATCATCATTCACTGTAATTAAATTATCTAATTTAATCCGATTAGTGTGGTAATTAATTTGGACAGATCAGAAAAAAAGTGAGAACTTTTGAAGATTAAAATGTCATTATTACACAAACCTGATTTATATTAAACCTCTTCCATTTTGCAGATAAGATGACAGTCAGTAAGGGAAACCCAATTGTTCATTTTAATCCTAAAAGTATAGGATCAAGTTAGAAAGCAGAGGTCAAGAATATTGAAAAAGGTCAATAGGAGCTTGTAAAATATATTTCTTCTACTCTTTATCATTTGAATTAAAATTCATTTCCATCTTTTAAATTCCCTTATTTCTATATTAGTGCTGCTCATTTGAACTCCCATGAAAATGGATTTATGAAAGAGAGCACTTTATCAGTTGTTTTGCCTTCTATCTATGGGCCATGTGGCCCACAGAATTTGGGACTGTAGACAGTAAGGGGCCCAGGATCTGACAGGTCATGGGTTCTGGTGAATATATTCATGTTCCTTTTCCACTGAGGGAAGGAGCAAGGTAGTAGCTTCTCCTGATGTCAAGGATAATTGCAGGCCCAACATTGCTAGGTCATCAATAACCAGCATCATCATCATTTAGTCTAAGTTGGCTCATTTTTTTTTTTGAAACTTTTCATTCAGTGAGGCTGAATTCTCAAGTCTGGGCAAACTGATTTCTCCCTGGAAAATGGAAGTCAATTTCAATTTCATGATTCTGTAATTCTATAAGCACTCTAATGAAAGGATTAAATCAAAAATATTTTTGATTTTCTCCTTACACCTTTAAAATGTGCTTTAAATAAAACGAGGCTTAAGAGATGTGTACTTGGTCTGTACACAACTTGGTGTCTTCGCTATGTTTATATCAAGGCTAATTAATTGTGTTGCTCACTTAGTTTCCTTGTATATGAAATTGAATGCTTTAATTGATAAAGAAGCCTCAATGATGAACTAGTTTAGTTTCTAAAGTTTCTAACTGAAGCTACTCAGGATCCAAGATGTGATCAAGTAAGATGATTTCATTGCAACAAAATAGCAGTTCCCTCTTCTGACTGTGGCTGGAATCGTGACTGTGTGGACACTAGACATGAATAATTCAGGATCCTCTAGAGTTTCAGACTTTTTCTCATCCAATTACACAGGAAGAGAAAGTGATTTAGTTACTTTCTTTTCTAAAATTTGATGAAAACTCATGTGTTACATTGCACTTCTAGTGGTGAAAATGCTAAAATTTATTCTTCTTTTAGGTCTGCCATCATCTCCTGGTTGTTTCCCATTCACTATTTAAAGTAAAAGAATGCACTCTCTGGTCATTTTGCAAAGTGAGTTTTTCCCTTTAGTGAATCAGTTATATTCGTTAATTGTATGCTGACACCATTTGACAAACCTTTTACTTCTATGGTTATAACTCAGTTTAACCACCTATAATCCAATCAGGCTATACATTGTTTCATGTATTTTAATGGATCCTTTTTTTCCAGTTATTTAAAAAATTATATCATGTAAATGGTATGATAAATAATTGATGAACCATCTTGTTTTGCTTCTAGTTACCAGTGATATTGTTCTTCTCAAATGTATCTAGACAGCAATCCCTTTCACGGCAATATTTTCCATAGCATTTTAAAAGATATTTTAGCTCCTGCAGTGACAAAGCCTGCTTTAGAAACTGTAAGCATAATTTACTTGCCTGATTGATGAAGCAATTTCTACCATCTAGTATATTCATGTTATATGGAGAGAGATCTTTGCTAAGAAAACAAGGGTCTTTAACAATTGCAAAACTCCAAATTATTACATTTTATGATGGAGCAAAGTAGATTAGAGCAATTATCCTTCTTGTTTTATTAAGCCTTTATACTACTGTTAGAGGTTAATGGGGCTATTATTTTTCTCACCGTCAAAATCTGCTTTAAAGCAAGATCTACAGCACTTAGTGTTAGAAATCTGGCAGACGGATTAGGAGGCATGCCTCTTTCTGCGGCAGTATTACAAATCACTCTGGTCGACTACCATTCAGACAAATCACACGCTCCTAACACAGCGCTCATATCCCTAAAAGCAAGGCCTGATGATGAGAGGCATTCCTGGCAATCTAGTACCACGCCTGGTATCCTTAACAATATTATTGTGAAACAAAATGTGTTTCTCATAGATGAGTAAAGCGAATCATATTCATTACCAAAGATTACCCCCGTGCACACTAATAGAGCGAAAATATATCTGGTTACCTGGAAAATTATGGCCTGATGAAAACGTCTGTTGGAAATGATTTCTGAAATAAAGTTTCTGAGCTTGAAACTACATGAGCATCATTTGCAATTGATAGGATTAGGGGATGTGTTACAACTTCTGTTCCCTGGTGTCCTGGGTACTAAGTCAGGGATACAGACTGATGGAGTCCTCACTCCATTCTCCTTTCCCTCCATCCCACCCTCCTTGCCCCCATATTCCACCTCAAGCTCTGGATCGAGGGAAGCACTCTGCAGAAAGCCAGGATGCAGTTCACTGAAATTCTTGAAATGACGACCTTCCTAAGAGGAAGCATATCTCACTCATTGACTCAGTCACAAATGAGCTCCTTCAGCAGTGGGATGGAGGAAAATTAGTATATTACAGCGTGTTTTCTCACTGAGTAGAGCACACAATTAGACTGACAATTAGTTTTTATTACCAGCCGCTATCACCTTGTGACAGAAACGTGAATAATTTCTCATAATTTTACCGTTTCCTTCCAGGCAGTGGGTATAATGATACTGAAACTACTGTGTTTTATTGACATTGATGAATTATTTAATTGTTTGTGCTTTTTTCCATATAATACATGTCATTTTGATAATGGGCACAGTTTTCTTTTAGCCAGTATCTAGTAAACATCTATAAATAAGACATTTCAGCCACGGAGTCGGTTCCTTAAAGAGGACTTGGTGATGCCTCACATGGCCCCTACTTTCCTACGGCTTTCCATCCTTTGCTTCTATGGATTTCTATATTTTATGGGTTGATCTACTAATATTTTGAAAGACAGTGAATTTCCATCTTTACCCATGCGTCAATAAATGTTGCTACCTTTATGACAGCACTTTGTGTGACAAATATTTACTGGTGATCTGAAACACCACAAGACTGTAATTTCCCCTGGGGAAGGAACAGACGCTGATCATCCTTATGACAGCTTCTGAGTGCTCCTCAGCAAGGGACTGTTGAATGCGTGAGTGAAGATGTGAAATATCAAAACCCAATTGAAGAAAAACATGAGCATCCTCTTCCTACACGACATGCCATCCCAAAACTGTGTCCCTGTGTTATTCAATTCACCAACACTCACTGAGCATCTGTTGTGTTCCTGGGACTTTTATAAATTCTTAATAAAGATCCGAGAACAAAGCAGAAAATATGCCTGCCCTTCTAAGAATGATGCAGTGGACTCTGGGGACTTGTGGGGAAGAGTGGGAGGAGGTTGAGGGATAAAAGACACCAAATACGGTGCCATGTACACTGCTCGGGAGACAGGTGCACCAAACTCTCACAAATCACCACTAAGGAACTTACTCATGGAACGAAATACCACCTGTACCCCAATAACTTACGGAAAAATATTTTAAAAAATAATTAAAAAAAAGAAAACATACCTGCCCTTGTGGAGTTTAGTTTATATTCTACTAGGGACATGGGAGACATGAAGTGAAAAGGGTTATTCTATGTGTTTATGATACACATACAAGTAAACACACGCATATGTGTATGAGATATGTGACATGATAAGTTAAAAAACACAAAAACAGAGCAAGTATCAGGAGAAGATAGAAGCTGTGGATGCTCAAGACAATGGCCATACTACCCCAAATGTGCCTGATCTCAGAAACTAAGCAGGCTTGGGCCTGGTTAGCACTTGGATGGGAGAAGTTGTGGATGCTCAAGATACGTGCTATTTAGGTAGGTTGATCAGCAACAGGGGCCAGAGAAAGCTAACTTTAAGAAATGATGTGAGTAAGAGAGAATATGGCTTCCTTGGGACATCGTTTCAGGCTGAGGAAAGAGGAGAGCAAAGTCCCTGGAGTGGTGTGTGCCCAATGTCCTCAAGAAACAGCCCAGAAACCTACCATTGGACCCAGCAATCCCATTACTGGGTATATACCCAAAGGATTATAAATCATTCCATTATAAAGACTCATGCACATGTATGTCTACTGGTGCGCTGTTCACAATAGCAAAGACTTGGAACCAATGCAAATACCTACCAATGATAGACTGGATAAAGAAACTGTGGCATCTACACACCATGGAATACTATGCAGCCATAAAAAAGGATGAGTTCATGTCCTTTACAGGGACATGGATGGAGCTGGAAACCATCATTGTCAGTGAACTAACACAAGAGCAGAAAACCAGACACTGCATGTTCTCACTCATAAGTGGGTGTTGAACAATGAGAACACATGTACACAGGGAGGGGAACATCACACACTGAGGCCTGTCAGGGGGTCAGAGGCTTGGGGAGGGACAGCAGGAGGTGGGGGTATTAGGGATGGATAGCATTAGGAGAATTACCTAATGTAGATGACAGGCTGATGGATGCAGCAAACCACCATGGCACATGTATACCTACGGAACAAGCCTGTATATTCTGCATATGTATTTTAGAGCTGAAAGTATAATAAAGCAAAGAAAAGAAACAACCCAGAAACCAACAGGACCAGGATGCCAGGGTAGGAGGAAAGGGGGTCTTTGGGTTGTCATAAGGAATTTGGATTCATTCTGCCTGTGATGGGAAAACTTTGAGAGCCTGGAATGGAAAAAAGATGTGGTTCTACTGATGTTTCACCCAGATCCCTCTGGGTGCAGGGTAGGGCCCTGTCAGGGCAGGAAGAGGCTGAGGTTGATGCCACGAGACAGGTGAGGGGTGATGCTGCTTTGGAGGTGACAAGAAAGGCTTGGGATATGTTTGAGGGCGGCCAGGGCTCACCAATGGGCTGGAGGGAGGGGTGGCGTGAAGGTCTAGAGACTGAATGGTGGAAGTCACAGGCTTCTTCTGTGACAAGTAAGAATAAGACAGGCACCTGTTAGATACCACTGTGACTCCCAAATAAGCCTTGGAAAGAAAGTTCTGGGCTTCTGAAGAGAAATGCATCTGAGTCCATGTAATCTGCCTCAGCACATTCTGGAAGTGGATGACCTAGGGACAACTTTCCAAAGAAAAACATTAGTGAGATGGTTTTCTCCTTTTTAAAATTTCTCATTGTAGGCCTATCCATGAGAATGCATGGCCTCTCTTTTCCTTCCCCTCAGCTTCCACAGATCCCAGAGAGGGGACTGCTGCTGACGTCTCTCCCTGGGCTCTACTGAACTCCATTGCTGGCGGCTGTCATCCTAAACTCAGAGGTTGACATGAGGGCAAGAGACTCTTCAGGATGTAGGATTAAAGCTTATTTCTTTTCCAGCATATTGGGGTTTAACAATTAAGAGAAGATTAGCCACTAGTATATTTTATTTGTTCATAAATTATTCAAAACTTAAGGCAACTAAAACTACAAATACTGCAATTATAAGCAGATAAATTTACAAATGAAAAATTATTTTCTAAAGTACATTTTGGAAATTGGTTTAACCAGTCAGGCCATTTAAAAAAGACAATCCAACCATTCTCCAGTTAGGATTACATCATTCAGTGTATACAGTAGTTGAGAAGTCACTTTACATAGCGTTCTAAAAACAGAGCTACAAGTTTTAAAATCTGCCCTTCCAAATTATGTCTGAGCCACAAGAAAAGCCAGAGAGGAATGGAACCACTGTATGTCACTCTGAAGGACAAGATTTGATCAATTGCTTTTCATTAACTGGGCTGTCTCTTTGGAAACTTGAGATGAATATCATACTGTTTTCCTTGAGGTCTTTTTTTTTTTTTTAAAGTAAGAAAACATTGATTGCCCAATAGAAACAAAGGGCAAGGAAATGAATGGTTTATGGTTGAATATAGGAGGATTCCAGCGAATTTATTTTATAAATTTCTGTTGTTATTTTTCCCAGGGGCATAAAGGCAATGCATTATATTGCTCAATTTTTCCACATTTAAAAAAAATCAGCTTTTTATTAAATAATGGTTCTGGGTTAACTGTCCCATCCCGCATGGCTATAAACTGTTGTAAGTACAAATGCTCCTCCGTTCACAGAATGTGCCATCAGCTCATCTGAGTGAGTTACAACAAATCAATATTGAATTGGTAAAGTCATTTGTCTTTAACATTACATGGGGGGAAAAAATCTCTAGTTCAAAAATAACAACCAATGTTTTGCTTATCTTTCTTCCTATAGATGTATATGTTTTGGAGTTCAAAGGGTACCCACAGATTATCTACCTTAGTAATCCTCACATTGAGGGCTGCTAAAACTGGTTTCTGCCAAGGAGAATGCTCAGAAGAAGAGAAGAAGGAGTGACATCTACTGTTACCATCATTAAAAAATACAGAGTGTGGGCTGGGTGTGGTGGCTCATACCTGTAATCCCAGCACTTTGGGAGGCCAAGTCAGATCACCTGAGGTGAGGAGTTCGAGACCAGCATAGCCAACATGGTGAAAGCTTGTCTCTACTAAAAATACAAAAAAACTATCCAGGCATGATAGCGCACAACTATACCCCCAGCTACTTGGGTGGCTGAGACAGGAGAATCCCTCGAACCTAGGAGGTGGAGGCTGCAGTGAGCTGAAATCACGCCACTGCACTCCAACCTGGGTAACACAGTAACACAGCAAAACGCCATCTCAAAAACAAAAACAGAAAAACGTAACTCTCTTAAATCTTATAATTAGAGCAGTCCTCCATCACTGCGGCAGAAAAAAAAGGAAAAATCACCTAGGTAGACAGTGAAGGCTGGTCCTTGGAGAAGCAGCTGGCCTGAAAAATCACAGCTATAGGCAAAAATAGAGCAGCCTGGGGAAACTCAGGCAGCATGTGCACAGGTGAGCAGGCAGGTTCTAGCACAGAAGGCTTTTGTTCTTTATGTGATTAGCAAGCTCCCAGGAAAAAGCTTCCTCCCTCTTTCAGGCATATACATGGTGGGCTCCTTGGGAATTCACACAGGGAGGAGGGGGGCTTCCCTAAACAAACTCACAGTTATATAAACAAGAGAAGTAGTGCTTTGTATTTGCCTAGGGACATACCCACAACTACATAAATAAGGGGTAGTTATTCAGACTGCTTTACAGATTAGAAAAGTTATTCAAACAGCTACAGAGATAAGAGGAGTTTCTCACAGAAGCTTTTGAATTAAACTGTAAAAGCAGCAACTTATTCCGGAGTCCCTCTCTGCTTTGGAAAGCTTGATTCTCTCTCTTATTAAATTTTCACTGTAACCTCACCTTTTGTGGCCACGCTCCTTAATTCTCTTGGTCCTGAGACAAGCTTGGATAACAACTTAGACAACTGAAGCAGTGACCCTGACCTATTTCATCATCAAATTGCAAGATTCCTGAGGGTGTCAGAGAAATTCTCCCATTCTCTGCCAGTGTCTCTCTCTCTTTCTGCACTTCCTAAACATATAGTTGATGTCCTGACAGTGAGCAGGGGTGAGGGTAATAGTGAACAGGGCTTTGGGTGAATCCGATACAGTTAGAGGGCATGGATTTCTTGATTTTCCCAGTGTTTGTTTTTATTTTTATTTTTGAACATCTGGATCTTTGGGTAGAACTTGCCCTCTTTGGTTCACCAAACCCTTGAACATTTTCTATCACCATGACAGGGTCCTACCAGGAAACAGATGTTGTTTGGAGAAGAACCCAGTAAGGTAGCGCTACTTTCAAAGGCTCTGCTTAGAAACGAGTGAATCTGGGGACACTACCAGGGACGGGGCAGTGGGATGGGAAGGAATCATCACTGAGCTGTGACCGCTTTCTAGGCTGGAGGCAACAAGGGGCAAAACTTGGTGCTGAAATCCAGAGGGAGAGGAATGCATAAGGTCTCCCTTTGCAAAGAGCTGTGACCTTTGGTTTTTGTGCCTTGGAGCAGAGCCAGCTTGAGGGGACCACAGGAGGCAGCTCAGCCTCCCATGCATGCCCCGGTGCTTCCCATGAGCAGAATACAGGAGCTTCTAGCAGGATCCACCCCTGTCTGGCTTTAGTGAAGGCAGCACTGGATGAAAACTTCCTAACAGGACAGCCTCCACTCTGCAGTGAACAGATAATTCCGACGGCTGCTGTTGCTTTACTCCAAAAGGAGTCTCATGAGGAAGAAAGATCCTAAACAAACAAAAACATCCAGCTTACAGAATAAAAACACACTAAGATGGAAGTAAACAGAGGGGGCTGTGGACCAAGAGCTAACAGACCCTAAGCTAGACATTTTCCATCAACAATTTTGCCATATCCACAACAAAACTCTTAGCTGGGGAAACGATTACATCACTTGTGCAAGAGAGACTTGTGTGCTTGGACCTAATCTCTAGAATATCAAGAGCTGTGGTCTCCCAGAGGAACCCAGATCTTGGGGTGAAGCAGAAGTGGAGAGACTCAAGTTAGTGGAATGGCTGGGAAAGGAATGAGGTCTGCACTGAAGGCCCCAGCACTTCCCTCCCTGTAGACAGAAGACGAAATCCTCATGTCAGCAACAGGCAACAGTGCCGCCAGTGTCACCGTGGGTATCGAACGTAAGGCACCTTCACATGCAATCTCTTGCAGACAGCAAAGGATTCGTGAGGAGCTGACAGAGAAGACGGGGCTGGGTGGAACGGCTCAGGCATGCAGGACGGGCTGGAACGTGACCTGGCGTGGGCACACCTGCCCTGCCCTCCACCCCGCGTGCTTCGCTTCCCTCCATTTTCATATGGAAGGCTCCTAAGACGTACAGAACACCCACTGCATGCCACACGCTGGAATAGGCCGTTTACACATTTCTTGGTTGATCTGCATGGCAACCCTGTGGAATGGATTACTATTTTATCACTAATTTTGTAAGCGATGACATTTGAACTTGAATAAGGCACACACGTGCACAGCTACGGAATCCTTCCACTCTCACTTCAAACCCTATGTCCTCTCCGCGGTGAACCAATTTCATTTTCTCCGTCATACCTTTCTACAGAATAATGCATTACCATTGATTACCTTCCTTGCCTTACAAGCTTCAGGGTTTCCATTCCTCATTTTCACTACTGATTAATTCCCATGTCTGACAAAAAAGTAGTTTAAAACTGTTAAAAGAAAGGACAGAACACTTTCCAATACCAAATGAGTCATCATGCATATGTCAATTTGTGTTCAGATAAGGATAGAAGAGATATTCTCCTTATTAAAAAGAAAAAGCTCTGCCTAAATGTTACAGTAGCAGAAAAATCTGACGCCCAATTGATCGGATATCAGACATGATATTGATTTAAATAAGAGTTTCGCCGGATATGGGGTTCTACATTGGATCTTCGATCATTTCTTCAGGGTTTTATCATAAAAATCATTTTCAAAATATTGTAATACTGTATCTTCCTCTACAGAACTTTCTACACTAAAAGTTAACAATATCAAAATATTAAGATTGTATTTAAAAAAAAAAATCCAAAGCCTTTATTCCTTTGGCTGTTTCTGTTTTTTCCTCCCTTGAGATTTCCCATCCTTTCCAGTCTAATTTCATTAAAGGGTGACTGGCTGTGTCTATTCAATAGAAAGTGCCATACAAACATTTATAGGGATTGGTTTTGTTTTCTTGGAAGGGGGAGAGATGTAAGGACCAGAGTGTTAGAATGTGGTGGCTCCTGCCTGCCTCTGAGGCCCAGGGGACAGGTTTATCTCTCTGTTCTCCCAACCTGCACAGGACTGAGCACAGACTATGAATTATTGTCACACAAGCCATTGTCAGAAAACCCTAAAGTGTTGAAGATGTAGGTCAATCTACAGCATCGTTTTCAAAAGTTTTTGATTATTTGTTTTTATGTAATTTTTAGCAGAATATTTGTTGCATATAAAACCTCAGGCAGAAGGCTGCTCTAGCATGCAGATGTAAATAGAGTTGGTTGACCCGAGGGAATTCAGATGTCCATCCCAGCCCTTCCACTAACTCCTAGGCAATGGAGAAACGACATGCACAGAGGCAAAACACCAGGGACAGGCATACCCACGGAGCAAGGCTGGAAACATCACACGAAAAGACTGCTAGGGAAGCAACCCAATGAAGAAAACACAACCAATGAGTGGAAAGTTCTAGAAGGAGCCTGAGCAGAAAACGATCCCTACTGGAGCTCGACCCACTTGGTATCTCAGTAGGGGATACTCATCTGCCATTTGTAAGAAAAGCAAACGCACAGTGAAGCTGGTATCCAGTAACTGTTATGACATGAGCAAGGCTGTGGGGGGAGAACAAACAGGGGAGACCTGACTGCACCTGCAGAGAAAGAAGAGGCCGCACAACAAGTCTCCAAGGATCATACAGGCTGTCGGCTTTCAGCTAAGTGACACAGGGCCCTTCTGGTAGAGAAGCACCATGACACAGTCTAGGCATGCCAGGAGTTCCTGTGGCTGAGAGGTGATGTGGGGCATCGAGGAAAAGGCAGCAGCATGGCAGGGGTGGCAGACACCTTCATTCCTCTCACAGCTGTTGATCGGGTGTCTGCCATGTCCTGGGCACCGGCAATAGTCATCAGCAAGACACACATGTCTGAGATCTTGTTTTCTCTTTGGAAGCATGTAGCCCTTTCCCCAAAGCTATTTTGCTCTCCAGGCAGTGAATGATCAATCACATTTTCACAGACAAAAGACTAGAACAGACTTCTCCTTTCCAGAGATCAGTCTGGCGTGTGTGGAGTGTGTTAGGACAGAGAGAGAGGGGTATGAAAATGCTGGACCGTGTCACATTTACTTGAGAGACACATCCGGAGGGTCCAGTCTCATCCAGTGATCAGGGCAGATGTGAACCACCAGAACCTTCCTCCTCAACAATGTGGAGTCAGGGCATGCTCTTTCTCCCAGAAAATGCTTTTGGATGTAGAAAGGAAGGAAGAGACAAAGTGGGGAAGGCAGTGGGTGAGATCGCCTTTCCTTCACGGCCCTGCGCACTCCCCTGCTCCCCCTCACGCTGTGTACCGGTCCCCGTACAGAAAGGAAAGGGACTCACAGACTGAGTTTTTATGGCTCCCATCCTTGCTTGGCAGCATCTTGACTCCTCTCGACTTCAACTCAATCGCCTTTTTCACTGGAAGAAACAAAACAAGACCATCAGTAGGTAAGACTTGGAGATCGTAAACCAACGTTTTATCCTCACAGCATGCCGCGTCGTAACTGCTTTCTATCAACCCCTGAAAATGGAAAATGTTCTAAGAGGTGAATGACACCAAGCGAGTGACGTCAAAGAGCTTCTAAACAATCAATGCGAGGCGATCAAGCAGCACGGTCACATCTGACAAAAACAGTCAGAAGCTAAAAATGACACGTGCTGCCGTTGACTTATTCATCCAGTCCTATTGACGGTGGGAGTGGCACATTCCAGAAATCATCATCATTTCCCCAAAGTGTTCAGACAGATCACTCTCTCCATGCATGCGTCCTGACTACAGAGTTGTCTAAATGTGCTATACTCATGAAAAAGTTTAGATGAAAACGCCAGTTGCTCATTCATGGATTCATACATTCCCTTAGTCATTTAAAGTTTGCAGAGCTTATAGCTTGAAGTGAACGCCAAGAATGACGCACTCAGACAGTTCCAGCTGAGCGGGGATGGGGGTAGCTCTTCTGAGAGAGTCTGCCCCAGCATCCGTCCACCAAGTATTTATGGAAAGAGCTTGTATTAACCACAGACACCTAGTAGATGGTCATTTGAGGTGGGCTGCTGAGGCACCTGTGACCCTGTACACACTCAAACTGCATTCTCAGGAGGCTGTTTTCAGTGTTCCTTATCACACCACACACTCCACTCCCTGTCCTGTTTCAGGGTCAAGGAGTTTCATTCCCATGCACAAATAACATACACAGTGCCCCAGTCATTTTCCATACCCCAGCCTGAAATGCCATGTACAAAAGCTTGAATATGTTGCTGTGCAGCCCCCACAAAGTTTAGCGAATCTGTAAGGATGGGGAGCAAGGAGAGGAAAGGCATGCTCTAACTGCTGTCCACAAAATGCTATGCACTGCTAGTCCCTCCAGACACTTCCCAGGCAGTGCAAAAGGCACATAGGATCCTGGTTTCTAGCCTCATAATTCTACTAGTTAAAGATGTTTCTTGAGTTACTAGGTCCTGCATTAAACATTTTAGGAAGTTTCTTTTTTTTTTTTTTTGTCATTTATGAAAAACCGTGGGGGATACATCTTGTGATTATAAAATGTTATGAACTTCTAAGCAACCCCACACTTGGCTTTACTAAGAGGCCAATGGAAACATTTCTGGGGTCCTCATATGAGACTGGACCTACAGCAGCTGCCAGCAGGCAGATCGGTTGCAAATATTTGCTTATGATGCGGTGGGCCCCATGACCTGGGTAAGTTAGTTCCCTCTGAGACTGACTGTGCAAATAGGTGTTAGGGTTAGTTTTATGTGTGAACCAGACTGCACCGTGAGGTGCTCAGGCATTGAACCACACAAGATTCCGGGTGTGTCTGTGAGGATGTTGCAGATGATATTAACATTGGAATCAGCAGACAGAATTGCAGACAGCTCTCCCCAGTGTGGTGGGCC
The DNA here is from genome assembly GCF_009761245.1 of Sapajus apella. Lineage (NCBI taxonomy): Eukaryota > Metazoa > Chordata > Mammalia > Primates > Cebidae > Sapajus > Sapajus apella. The sequence goes on from NW_022437056.1 coordinate 2,436,069, forward strand.
TGGTCCAATCAGTTGAAGGCTCAAATAGAACAAAAGGCTGGCTTTCCCTGGAGGAGGAAAGACTCTTTCCTGTCTGATGGGCTTTAAATTGAAACAGCATTATTATTATTATTATTATTATTATTATTATTATTATTTTGCTGACTCGCCCCTTGGCAGGTCTTTGGTCTTGTCAGCCTCCATAATCACGTAAATCCTTATAGTAAAAGTGTGTGTGTGTGTGTGTGTGTGTGTGCGCGTGTGTGTGTACACATGCATGTAAGGAGATTTATATAGACATGAAGTACATACAGGGGACCCCTGAAGTATGCAAGGATTGAGGCATTGACCACTCTCCCACCACACACAGCCAAAAAACTGCGTATATCTTTTCGCTTGCCCAAAAACCTAACTGAAAATAGCCTACTGTTGACCAGATGCCTTACTGATCACATAAACAGTTGCTTACAACATAGATTCATATCTACATAGGCTTTACACGTTCATGACACAGCTTTTTCAGATTTTTTTTCAATATTTTTAGGCTATTTAGATATTTTCCTATAGCAGCCCAAAAAGACTAAGACAAGCACTTTTCCTGAGTATTTTACAATGGTAAGGAGAAGCGAGACACTGGAGGGAATATATAAACTTTGAGGAGCTCTTCCCAACAGTGTGGCTTAGGAATGAGGAAATAAGTCCAGCGTGGTTACATGGCTCAAACAAATTGTTGTCATCAGGGCCATGACTGGACCACAGGGATCTTGGTGTTGACTGTGCTCACAAATGGAAGACAAGGAGATGCACCATTTAGATCCCCCTCCAAGAAAGAGCTGGCCAGAGGGTCGCTGTCCATTCTCAGCCCCTTTCAGAGAAAGGCCAGAGACAGACAATCGCCCGTCCCAGGCTGACAACATCCAGCCCAGGGCCAACCCCATCCAAAAGGCACCGAGTCACAAATAGCCTGCACTAAGCAACTCTCAGAGGGTCACTTGCAGTGGTGCAGCCACAGCTCCTGATGTCTTCCTCCCCTTCTCTTCTGCCTCTTCATTTGTGTTTTTTCTCATCCTCATCTCCGTGTGGTGGTGACCGATACCACAGGAAAGGGAACACGAGATGGGAAATCTGCTTCCGCTACTGCAGTTCTGTTGGCTGCATACTCAGCTGCCTTCCGCAAGATTCTCCCCAGGACAATGTTTTCATCCAAAACGGCAAATGCGTCATCCCTACTTTCTTGTGCTGAAATAACTTTATCTTGAAGTTACTCACGAGAGAGGAGATTAATGCACAATAAATAACGAACAAGAAAATCAATGGGAAATAATAAAGAGCATAAAACTCCAAGCACATGTCACCCACTCTAAACAGATAAGACACACAGAACTCCATTCACTCAGAGTAGAAACAGAAATTCCAGCAATCTCTGGGGGACGATCACGGTACAGGAATACACAGGACCTATCTGAGAGCTGGATAAGCTAATAAATTTCATACTCTTGCAAATGAGTGTTTGATGGTCTGTAAAGCTAAATTTCCACCAGGGAATATATGTATTTATTTATTATTTTTCAATAAGATGGTGCTACACTGCTGTAGAAGATCTGCTCCCTGAGCTGTAATTCTCTTATTGCACAGCTCTGCTAATCTTGGAGACGTTGTACAAAAAGGGAAAGTGACTTGTGCATCCTGGGTCAACGGGTGTCTAGACACTTCTCCCCACATTTCCTTTGGGTCCTTCTCTTTTCTTCCTTCCACACCCTTCCTCTTCCTCCTTCCAACTTGCCTCAGAGCTGAGCAGAGAGAGGTTTTTATTTGCAAAGTAATAGAAGAGAGAGAGAGACATAGGAGAAAGAGAGAGAGAGAGAGAGAGAGAGAGGAGAAAACCAGAGCTTCTGAGGTAAGTCACCTATGGCAAATCCCTGCAATAGCCTGTACTTTCCCCTGAATTAATCTATTCAGTCATTCATTCTCACATCTTGGAATGAATGATACAAATCTCTTCTGATCGATAAAAAAGATAATTTTTGTGTCTAATATCAGACCTACTAAATCACAACCTTTAGAGGTAAGCTTGGTCCTTTTAGCTTTGTTTTATCAGTACAGTTATCTAGCTTTTGTATGAGGTGTTTTTTTTTTTGTTTGTTTTATTTTATGGAAGATAACTTCAATGCACAATAAAGTTAGTCTCACATTCCCTGGTCTCTCTTGGCTAAGATGATTCCTCAGTAATTCAGATTCAACAATTTCAAATAGATTGTGGTCTCCAGGGGCCAGGGCTGGGGGAACTGGGGAGATGCTGGTTAAAAGATTGACAATTTCGGTTTGGTAGGAGTAAGTTCAAGAGATCCCTGGTACCTCATAGTGACTACATTTAATAAAAATGTACTCTATGCTTCAAAGTTGCTGAGAGTTGATGTTAAGTTTTCTCATCGCAAACAAAGAAGTATGTGAGATTAAAAAAAAATTCCCTAAAACCAACAAACAAAAACTTCAAACAGATATGATCAATCTCTTTTCTCATAACAGCATTTAGGAAGGTAAATTCTGGTGGAAATATTTTTAGTTTAAGGGCTGAAAAGATCAAAAAACACAACCATAAATATACCTAAGGAATACACTAATTTTGTTTGCTGTTTTATTTAATTTAGTTTGTTTTCTCTTTTTTTCTTCTACGGCAGCTGCCTTCATTATAATCTCTCATGGGTTAGGTTAAAACACACTTTTTGTAGGTTGTTTGAAAATTTGAGGAAACTGTTACTATGCTGGAATGATAACGGATTCTTTTACTTTTTTTTTTTCCCCCATTTATTTATTTTATTGCATTTGACAAATCTCACTCTTGTCGCCCAGGCTAGATTGCAGTGACACAATCTCAGCTAACTACAACCTCCACCTCCCGGCTCAAGCTATCCTCCTGCCTCAGATTCCTGAATAGGTGGGATTATAGGCGCCCACCACCATGCCCGGCTAATTTGTGTACTTTTAGTAGAGACGGTGTTAGGCCATGTTGGCCAGGCTGGTCTCGAACTCCTGACCTCAGGTGATCCACCTACTTCAGCCTCCAAAAGTGCTGGGATTACAGGTGTGAGCCACTGTGCCTGGCTGACAATGGGTTATTATTTTTTTAAAGTGACAATAATGTAAGTAATGAATATAATTATTTCTACTTGTGGCCGCTACTTTCTCTGCCCTCTCGAGCCAGAACGTTCTGCCCTCTTCCTCTGCTGGTAAAGCTCAGCCTGCTCTCTGATCCCTGCCTGTCTTCCCATGTACTGGTCCCCCACAGCCAGATGCCCACATTCCTCAGGATCCACTGAGCTTCCAAGACCTCTCTAAGGAAGCCAAGTCCTATCTTCTGCTCTAACTACACCTGTACTTTCCTGCATTAGATAATACCATTCAGTGTCTTAAAGGCGGCACTGTTTACAATAGCAAAGACTTGGAACCAACCCAAATGCCCATCAATGATAGACTGGATAAAGAAAATGTGGCACATATACACCATGGAATAGTATGCAGCCATAAAAAAGGATGAGTTCATGTCCTTTGCAGGGACATGGATGAAGCTGGAAACCATCATTCTCAGCAAACTGACACGAGAACAGAAAACCAAACACCTCATGTTCTCACTCGTAAGTGGCTGTTGAACAATGAGAACACATGGACACAGGGAAATATCACACACCGGGGTCTGTTGGGGATGGGGGATAGGGGAGGGGTAGCAAGGGGTGGGGAGATTGGGGAGGGATAACATTAGGAGAAATGCCTAATGTAGGTGATGGGGGGTTGGAGGCAGCAAACCACCATGGCATGTGTGTACCTATGTAACAATCCTGCACATGTACCCCAGAACTTAAAGTCTAAAAAAAAAACCCAAAATATTGAATTACCATGTGGTTCAGCAATTCCTCTTCTGGGTATATATATACAAGAATTTAAAAGCAAGAACCTCAACAGTCATTAAAAAAAAAAAAAGAAGAAGACGCTTTACCTATAAATGTAACTTACTGAATATAAGGAGAGATGCTACTTCAAATCCTCACAAATCACAGAGGAAACTGTTTTGTGTATGTAGACCAACTATAGGCAAATTTGAAGAATTCAGGGTTTGAAAGAAGTGGGTGAAAATATATATCTTGTGTCTTGGACTTTTCATTAACTCACAGGTTTATTGTAATTTTATCAATGCCTCTTCTAGGCAAAAAGTTTTATTTAAGTAGAGCACTAAAAGAATATTACTGCTATTGGTGGTAATAACAGTGAAATCCTCGTAAATCCTTAGAATTGCAAGTGCTTACTATGCAAATGGATAGATAGGTAGAGATGGATAGATAGATAGATAGGCACATATACATGTACATATATATTTGATATATATAAATCTATAAAATATAAGTCTATAATACATGTTTATACTTATTTATAAAGTTAATAACATATTACATATTATATACATACACAATAAGCTCCATATATAACATTATAATCTATTGAGCTTCAATACTGTCAGAAATACTATTGTTCTCTAATTTATCTTACAATTACTAAATCAATAGATTTCTGTTAAATTTGAGAAGTAAGCAATCACACTCCCTAAGTCACTAATCTTTTACATTTACCTTCTCCTTTTATAGTATTACAGAAAATGGAGTTTCCACTTTCACTGTATGTATTAACTTACATGTGGGCAAACAGTATACTTAGAATTTTTTGGTCAGGTGTAGTGACTCATGCCCGTAATCCCAGCACTTTGGGAGGCTGAGGCGGGGGATCACCTGAAGTCAAAGCTCAAGAGCAACCTGACCAACATGGCAAAACCCTGTCTCTATTAAAAAAAAAAAAAATTGCCATCCAGGCACTGGGCATGTGCCTGTAGTCCCAGCTGCTTGGGAGCCTGAGGAACAAGAGTTGCTTGAACCCAGGAGGCAGAGGTTGCAGTAAGCCAAATACGCCACTGCACTCCAGCCTGGGTGAGACAGAGTGAGACTCTATTTAAAAAAAAAAAAAATTAATGGCTCATTGGTTGTTTGGAACATTTTTTTGTCTACTTTATTACTGCAAAATAAAAATTAACTTTTCTTGAATTATCTCAGAGCTTTATCAATTTTTATTTTTAAGTGAAACGTTCTGAATACAATACACCTGGAGAAATTTCAGTTCTTTACATTGTTTCGCTGATTCTAGAACTCTGTTTTTTCTTGGATCATTTACGCTATAATAAGTTATTTTCAAATATTAGAATTTAGAATTGCTTTCAAAATGTTTAATTTATTCATTAATAGATACAATTACATAATGCCCTTCCCCTCCAAATTTTAACATTTCTTCATTAGATTTTATTGTGTTTTACACTGAGGAAGAATCATCAAAATTCAGATCACTTTATATTTTAAACACACATTTAATTTTTTTTTGCAAATTACTCATCAAAATACCTCTGTAGTTAAACAGTCTAAGACTCATTAAATTTCTAAGTAGGCACTGATCCAATTTCTTATTCTCAGCTAATTATTGTTAATGTGTGATTTACATTGACACACTGTAAACATCAGTAGAAGCTGTGTCCCTACTGTGGCTGTTTTCCTGCAGGGAGGGACCCATCTTCCAGTCTAAAACCTGAGCCTCCGTGTCTGCCCTAAAGCTCATCACCTTGAAAACATGGTTCCATCATTTTTTTCCTGTTCTGCACGATCATTTTTTTCTTTTCTGCATGATCATTTTTTTCTGTTCTGCATGATTAACCCAATTATTTAAAAAATGCGTTACAAAGAAGGTAAATGATTCAACAGAGGTCACACAGGTTGAAGTGGTAGAAGCATTGTCTGCTCTGGTGAAGTCTGATACTAGAACCTGCTGATTTTGCCATAAGTCAACAGTCTGCTTCAGAAATTATACCCCTTACTTTAACCACATCTTACACTTAAAATTTTTCTTTTCATCAATAATTATTACATTTTAAAATAGAATACTTAATCATTAGTGAACATACCTTCCTATCATGCTAAGTTTTTTAAATTCAGCTTTTGATTAATCAATTCTTTAAACATTTATTTCAGAACCATTTTAATGAACTTGTATGCTAGTTGTTTAAATACAATTAATCATCTACTAATATCAGTCCCATTATAAAAAAAGATATACACTGAGTCACTCCGTATTAATTTTTTCTTTTCAATGAAATGCTTTTATTTATCAGTTATCATTATGGTGAAATATTCATGAAGATACTGTTGTAGGACTTTCTCCTTAGCTCAGCTGAACACAGGGTTCCTGTCACACATCCATAAAAGAATAGGCTGACAGGTTATTGCAGAATATTTGAAAAAATTTTTAAATGATGAAGAAGAAAAAAGTAACTGTATAACCCATCACCACAGACAACCACTGTTAGGATGTTTATGTATTTATTACGAATGCTATGTGCACTGTATATATAAGTTGATAGGCTAAAACGCTCACATAAAACTTATAGAATGAAAAGAAAGTTGTTAATATATGATTATTCTGCCTTTATTACCTCTTTGAACATTCTTTCCTAGGATATTTTTAATAGATTATTCGTAATGTACTTAATTCCTTTATTATTAGAAATTAGTTTTTCTACCTTATTGCAATTGCACCTTACACCAATCACCTATCAAATTCTGGTCAGTTTCCAAGAATAATTTGCTAGAATTAGGATTCTTTAGTCAAGGCTGTTAATCTGCTATGCTAAACTGATTTCTAGAACTATAGTACAAGTTTATTTCATCTGGTATATACAAGAATATCTTAACCAAAGCATCTTTTCCCACATTGAGTTTTAGTACCTGCAAATACTTAGTAATCTGGTAGTTGAAAAATGCTATGTTATTTTTATTTGCCTTTAAAATAATGCTCTATTGGATCATTTTTTTAAGAAAAATCTATTATTTCCTCAGGGTCTGTGGAAATTATTTTGAGAAGCTAGTTGCAAGTACAACAACTCTCTGTTTTTTTAAAAGTCTGGAAATAATTGTTGTCTTCACAAGGTTATTTTGACTGCATCTCCCATTATCAGCTTACAGAGATTCAGACATTCCTCCATTTTTTTTTTTTATTAGATTTTGGATGTCCTTGAATAGGGACCTTTGAGAAAAACTGACAACCAGGTTTTAGGAACTAGATTACCAAATTTTATTTCTACCCTTAAACCAGTCAGCGTCCTTTCCTGGTCAGGGAAACCATCCCCTTAAAGCCCCGTGTTGTAAGTCATCTTTGGCACTAGAAAAGACATAGGCACTTATGTACTTCACAAGGTGAACCGTTTTTATTGTTGATGCTCCTGATTGGTTACCAGAATCTTTTAGTTTAATATCGCTTCATAGCCCCGCTAAATTAAAAGATACATTTCTCCTATATGAAGTTATATTATTACACGTGTCAAGGTAGTGTGGAGGATTAGCGTGAGAGTGTCCACAAATCCTTGATGACCAGACTGTTACTAATATAAAGGGTAATTAGCTTAAGATGCTTTATTGGAAGAAAGGAAATTAACTATTCATCTCACATTTCCTTACCAAATGAGGAGCCGCATTTAAATCATGTATTTCTCTGTGATTTCAGTTTTCAGGCATAAGCATATTCAGGATTTAACTTGAAACCAGCTGGGATTTAAAGATTATTTTACTTAGTCTTATAGTGATCTATTGGTTTATACCATCAGAGTCATTTTAAACCTTCCCCTCACTGCCACCACAAAGAGAGGAGGAATGGAAGGTGCCAGAAGGTAAGAGACGGCCAAGGGGGAGGCAGAACAAGGGTTCACATGATGAGCTCAACAACAGCGTTCTTCCTGAAGTCTACGAGTAAGCTGAAGAAAATATTCCTGAGGTGGCAAATAGAGGTATCTCGGACAACTCACAAATTCTGTGAAAGATTTCGTGTCTTTTTCTCTTAACTCATTCTTCTTTTCTATACCTCATTGCATTAAAAGCTTTGGCACTGTAATTCCCCAAATTTTCCTATTGGGATTATTAAAAGCCATTTCACCTCGCAAGGTGAACAACACTTTTACAAAAATCCCAGTTTTAGCAAAAAAGCCACTGCCCTAGACGTCCAGACAGCTGAGCTCCAATCTCACCTCTGAGATGTTCTGAAATTCTGAACCAACAGCCTGGGATCTTTTCATCTTTTAAAGGGAGGGCTTGAATTATTTTAATGACCCTAGAAGTCCAGTTTTTCATTCTTTTTCCAGGCAGATAATGCAGAATCTCCAGAAAAGTGGGTGGCATTTAATTCAGAGTTTTCCATTTTCCCTAGACCATTCATTACAATGCAGAGTCTGAGAAAACTAGCTTCAGTGACTCCTTCTGAAATGTAAGGGAAATAATACATCTCGTACAAGAGTGTTTCGATGAACGGAGAAGATGCACTATGCACAGAGGAAAGTGTGCTGCTGGGCAGGGTGGTCAGATGAGTTGGGGCAACTCCAGGGGTATCATTCATGTAGAACACACTGTGGCCCCTGCATCAGGCACTCACTATGTACAAATAGACACTGATTGCTTTTCCATGTCTCAGGTGTGGAAGGCATTTCCAGTTCTGTATGTGTCTAGCTTTTGGATCTTTAATAGGAAAAGTCTCACACACAGTGGGGATTTTGAAGTTAGTTGTAAGAGAGACTTAATCATTGTTCTAGAACTCATTAGAGATGTCACCTTGGCAGGTTAAAAGTGCCTTTAAATATGATTCCTCATGTGCTTAATAAAGATGACCCTCATCAGCCCCTCAAAGCTGTTGTGAAGTCACATGAGATAGCAAATAGAAGCATCTAATGCAATGCCTCGCCCACACAGTTCCACAAGGTGCATGGAAAATACTTTTCAGGAAAGGAAGACCTTTCCAAGTCTTGGTTACATTCAATGTGGAATGTTAACGCACCTCTTTATTCAGCTTTTCCCCTTAAACTTCACCATACACAGGACGCTGGGAATGAACCTGTCAACTACCCAAGTAAGATGTCCAAGGAATTGGAACCATGCCATGTCATCTTCACTTCCAATGGAGAAACTGACACATCTTACCATTTAATCAATCAATAAAGCTTGTAAAAGAAAAAAGAAGGGGGAGAGAGAGGAGAAGCTACTGGAACACGACTTCGGCTCCTCCTGGCACTGCTTCTGCCTGTTCTACCTATGAGAATGACAGGAGCCGTCCAAGCACAACAGCCTTCTGTAAACCATTTCCTTTAAGTTCTTCAGTAGAATACATGTGACCATTCAGATCTGTGAACAAGGCGCTCAACAACAACCATTTCCTTTCTAACTCTCTCAAACAGACTTTCACAGTAGGAGAAACCTCATAGGATTGGTGGCCAAAGTCTTTATTCTTTCATACACACATACACAGGCACACGTGTGCACACATGCACACACACACACCAGCACATTTCTCCTCCATGACACACGGGAAACCTGAATGATGCCTAGCGGCAGGTGTGTAAACTAATCCCTGGAAGGTTTATTTCATGGAGCAAAGTTGTAGAGCCTTCAGATGCTGACACGATTCAAAACAGCTTCAGGCAATGTGAACATCTAACAGTTGTGACTTTTGAATAACCGGAGGATCCGGCTGTCCTGAAACACCAGTTTTTTTTTTTTTTTTTTTTTTTTTTTTTTCTTCTCTCTACCGTCTGCATGATTTTCAAATGAATGCAATTTTATTTGTGAAACTTCTAAATCCAGTCAGTGTTTTTTTTGTTTTTTTTCTTTTATAAGCAGCAATGTCTCTCAAGGATCTGAGATGAGTGGCCACACACCTGTGGCGTGTAACTGGATTTTTAGTAGAGATGGCAGATGAAAACTGATTCAACAATGTCTGGCCCAGCCTTTTAGGATCAATCCTATGAGATGACTCCTCTGTAATACACCACAAAACACCAAACAGTTACCTGGCGCATGTGGGACTGAGTCCATTCGTTTAACATCAGTCACTAACAAGGTAACTTACAGTATCCTAGCGCATGGCACAAAGGCAAACATATCCTTCCTTATAATTTTTAAATTCTAATGGTATTTCAGGTTCACACTTGTTTTCTCCTGTCTCACTCTTAATTATTCTTATTTTGCAAATACCATTATTTTGCTGTTTTCTTCCTCATGCTTTTGGAAAAGCTTCATTAATTTCATTAAATGACATGTTAAATCAGCGTTAATGGGGTGACAAACAGAATTGTAAATTCTTTACAAGGGGATAATAAAATTTCTCTCGGAATGAGCAACTGTCATCGTAAGTTGTGTTTTGAGAAATTAACTACAGGGAGTTTTCTGAGAGGTGCTGGATAAAGCAAAGAGCAGAGAATGAAGAGCCCGGTTTACTAGCTGACTGCCCACCGTGGGAAGGGCTGATGTGTCTACATGCCACGGGTGCACTCAACACCATCCTCCTCCCTCACCTCCTGCTGTCCCCTACCCCCCGACAAGCCAGCACACAAAGGGTAGTGTTGGCATAGGTTGTACAAGCAGAGATATGTCAGAAGCATAGGGAAAATGACTCACGCCTGTAATCCCAGCACTCCAGAGGCCAAGGCAGGTGGATCACTTGAGGTCAGGAATTCTAAACCAGCCTGGCCAACATGGTATAACCTCCCTTCTACTAAAAATACAAAAATTAGCCAGGTGCTGTGGCTCACGCCTGTAATACCAACACTTTGGGGGACTGACAGGGGCGGATCACTTGAGGCCAGGAGTTTGAGACCAGCCTGGCGGACATGGTGAAACCCCATTTCTACTAAGAATACAAAAACATTAGCCAGGCAAGGTGGCAGGCACCTGTATTCCCAGCTACTCAGCAGGCTGAGGCAGGAGAAGCACTTGAACCCAGGAGGAGGAAGTTGCAGTGAGCCAAGATCGCACCATTGCACACCAGCCTAGGGGACAAGAGTGAGTCTTTGTTTCAAAAAAAAAAAGAAAACCAAACCAAACAAAAATTAGCTGTGCGTGGTGGTGCATGCCTGTAATCCTAGCTACTCAGGAAGCTGAGGCAGGAGAATTGCTTGAACCTGGGAGGCAGAGGTTGCAGTGAGCCAAGATAGGGTCATTGTACTCCCCAGGACAACAGAGCAGCACTCTGGCAAAAAGATAAAAAAAAGAAAAGAAAAGAAAAAAACCTTAAAGAAACAGTTGTAAAGGAAGAGAAAATAGTACCTTCAATTTGGGAACCAAACATTTGAGGCATAAATATATAGATGTAATAGCCTTGAACTTTCATAAAATCTAAGATGAAATTGGGGGTGACTTTAGGAATTTGAAACCACAGCAACACATGATTGAACTTCTAATCTTGATGAAGTACTAAAAAGTGCTTTCCCCAACCTCAGACAGATCTGAAACCATTCTCTCCTGAAGAGCAGCATTCTGTACATTTGAGCTTTTCTCTGATCTACAGCCGCTCTTACCTCTTGTCTATATCTCCAAAATATTGCCATTAATAACTCACCTTAAAGAGGACCCTAGCGGGAAAAGTCCTCATTAGTAAAACTGTTCAGTCCAGGCATGAAACATGTATGTTAAGCACAGCGTTTGGTAAATTGCCCTAGGAAAACTTTCTCTGGATTCTAGATTACAAGTGAAAACTCTTGTGGTTAGGTTTTCTAATGTTAGCGTTAATGCTAATTATTAGCAGAATGCACTTCTGCTGTGTAACAAAGGATGCAGCTGGAATAAATATAGGTGAGATTCCCTGATTTCGGCGATGAACTAGCCGCTTTTTCACGGAACACCATTTTTACTTGAGAGTCTAACAAACTATTGTGTGTGTGCCAGTTTGTATTGCCACATAAATTACTACCAACTTAAGAGCTTAAATCAGCATTTTATCATTTCCCAATTCTGCAGGAGAAGCTCAGCTGAGCCCTCTGACTGACACTCACGGAACAAGAGAAGTTGCCTTCTGCTCTTAGAGTCCTGGGGAAGAATCCTTTTTGACGTTCAGTCAGGTTATTGGTGAAGTCCAACCCCATGGTTCTAGGACTGAGGGTCCCATCTTCTTGCTGGCTAATGAAGGGGCCACTCGGGGCGCTCAGGGAAGCTTGCGGCCATGCACCCTTAGCTGCCCTGTGACCCTCCATCAAAATGCAACGGGGCCTCTCCAAGTTCCAATTGCTCTCACACGCAAAACCTCTTCTCAGGAAAAGCCCCTTTTAAGGGCTCGTTGGATTAAGTCAGGGCCGCTGAGACCCATCTCCCTTTCTTATAGTCAATTGAGCCATAAGCTAATCGTCGGAGGGAGAACACATCGTATTCACTCAAGGGGGCTGCCTTATCCGAGAGCATGAATCACTGAAAACTACCTCTGGAGCCTGCTTCTCTTATCCTCTTCAGATATTCAGAAATTTGTAGCTGGGTATTTAGTCATATTTACTTGAAAATGAACAGTCAAGCTATTGTTACCTAAAAATTATTAGATAGTACTTTTGCAAATGATGAAATTTGGGTTTTCAAGAAAATATTAGAATTTTAGACAAGCAGTACCTGTCTCTGTAACTTCCCAACACTTAAAGACTTTTTCTGGTAAGAGAAGGGTGATGTCCACACATATGATGTTTTTAGTTATTGCACAGTATCTAACTTATTTTTAGATCCTGACTCTAACATTCAAAAGAGCTGCATAAAGTGAACCAATAATTTCAAAATGACCCATGCATAATGCTACCAAATTAAAAATTTAATTCAAAATGCAAAATAGACCAACACATTTTACTATAAGGTGCAAAAAGTTTACTTATATGGATCCAGATTCCACTTTGCAGCTAACTTTTAAGAAATAGCCATTTGTTAAATTTAATGTTGTGTGAAAGAAAAATATCCACTATTATCCAAGAGAGATATTAACATATGTCTCTCCTTTTCAACTATCTACCTGTGTAAACTCAGATTTTGTTCCCTGACTTCAACCAGAGGGCAGCATGTTAAATATGAAAGCAAGTATGAGAAACCGGCCTCTCTCACCATGCCAGATGTTACAAACTTTTGCAAAAACACAAAACAATGCTACCTCTTACACTATTTTTATTTTGCTTTTTGTTTGGTCACATATAGTTATTTTCATAAAATATATAATTTATGTTAATTTTTAAAGGAGGATTGTCATTTAAAAAGAAGTGATAAACCTTTCAACTTTTCTCTCAGTATAATTCTGAATATATTAAGTGTGGTATCTATATAATCTTCAAGAAATGAAGATGTTTGGGATTTTCAACAGTTTGAAAAAGAGTCCTAAGACTGAATGGTCTGAGCGCCCCTCCCCCTGGGCTGGGAGAGGAACGAGGGAGGGGAAATGCGAATTGGCCGCTGGTCATTACCTGCATGCAGGAAGGTCATTTACCCTAGGCTTGATCATGAGAATTCAGGCGGTTTATGAAATTAAACAGGAAAAGAAATGCATTTTTATTTTCAGTGTCTTCTAAGTGAAAATTCGTATTTTCTTCTGTTATGAGTGTAAGCCAAAAACCATAATAGTATTGGCACTACATTGCCATCAGCAGAAATTGCAGATATTGTCTTAGTACATTAACAGTGATGGCAGATAGAAGATTAGACCCGCCATGGTAAAGAAGCATACACACCACTATGTATAAATTCTCTGTAAAATATGTGGATGACTATTTCAATGCAACTAGTTTTGATTGGTATCCTGATATTTTGTGCAGTTACAAATGTTACTCTGGGAAGAGGCCCATTAACCAACCTCTCCAGACTAGTAGAGGAGTGAGGCAGGAGGTGAAGGGCCCTTAGGGTAAAAGTTAGGAAGGTGAGTTTTCAGCAAAGGAGGCAGAGACAGCAGTTAGATAGAGAAGGGACTAAGAAGGGAGTTGTGTCCTGAAGGCAAGGAGGTCCTTTCAAGGAAATCCAAGAGAGAAGAGATTAGTGTTGCTGGGAAGGCCCTCAAGGTGTGGGTTGAGAGGTGACCAATGAGTTTGGCAGGGCCAGGGCCATGTGACCTGGACAGGTGCTATTTTGGTCACAGGGTGGAACAAAGATATCCCTGAATGTACCGGAAGACAACGAGAAAGAGCCTGGATGACTGGGATAGACATCACTTGCAATTTTTTTTTTTTTTTTTTTATAAGGAAGCATAAATTTGGGACAGTAGCTGAAGGAGAATTGTGGGGCCAAGGGAGTCATGTTGGTGCTGATTTTGTAGGCAATATGAAAGTGTGTGTATATGTGTGTTAGCTTCCCTCCCAGGAGCTGCTTGTATTAAGTAGAAATGGTCGAGGAGAGAGGAAGGCTGAGGGCTTAGGAGAGAGAAGATTTCAGGGAAGGAGTGATGTCCAAGCGACAGGATGGAGTGAGCCGCGCAGGACCCAGCCCCAGATGGGACAGAGGCGGTCACCACCGCAATGAGAGAGCAGGCAGAGTGCAACACACCCACCGCTGTATTATTAATGATGGCAGGGTGGGAGGACTTGGGAACACTAAAACCACTGATCTAGGAGTCTTTCAAGGACTTTGACTCAGTATCTCAATCCAGGCATTCGACTTACAGTGGATAAAAATACACCTATCATTATTAAACACGTTGTTGGAAAGATGGAGCCTAATCCTCACTTTGATAGTGGGCCAGATTAGTGTCTCTTGAGCGATGAATAGAAAAAAGGTGTAAGTAATTGTGTGTGATTGTGGAGACCAGGTCCTTAAAGTCATTGCAAGCTCCTGCTGGCTCCTCTCTTGAAGAATTGTGCATCTCTCAGAAAGTCAGCAGCCATGCCATGAGGATACTCAAGCAGCCACTGGGAAGGCCACCTCATAAGGACCTGAGGTCCCCTGCCAACAGCCATGAAGGCACTGAGGCTTCCTGCCAATCTCCACATGAATGAGGTCTTGGAACTCAGCCTCAGTTGCCTGCAGCCCCAGCCAGCACTGACAGTGAACCCATGAGAGACTGGGAAAGAACAGGCCAGCTAGGCTGCCCTTGGTCTCCCTTAAAGAATATGTGCAGTCAGCTGGGCGCGGTGGCTCACGTCTGTAATCCCAGCACTCTGGGAGGCTGAGGTGGGTGGATCACAAGGTCAGGAGTTCGAGACCAGCCTGATCAACATAGTGAAACCCCATCTCTACTAAAAATACAAAAAATTAGCCCAACATGGTGGTGGGCGCCTGGGACCCCAGCTACTCAGGAGGCTGAGGCAGGAGAATCATTTGAACCTGGGAGGCAGACGTTGCAGTGAGCCAAGATCATGCCGTTGCACTCCAGCCAGAGTGAGACTCTGTCTCAAAAAAAAAAAAAGAGTGTGATCAGACACCTTTGTTGATTAGGCCAATAATGGTTAGGGTAATTTATTTGTAGCGATAGAACTAATATACCAGCATCTTCCAGGCTGTAATGTAGGTCTCTGTGTTTACAAAGGATGGAATGAGATTGGTGACAAGGACACAGCAGGTTTTGAATGTGTAGAGCCAGGTGGAACACTTTAGAGATGACTGGCCAACTTTGAACCCCTTATTTTCTTGCATAATTTGGGTCCAGTGTTTCCGAATCTTCACGTTTTCACAAGTGGGAAAGCTTGATATTCATGTGAAGTTCCCTATGTTAGGAGTATAGGCAAATCAGTACTTTCTTATGTTGCATCATACGGGTGACATTAGTCTGTGGTTCTGGTTTGTGAGGCGTATATTTACCTTCAGGTTCTTGAATACCAGAGGGAAGTTGCCCATCTGTTTCTCTTTCCTGAGTCTTATTCCTCAGTGTGCTCTCTGATGTAAATCAGTTGTACAAATATCTAATGTTTTAATAATAAGTTTGAGTCACTGTCAAGCAATGTCTCCCTGCCAAAAGACAGATTTCCCGTCCTGTTAAAAATCCTTAGAAAATCTCTGGTTAGCAGCATCTACAGATACTCTAACAACTGATGGCTAAATTCTAAAGTATTACATTTATGAGTGCACACACCATCGGTAAACACTGTGAACATAAACCCTCAATATTTGCATTTATCTTCTCTTAGTTGCTAATGGTAGCTATCCTTTTTTCTCTCTATATAAAGAAAATGGCATTTAATGTCACCCAACTTATTATCCATAACACCCATTATTATTTATGATGTTAAGCATGGTTGAAAAGTGTTTTGTTTTAAAACCATACTTAGAGAGATGTGAATGTTTAATTTTAAATTGTGTTTATTTTCACAGCTGCTTCTGACAATTATCACAAGTACAAAGCTAACCTCTGGAAAGTAAGTCTACATAAATATACCTCTGGGGCAGTCAGCTCATCTGCAGGCCCTCCCGCCTGAACGGCAGGACTGCAGTTCCCGAAGATACACCCACAGGGGGTGCCAGAGAGCTGGCAGCCCTGCCCGTGTACCACGTGGATACCTCAGCTCTGTTGGACTTTTTCTGTCTGACACCTTCACATGAGGGTGATGTCAATGTGTACATTAGAAATTAATAAAGAGGAAGAAACTAGAGCCCTCATGCACTGTTGGTGTGAATGTAAAATGAGGCAGCTGTTGTGAAAAACAGTATGGAAGTTGCTCAAAAAAATAATAAAATGGGTCAAGAGATCAAGACCACCCTGGCCAACACAATGAAATCCCATCTCTACTAAAAATACAAAAAAAAATAGCCAGGTGTGGTGGCACGCATCTGTGGTCCCAGCTACTCGGGAGGCTGAGGCGGAAGAATCGCTTGAACCCAGGAGGCAGAGGTTGCAGTGAACTGAGATTGCGCCACTGCACTCCAGCCTGGTGACAGAGCAAGACTCCGTCTCAAAAATAAATAAATAAATAAAATTAATAAATAATAACAATAATAATAAAATGACCATAAGATTCAGCACTTCCATTTTTGGGTACACACTTGAAGTAATGGAAAGCTGGGATCCAAATAGATACCTTGACACTCAAGTTCAGAACAGCATTATTTACAGTAACCAAGGAGGTGCAGAAAGAGTGTCCATAAACACAAGAACGAATGCAGATCATGCGATCTGACTATGCAAGAGGTTATAATTTAGTCTTAAAAGGGAAGGAGACCCAGATCCATGGAACAGCGTGGGTGAACCTTAGGGCATTATGCCAGGTGAAATACACCTGTCACAAAAGGACAAATATTGTATGATTTCACTGATAACAGATACTTAGAGTAGTCAAATTCACCGAGGGGCTGGGAGGAGGGGGTATGGGTAATGATAGTTTAATAGGTGCAGACTGTCAGTTTTGCAGGATGAAAAGAGTTCTGGACATGGATGGTGGTGGAAGCCACACACCAATGTGACCTGCCTCTTCAATGCCTCTGAATTGTACCTCTGATATGATTTGGCTGTATCCCTACCCAGATCTCATCTCTAATTGCTTCCCATGTGTTAGGGGAGGGACCCAGTGGGAGATAATTGAATCATGGAGCCATTGCCCCCATACTCTGAATAAGTCTCACGAGATCTGATGGTTTTACAAGGGGAAACCCCTTTTTCTTGGTTCTTATTCTCTCTTCGCCTGCCACCATGTAAGACATCCCTTTGCTCTTCCTTCATCTTCTGGCACGATTGTGAGGCCTCCCAGCCATGTGGCACCCTAAGTCCATTAAACTTCTTTCCTTTATAAATTACCCAGTCATGGGTATGTCTTTATCAGCAGCATGAAAACAGATGAATACAATATCTAAATATTGTTAAAATGGTAAATTCCGTGTTAGGTTTATCATACCAGAGTAACAAATAATAAGTAAAGTAATGAAACTTAGCACTTTTCCTTCAAAATAAATAAAACACAGGTTTGCCCATGTTCCAAGAGTCTTTCAGTGGTGTGACTGACTTGTACATTAACCACAGAAAAAGGGCATCTGTGGTAGAGACCACCAGTCTGGAGCAGTGGTGCAGAGAACAGAGTTGAAACAGAAGGATAGAGTAGAAATAGTGCTCTTTTAATCTTGCAAATGGTGCAAATTAAAATGATGTGCATGAGCTGCCTTTAGTTATACAGTGGGACCATTAATACATCTCCAATGTCAGACACAGTGTTTATTCGGCATGCTGTCTGATAAGATCCCCTTAATATTTCTAACATTAGTTATTTTACTGAAGCAGATTCATGGACTAAGGCAGGGACAGTTGCATCCACGTGCTTTTCAACCCGTCACCGACTGCATTTTAAATCGATAATCACAAAACAATGCAAATGAATGCTGTTCAAATATTGGTTTGGCTAACGTGGTGGGGTGTTTTACCTACCACTGTCTTCTGGGGTGAGCCCCTCCAAACCAACCAGCAAAACCTCTCATCTAAGACCTGGCCATGATTCTCCATGTTATCCGAACATGTCAGCCAGGGAAATGAAGGTTTCGAGCTAAAGCGGATGACTTTTCGGAAAATTCGGGCATGGAATATTTGACTAACTTGTTCATGAAAAGATTTACTGCCAAGCCATAAGCAACTGCTGTCTTAAAGGCCTCAGCTTATGAAGGCACACACTTCCCTGCCTTTTTCATGACGACCGAGGGCTTGCTCCCTGAAGGTCTTCACCTCCTGGCACATGGATGGTGCAGGGCGGATGCTGTCTGATGGTGGACTTCGGAGTGAGACCTTGCAAGTCTAGCTCAGCCACCACTCGCTCACCTGAGGTTCCATGGTCCTCAGTCAGTTCTTAAGCCCAGCTCTCTGGATGGTAAAAGAGGAATATAAAATTCGCCACTAGAGGAAATGCCTTGCAAGTACGGGAACGTAGAGGCAATACGTGTCCCCCAGCAAGACACACTGTGGAACCTGCCCAGGAGGAATCGAAGGGGACCCTGACAGTGTCCAGAAGGTACCAGGACAGTAAGACTTCACGACAACCTGCTGGGAGTCATGAGCAGATCTTAGTGTGGAAAGACGGTGAACTCAACTTAGGGGAAGTGGTGGGCCTACCAGGGACTGTTTAAAGATGAGCGATGCCTCTTCTCTAGATCTGTATCACTTCCATCAAAGCTCAGAGGATTTTAAAAGTTCTCACCACAAAGAAATAATTATTTCAGGTGATAGATATCCTAATTACCATGATTCGATCATTCTACAGTGTATACATGTATTGAAATATGTATCAAAACATCACACCGTACTCCCCAAATCTACAGAATTATTATTTTCTAATTCAAAGTAAAACAAAACAAAAAGCGAAAACAGAAGAATGGATACGTAATCATGTTTCAAAAAGTTCAGAGGAGAAAAAGCTTTGGTCAAGGGGCTGTGTTTCCAGCCCAAGGCCCTGAAACATCACCTGTCCTCTACCTTCAGGCTGTGATTCTCCCCTCCCCCAAAAGAACTTTCCACCAAAGCCCAACTCTCCTACTTGCAAATCTAACCACTTACAAGGAGTCAATGTGATCACCCTGAGGGCTTCAAGTCCTTCCATTCCCCAAAATCAAGGCTCCAACATGTAGAGAATGAGGCTTCCAGTTTGACTTCCCAGATGGTTACATTACAGATGAGAAAATGCCTTGAGCACATGGAGTCTCTTGGGTGTCCCATCCCTGACTCAGCCATTCATCTATGTAGATAAATGAAGGTACTGATACATTCTTCTCACACTCCCAAAAAATTTAAGGAATGAGATTTGTTTTGCCCTGTGTCTGACCACCACGGAGCAGCGATAGAGCAAACTCCAGGTTTTCAGAGCAGAGAATGCTATCTAAGAGGCTCTCAAGAGATCCATTATCACCCAACTGGCTGATGCTGATCTGGCCCTATGTTAGTGGTAGGGATCCCACCTACGAGCATGCTACCATGTTGAGATTCACTTGGAGTGGTAGCAACATATCAAAGATATTAACTTTTAGGAAAGCTTAATGACTAGTCTCAAACCTTTTGGAAGGCTGAAAGGTTTTATTGGGCAGGCTGAAGGCAGCAGGCTGGTCCATTAAGTTAGGGAGAGACAAAGGTGATGAAAGGCCTTACCCCACACCTGTTTGTCTCCAGTCTAAATATTGACTCACTTTTGTGCTGCGTGGTCTCTCCAGGGAAGATGTTAGGGGAATTACCTGTTAATAGCATTTATTCTGGGCCCTGGAACCTAAAACTTTTACCAGTCATAAAACCATTCTCTTAACCATGTTAATTATCCACAAGTGTGTTAATTTAGAACCTCTGTTGTAAAATCTTCAGGGAATAAATGTGTGGACGGACAGATTGGCTGCCTCTTGCCCTCTGACAGCAGCCAGTGGCCATCCCTAGCCCACTCGAAACACTGTAATGGCATTCATTCCTCTGTCCTTGAGTCAGGGTCTGCAGGTCAGACTTCCGCAGTGGTAATACACGTCTCAGGTGGTGACCCTGGCATGACCGAGGACACACTACCACCTGTGAACAGCCTTGTTCGCTGTGTGGTTTCCGTACCTACGCGTGCGCCTCTCAGCTATGTCCTCCTCTAAAAAACTTAGATTTCTTCTAAGAGATGGACCTTCACCAGCATTTATTAACCTCACCAAAAGGCATCCTATTTATTCCATTAAACAGACCTAGAAACTTATTCATAGTTCTATGCAGATAGGAGCAGAGTTAAGCGTCACTCAGAGGTGACACACTTAACCTAATATTTTGACATGTTCAAAAACAACGCCATTTATGTTATGCCAGATACTAGGAAATTATGCTGGAGGTGATAAGAGAAAGTGGTTTTAGGCATTACAATAGGTAGAATGATTTGCTGCTTCAAAGGGTCATTTTTTGCCAAAGTTTGCTTTTGTAAAAATCTTGTTAGTGTGGAAAATTTATTTCAAACATAAATAAAATTACAGATAAAAGTGTGTTGAACCTACACATACCCATCACTCAGCTGTGATCATTATCACAGCTATTTGTAATCTATATCCTTATACATTTTCTTCCCAAGCAAGTTTATTTTCGAGTACACGCCAGACCATAAATCTATAAAACCATAAATACTTCAGTATGCCTTTAAATGCTTCCACCATTCCAAAGTCAAACCCCTTACCCATTAGGCCATTTCGCCACATTCCCACTGTCCTCCTTGCCCGGCAACTGTCTACGTGCATTCACCTTGACTGGCATTTATGGAGATATGAATGTATATCCACAAACAGAGTGTCTCTGAATGCCTCTCTCAAAAGAAAGAAATCGAAAAATAATAGTCAATTTCAGTAGAAATTCAGGCTAATATACGGAGAAATGTTGCTTGTGTTGGTAAGAGTTTGGAATTCTTTATCAGGTATATTCATCATAATGACTACTCATGTTAGTCCCTTTAAAGGAATCTGAAACTTGACCTGCCCCTGGTGGACAATTCATGGATAGGTGCTTCACCCAGGGCAGGCAATATTGATTCCAGCTCTTAAGCATCTAAAATAGGTTTACGAAACTGATACAGACTTTAGCAAGCAGGGCTCAAGTGGAAAAGATGCATTGAAAGATAGAAATTAAACAGCCAGCAACAACTGAGGAAGCAAAGTATGAATGGGTTGAAGGTTTAGAGCACTAAAGAGAGACTAAGATGATGCATAATGGCAATGTTAATAATAATAGCAAGCATTAAGTGCTTATGTTTGGACATCTGATGTTTCATTTACTCTTCACCACATGAGTGAGTTTCCATCATGATCACTGCTTAATGAAAGAGGAAACTAAAGCTTAGAGCAATTGAATAATTGACCTTAGTGGTTTTGGACCTGAGGTTTGAAACCACGCAACGGACTCCAACCCCTGGGCTCTTACTGAATTCAACAGATATTTAAAGAACAGAAGCAACATCATGAGGAGGGCAGAATACAGGTTCCCCAAGTTTTTTAAACAAACAAACGCTCCATTCCTACGACTAAAGAGTGGAATAAAATGGATGCCACCAGGGAAAGGAGGGCCTTGGAGGAGAGGGCTCCTAGCGGAAGCCCTGGGCAAGTCATGAGTTCAGGTCACCTGTGGTGGTTGCCTTGGGAACGGAGTCTCCCAGAAAGGACTAACTCTATGAATTTAGCAATCTCGCCCGAGGCCACCCTGCAGGGCAAATATTTGATAGGAAGCGCAGTCTTTAGAAAGGCTTAAAATCTTTCCGCTAAAAATAATCTAGAGCAAATCATTTAACCTCTGTGGATCGCAGGCTCACCACAGTGAACCAATGAAGTTTATTTCCAAGGACTTTTGCTAGCTGTACCTTTCAATGAAATTAATAATGAAACGAGTCATACTGGAAGGAGTCATTTCTTAGGAATAGCAATTTAACTACAAAAACAAAGAGAACCATAAGCTCAATAGTGATAAAAGAGGAAAATATTTGCCGAGATTCTGTATAATTTCTCAGCACATTCTACTAAAAAACCTGACTTCACCACTGGGTGACCCACCAGGAAAGTGGTGTTTCAGCAACCCTTGCCTTCAAGACCTTTTTTGTTTGTTTGCTTGTTTGAACAGAGTTCAATCCTAAATTGATTTTTTTTAAGGCAGAAAAAAAGAAAAGATAAAAATGTCCCAGATGAACTGAACCTTCAAGAGTAACACCTGATAAATTGAATGTTTAACTATTATGCTGAAAAATCGGTCCCAGTAAGTGATTCAATTCCACGTGGCCTCATCTTATATATTTATCAAGTGATACAAGATTATTTTGAAATTTTGTTTTAAAACAGATCTATCTGTCCATCTATCTACCTGTCTATCTATCATCTATCATCTATTCATCTATCTATATATGTATCCATCATCTGTCATCCATTCGTCATCTATCTATCCATCTATCTATTTATCTATCCATCTACCTACCTACCTATCTACCTTCCTATGTATAGATTGTGTGCCCTGATCAAGGGAAATATGACTTGGGACTACGTCAGCCAAAGGAAATGCTGCTGATTGATTTTATGAAAGCTGAAAGTGATATGAACTTTAGCAACAGAGGCTAAAGTGGAAAAGATACACTGAAAGAAGTTAGGAATTAGACTCAGTACCTGGAGGACACACACACACACACACACACACACACACACAGACTCTCATATATGGATACACATACATATATTGTACATATTAATATAGCTACACATACATATCTTCTCCATATTAATATATGTATAGACATATATATTGCACATCATATATTACGATTATACACAATCTGGATTACATGATAGGAAACTTTAAGAATATATTTTCAATTTGGGGTATGTATGCAGTAGTCTTCCCTTAGTCACTGTTTTGCCTTCAGTTACCCACGGTCAACCGTGGTCTGAAAAGATTCAATGAAAATTTCCAGATAAAAACAACTCATGTTGTCAGTGGTGCGCCATTCTTAGAGTGTGATAAAATCCTACACCGCCCTGCTGCATTCTGCCTTGGTGCTGAAACATCCCTATGTCCAGAAGGTCCCTGCTGTCTGCACAGCCTGCCGGGAGTCACTCGGTGGCCATCTCAGGGACTGGATGGACGGCCGTGGGGTCACGGTGCCTGTGTTCAAGTAACCCTTAATTTACTTTTACATAAATAATGGCAAGTGGGTGGATACTTGCATACTGTTATAATTGTTCTCCTTTATTATTAGTTGTTGTTTATCTCGTATGTGTCCCATTTATAAATTAAACTTTATCATGGGTGTGAAGTACAGGAAAAACAGGGTTTACCTAGGGTTTGGTATTAGCCACAGCTTCAGTCATCCACTGGGGTCCTGAAACTGATCCTTTAAGGATAAGTGGGGGGATGTCTGCACAGGTGTAAAGGTGTGAGTGTGTATATGACAGTGAATAAACTCAGAAAGAAATGCAAGCTGTTTAAAAACACAAATAATTTTTAAAGTGAACTTTTTATCCTTGACTTCCAATGTGCTAAATTAATTCTTAATAAAGGTATTTAATTATTTAAGGATGCCACCATTACCAATATACTTCCTAACACATTGAGATGATGCATGGAATTGAAAGCCGGCATTTCATGATGAGCGTGGGCGCCTTCAGCGTCCTGTCCAGCACACAATTCCATGCTTCACCTCTCAGGGTCTCCGCAGCACTTCCACGCGGGGGCTGCCGCGCCTTATTTATTACTGATAGCCAACAGATGGATGAGGGCTGTCCCGCAGCATCATAGAGGAACGGATTTGCCACTGACTGGAAGTATTGGGAATACTGCTCAATTTAAAATACAGAAACTCAGCTGTGCATGGTGGCTCACCCGTGTAATCCCAGCACTTTGGGAGGCTGAGGTGGGCAGATCCCTTTAGGTCAGGAGTTCGAGACCAGCCTAACCAACATGGTGAAACCCCGTCTCTACTAAAAATACAAAATATCGCTGGGTCTGTAATCCTAGTTACTTGGGAGGCTGAGGCAGGAGAATTGTTTGAATCCGGGAGGCAGAGGTTGCGGTGAGCCAAGATCATGCCACTGCTCTCCAGTCTGGGTGACAGAGTGAGAATCTGTCTCAAAAAAATAACATAACATAAACATAAACATAACATAACATAACATAAACATAACAAAACATAACAAAACATAACATAGACACAACGTAACATAACATAAACATAACAAACATAACATAACATAAACATAACATACAGAAACTCTCCTAACGTTGCTGCAGCTGCCTCTGTAATCAGCTCTCTGCAATTGGGTGCTGAGGCCCCCTGGTGAGGATATCATCCTTTTGGTTGCTTCTGTGAAGCTCTATCTAATGCTGCTGATGCTGCAATGGGGCTACTCTGATGCAATTTCACCTTTCCAGTTAGAGACATAACTTCTCCTTTCCTTCACCAGAACCCTCCAGAGTAGCCTCTGTTCGTGCTTGGAGAACAATAGCTTCCCTGTGGTGTGTAAAGAGGGGAGTGAGGAGGGAATTCCTTTTTTGTAAAATAGAAGAGGTGATATGAATGTGGACATGAGAGGAAATAAGCTAGCCACCACGGCCATGTGAAACGAGGCACATTTGCAAAATAACTCTTTTCAATCAGCAGCATTTCCTTCAGCTGATACATTCCCAAGTTATCTTTCCCTCATCAGTCACATGTTAACTGGCATGTTGCCCCTGGCTTCTTAAAGGCTTTCTGTCTGATTTGGATATTTAGTGGTATTATTTAACACAGATCCCAAACTTGGCTTATACATCATATATGGCAAGATAAAAAACAAACAAACAACAAACACACACACACACACACAAACCCAGATTCTGTAAATATTGACTCGAGACTTTAATCCTGGGATTTGAGCAACTGTATAATTTACAAAGTCCTTACATGATTCCAGAATGCATTTAGAACACACAAATCTTAAGCAAAATATTTTAAAAGCCTCTGTAGTCATGTTACTATGTGGAATAGCTACTGATTCTGTCCAGTTATAAAGTAAAAAGCAAATTCTGCCTTTAAAAAAACATGAGTTGGCATGACTTGCTTCATTTTCTGACTTTGCTACTCACTTACCTCTCTCCATGGGTAAGTTTTAATCTTTCGGTGCCCTGGTTCACTTGGTTGAGAGATGGGCTGCCTCCTGAAGAGGCTCGTTTTCAGGATCAAGTTCGTGGACAACAGAAACCCGTTTGGAGCAAGGGGCTAAAACGGGTTTTAGCCTTTACGATATTACTACAGATACCACGTCTGCTCCTTGCTAATCTGCCAGTTACACGTTCCATCAGTATTCATTTTGAAAATATTTATTGATTTCCTAATTTATGCCTAGCGTTTTGCTAAATATATGACACATAGTTGTAAATAAAACAGACAAAACATGATGCCCTCTCCTAGCACTTTCCTTCTAGGGAAAGAAAACAACTGACAGGTGAATGGGTAAAATACATGGTTTTCAGTGGGAATAAGTACTTTGGTTTTAAAAATAAATGGAGGGAATAGAAATATAAAGAACTATTGTAAAGCAACTGTGGGGCAGATCAGTAATATAAATTACATGTTTCCAACACTGTTGAATGCATTTTACATACATTAAATCTTTTCCGTACTCATAAAACAGTGTAATCACATTACATCTGCATCTATTCATATTCTATGTGATTAACGTAATTTGATTTTCACTCAACATTTTTGTGTGTGTTTTTTGGAGACAGGGTCTCGCTCTGTTACTCAGTCTAGAGTGCAGTGGAGTGATCGTGACTCATTGCAGCCTCCACCTCCTGGGCTCAAGTGCGTCTCCTAACTCAGCCTCCCAAGAAGCTGGGACACAGGTGCAAACCACCACCACGGATGACTAATTAAAAAAAAAAAATGTAGCCATGTGGTCTCTTACCATGTGGTCCAGGCTGTCTTGAAATCCTGGGCTCAAGTGATCCTCCCACCTTAGCTTCCCAAATTGCTGGGTCACAGGTGTGGACTAGATGAGTAGAATATTATTTCCAATGTGTCTACCTCCTACCTAACCGTGGCTCGCAGGCCCTGGCTCCTGCAGCACAGGCAATGGCAGAGGGAATCTTTCTTATGCCCCTGATCTGGCAGCACTTGTGACCTGGCCTCGCTCAGCTCCTGCAGAACCGGGCTGTGGATAAGGACACGCCAGCTTCACATCACCTGGCTTCACATTCACCTTTACCACTGACCAGCTGTGTGGCTTTGCCTCGGTTCCCCATCTGCAAAGTGAGCACCACATTAATAGGCCCTGTTTTGTGAGGCCATTGGGATGTTACATATGTCGACATATAAATGCATGAAAGCCATGCCAGGCATGTAGAAGGTGCTGTGTACGTGTTTCCGTAGTGTTCTGTGTGAAGCCCTCTGCGGAGGGTGTCTCCCTGATCCTTCTCCCCTACCTCCTGTCATTTCTTCCCAGGATCTGATACACAGCTGACATTCAACACGTGACTGTAGTTAAATGATTAGGTGCAATTATAAAGTGCTTTAAGTGGATTTGAAAGTCAGAGTTTGTTTACATAATAGTCGTGTCCTGACAGTCCAGTATTACATTTTAATCTTAAATTAGATGGGAACAGGGACTATCGCTTTAATAAAAATTGCATTTCCTACCCTTATCACAAACAATGACTATCCAGATCGTCACTGACTTTTTGCTCTCTAGAGATAAGCCGATTAGCAGTGAGAGTCTACACGTGTATTTTGCTAAGGTAAATTGATGTGACTTCCTTCAGGAGGAAAAGATAGCAGACCACAACCCTAGCATTCTCAATGTGACCTTCCCTTCTCAATCACATTCTTCATTATGCAATCTTTCTTTCATTTCTATAATTCTCCTAGTGACAAAGAACTGGAAATTATTTTAAAAGTTACAGAAAAATTAATTGTTAAACGCCATCATTTTGCTCTCTGTTGCAAAATTCCTCTGTTGAAGCTTTTTTACTTACACTTTTACTGGTTTCTTTTTATCAGTCTCCTTGCGCAGAGTAGTATATAGGCATTTAAAATACTGCCAAGAGAAACCACCCTCTCAGTTACTAAGCATTTTTTAAGCTACTTTGGATGCCCCAACAATCCACATTGACCAGGAAAATCAATTACAATTTCGTGTCTTCAGGTCTCTGACTTCCAAATCGAGGCAGTGATATTTAATTAAAGATTCTCAGATCACATTTATTTAAGCTCCTATGCTTGCATGAAATCATCTGCAGCCAAAGGAGAAAAACAAAAATAGCCGAGATGGTAGTATTTAAAACCACCAAGACATAATCCACTCAATGTGAACTCAGCCTTTAGTCTTTGCAAAGTGAGAATTCCCTTAAACTCTGGCTTGCTTTTGTACTAAAGGTAGATGATTGTCAAGGGAAACTTTTAAAAGAAACAACTAAATTGCTTGTAATAAATTGCAGAAGAAGGCAGTGACCAACTAATGAAGCGTAAAGGAGCCATGTCGCCCTTTCTGGTGTCTGTAAGCTTCAAACATTCAAGTAAATGATTACTATAGACTCTTTCCATTAGCACTGTGTGGACTCTAACATACACTTCTATTTAATAAATACATTTAGTAGATATGTGTAATAAAACATATGCCCTTTGTTCTTTATGTTTAATAAACACAGACATAAATTACACGAAGCTGTCAATTTTATGCTACTTAAAAAAAAGAGAGCCCTAACACAAAATAATGAACAGCACAACGGCAAGAAGAGAAGTCATAGGTGTTCGTATGCACATTTTGTATATTTCAATACATCCTACAGTGCATACATGCATTGGGGCCTGAAAAAATAACTGTGATTGTACATTCTGCTCATAAAATGTGCATGGTGGTCATCACCATTTGATTTATTTCCATTTTCAGGGAAAATTACTTGAGGCCTCTATGTGCAGTGAATACGTAATTTAAGTTAGAGGTTTGATCCTAGTGATCGGAAATGCAAATCCTGGTCTTGCCGCCAAAGATGAGTGCCCTTCCCTTTTGGGGGCTCTGTGATCTTGTCACTGGGACAACAAACACCCTCAGGTGGCAACAGTTACCACTGAGGGGGCCAAGAGAAGACAAGCCTTAGACAGGGCTTAGGTAACAGCGAGGTCTTTCTACTGAATGTACCTGATCGCACGCAAGGATCCATGCTGTGGCCACCAACCCTAATTGCAAAGACGAATTCACAGTAACGTAAAACAACCTGTGTCAACTGGATGCACTGTGCGGATATGCTTATACACAGACACCACGTTTCTCTTCATTTAAAATAGGTGTCAATAAATGTTACTTATTACCACACTCATATTTCACAGTCTCAAAATCCATACGTCTTCCATGGTCTTCCCTCTGTTCTTCCTAATGGACGTATTGCCATGCACAAAAAGGCGGGTTCAAACTTAAGACATGATCTCTTCATAGATATATTTTGTTATATTGTAAGTGTGTCTTTTTTTTTCTGTTTTCTCATTTTGTTTTGTTATGTTTTTGCATTTCACCTGACATATGTTTAATTTCAGAATAGTGGGGGTTTATTTTATAAGTTTACCTTTTTATTTACTTAGATAAAAGTTAATTGTAAGTTTAAACAAAGTTTGCAGTTAAAGTATCTGACACACTCTGAAATCTATAAGTCATGCAGTCTCCGCGCCCACCCTCAAGTATTTTTCCCAGCCATTCTGGTCTCATCTTTTGAAAGTTCTGACAAAGCGGCAGATTGTCTTTAGAATGAATACAAAATTACAGCCAGAGAGGATGAATCTGTTCTAGTGTTTTGTGGCACCACAGTGTGACTGCAGTTAACCACTTATTACATGTTTTCAAATAGTTAGAAGGGAGGATTTTGAATGTTCCCAACACAGAGAAATAATAAATGTTTGAAGTCACGAGCCTGCTAATTACTCTGGTTTGATCACTACACATATTATGTTTCAAAATATCTCTCTGTATCCCATAAATATGTATAATTATTACATGTCAATTGAATAAAAGGAATGCTGATTAAATCTGGGAATGCTTCACTTTTTGAAAACTAACACGTTAAGTCCTTCAAAAGGGCTCTCTATGCTGAATATTTACAGTTCATAGGGAAATCTATTAATGTTTAAATTCCTGTGTTGTAAGACTGTACCACATGCTGAGCTATTACTTTTAGACTGTCTTATTTATATTATTTTATAAGTTTAATCAACCTACATCTTAGCTCCTTTAAGACCCCAGTATTTTCTTCTTGCCCCTCTTTCACTTTCTTTATTATTATTATTTTTCTTTTGACACAGAGTCTCTCTGTGTTGCCCAGGCTGAAGTGCAGTGGCACGATCTCAGCTCGCTGCAACCTCTGCCTCCCAGATTCAAGTGATTCTCCTGCCTCAGTCTACTGAGTAGCTGGGACTGCAGGTGCACACTACCATGCAAGACTAATTTTTTGTATGTTTAGTAGAGATGGGTTTCACCATGTTTGTCAGGATGGTCTTGATCTCCTGACCTCGTGAACCACCTGCCTAGGCCTCCCAATGTCCTGGGATTACAGTCATGAGCCACTGCACACAGCCCTCCTCCTTCAGTTTCTTCTGAGTGTCTTTGTTCCTGACCTCACGAAAGGCATGTGGCTTAGGTGGGAGAAGGTTCTAGAACTGCACCAGGGCTCTGAGATGGGAGAGCAGGCAGGAAAGGATGGAGTGAGGGTCTGCTTGTCTGGGAAATGAGAAATGTCCAAAATCACATCAACCACTATTTTTACGGTACTGCATCAAACCTAATGCTGGCTGTGAGCTGTGGCATTAATTCATGCACCACACAGAGAGGGCAAAGAGAAAATGTGGACAAATCAATGACACCGGTTTTTTTTTTTTTTTTTTTTTGGAGATATTGAAATGTAAAGACACGCACATGTTGGATTCAGTGTAATAAAGTGTTAAGGCGACAACCACTGGAACAGGACAAAAAGGCTTTGCATTTATTGCATACAAATGTGTTCACTGAGGTCATTTCAAAGGGATTTCTTACAGATGGGTTTTCCTAAAGCTATTTTTTAAGCTAATCTTTTTTGAGCACTACTTTACAAATAAAGTTCCTGTTCATCATTTATAAAACATGACTCAATTTCTATAGGAACAAGAAAGGCAACATCAATCCTTTCATGTAGCTAGGAAAAGTGAGACGTTTATGAACATTCAATGGTTATTAAAAATAATTTTCAGCATCTGTCATTTAAGTCTAACTAGTCAAATAGCACCAAGGACTTTATTTATTGTTTAAATACCTGTTGCTAAGAAGTTCACATGAACATGCAAAACTATAAGCTTCCTGCCTAGAGCTAATCAGATTAAAAGTAGCTAAAAAAATGAAACCTAAGCAGTAATCCCTAAAGAATCCTCTCCTATAATTTCATTTCAAAAGTTATAATAGGACTTCCTTGGCAAAAATTGCAAATTATCTAAGAGTTTTTAATAAGGGATATTGAAATGACTTTGAATGGCATAATGAGTATTATAAGTATTAACTATTGATCCACACTTATCACAATAGCAATAGATGTTATAGCCAGCTGAGATCAATAGAAGTAATGTCAAAAAATTCAATTTTGTTAGTAACAAAGAATGCAGACATTTTAAATTCAGGCCAATTCAGAAAGGAAGGAAGTTGAAGACTCTCCAGGAAACAATGCCAGTTGCAGCCTTTTAGCAATGAGGACATTTTCTCTAAAAACTACAGAGAAATTAATAGCAGAGTTCTATTCTACTTCAGGATACCTGTCATTAAAATTGTCTTGGACTCTTCTGGGTGTCAATGAAATACAAAAAAATTTGTGAAAAACAGAGTCACTTATAACACGGTGCTTTTCATAGAGTGAAAGATGCAACAAAGGAATTCATTTTACAGAATTTCATTATTTATTTATTTTTTGAGATAGAGCCTTGCCCTGTCACCCAGGCTAGAGTGGAATGGTGTGATTTCAGCTCACTGCAACCTCCCCCTCCCAGGTTGAAGCAATTCTCCTGCCTCAGCCTCTCGAGAAGCTGGGATTACATACACCTCCCACCACACACACCTAGTTTTTGTATTTTTAGCAGAGACAGGGTTTCATCATGTTGGCCAGCATGGTCTCGAACTCCTGACATCATGTGATCCACCCACCTTGGCCTCCCAAAGTGCTGGGATTACAGGCATGAGCCACCATGCCTGGCCGAATTTTAAATTTTATATTATTTCAGTTTGCTATAGCAACTGATTTTTCAAAAGCTTTAAATAGTCATTTCAATTATTTCAATAAAGCACTTACTTCATGTCCAGATTATGAGAATTGTTGTCAATTCAGAAAACT
Organism: Sapajus apella; assembly: GCF_009761245.1. Lineage (NCBI taxonomy): Eukaryota > Metazoa > Chordata > Mammalia > Primates > Cebidae > Sapajus > Sapajus apella. The sequence continues at coordinate 2,467,635 of NW_022437056.1, forward strand.
GTATTCTAGGCCAGGTGTGATGGCTCATGCCTGTAATCTCATCACTTTGGGAGGCTGAACTGGGTGGATCACCTGAGGTTGTGAGTTCAAGACCAGCCTGACCAACATGGGGAACCCTGTTTCTACTAAAAATACAAAATTAGCCAGGTGTGGTGGCACATGCCTGTAATCTCGGCTACTTGGGAGGCTGAGGCAGGAGAATTGCTTGAACCTGGCAGGCCGAGATCTCGTCATTGTACTCTAGCCTGGGAGACAGAAGTGAAACTTAGTCTCAAAAAAAAAAAAAAAGTTAAAAAGAAAAAGAAAACTGTATTCCAACAGTGGTTTACCCCAAATACATTTACACATAAAAATTTTTAAAACAGTAAATGTGCTACCATTATAAAAATTGTAAGCATAACATTGCCTCTTTGTGATAAGGACTTGATTCTTTCCCCCGAGGTTACGGCTGGAAGGAGGTCCATTTGTATGTAGTGCTGATCCCTTCCCTTTCATCACCAAGAAAGAGCTGAAAAAGTTGGTGGCATTGAAACTTTTCTATTTTTATTTTTTTTTAATGACAGAAAAGTTAAAGTTTCAAGATACTGACTCTGAATAATCCTGGGTGTGCCTATTCCAGTGCTACAAACCAGTCCTGTTTCAGAGTGGCAGGAGGTCTATCAGCACCAACTGATTCTATTCAGCTCACTCACAAAATTTGTGCTGATCTCTGAAATAGACCTTAAAGATATTAAATTGAAGAAGTTGTTGCTTTCACCAATCAACTGAGTAGTATGCTGGCCTCTTAGAAACTTAAACTCTGGCTTTTATTAGGATATCAAGAGCTGGTCCAAAGCAATATTGTGAATTAAAGAAAGTTTACTCTACATTTCATCATTCTTTTCTCTTTCATGGTAATTTGTTCCCTTTCAATCACTGAAAAATTTAATATGTCTTATCCTGTGTTTACTTTAAAAAATGCAGCTAAGAAATTCAGATTGAAGAACACATGATAATATAGTTTATGCTCTGGTCTCTTATAGAGACTTTGCTTTATAAATCAAAAGTTTAAATAAACCAAAATATTTTGCCCTTACTGGGAGAACTTCAGAGATTAGCAATGGGTAGAGAAGGTAGCTTGAAGGATGAAGTGGGATTTTACCCAACATTCCAGAAATTCTCCAATCCTGTCCTCCCGGAAAGGCACTATTATCTCTGGTGGACCTGAGATGGCTCACAGCACTGCGTCCAAGGGGAATAAAAAGAAAGCACAAATGCAATGGGAAATTTTCCATAGCTACATTAAGGAAGTTAAAACAGTTGAATTAATTTTTATAATATACTTTATTTAACCAAATATATCCAAAATAGTATTTCAGTGTGTAATATCTTCAGTCATTTTTCTGTATTACCTTTAAAGTCTGGCATGTGTTGACGTGCAGCACGTCTCTGTTTGAACCTGCTGCACCTTAAGGGTTCTGTGGTCACAGGGGGCTACTGGATGCATGGTGAGCAGCACACATTTAAAGAACAACTGATGATCCAATGCAATGCTGATCAAGAGCCAAACACCTGGCATAGAAAAATAAGTAGCCTTTCACAGCTTAACTCAGAAGCAGGAGACCACCCTTGGCGGTAAAATACTCTGAGAAGAGTTCACAGCGGATGTGGTATACAGATGGAAAGGAGGAGGAAGGCTTTCCGCCACAGGGAAAGTTGGACTAGCAAGGGCTGAGGTATTGGAGGCTGATGCTGGTAAAGACACAAGTGGAGGGAACTGGGATACAGAATTTACGAGATGTGATGGGGAAGAGGAGTCAAAGCAAACCAAGCCAACTGCAAAGGAAGAGTCTAAAAGACTTGGTACCTAGTTGCACAAAGGAAAGCAAGGGCGAAAGGGAAGTGAAAAATCACTGTGTTTACACTGAGCATCAACTTTGAGGCTATCCAGGGAGCAGACTGCTCTGTGGAGGAGAGTATAGGAGAGGGGAGGAGACAGAGCCCTGCTCAGGTTCTGTGCGCAGGGGTGGGAGGTAACTGGGCTCAGAAGAAGGTAGAGGGGAGCAGGTGTGCTGGCTCATGTCTGTAATCTCAACACTTTGGAGGCCAAGGTGGACAGATCACCTGAGGTCAGGAGTTCCAGACCAGCCTGGTCAACATAGTGAAATTCCATCTCTACTAAAAATACAAAAATTAGCCAGGCATGGTGGTGCATGCCTGTGATCCCAGCTACTTGGGAGGCTGAGGTAGGGTAATCACTGGGACCCACGAGACAGAGTTTGCAGTGAGACAAGAACGTGCCACTGCACTCCAGCTGAGTGACAGAGCAAGACTCTGTTAAAAAAAAAAAAAAACAAACAAAAAAACAAAACAACAACAACAACAAAAAAAAAACCCCCCAAAAAAAAACAGAAGAAGAAGGTAGAGAAGTTTCATGAGGTAGGGTTTAGTAGGTCAGAGGCTAAATGGTTTAAAAAGATTTGAAGCTTCTCTTTCAAGAAGTTTGATAGTGAGAAGGGAGAGAGAAAGAGAATGGTGCCACAGGTTGGCATATAGGGCCAGGCTTCCTCATTGACTTCTGAAGTTAATCATTTTCTGAATAGACATCATGACAGATGGGGTAGCAATTTTACATATCCAGAAAACAAAATGTACTTCACATTTCCACCTGTTTCACAGTTTTTAGTAGGATGAGTTATTTCTACCTATTTATGATATGCATTGTTTGACTTCATGATTATTTGCTAGAACCTGATTATTCAGTGCAAATAGTGCAGACAGATAACTTCTAGCAAAATAAAAAGTAATAAGGATTTCTAAACTTCTAACTGGGAAATAAACACTATGCAAAATTTCTACTTGCTGAACGGACAATCATACTGAGAAAGAAGAAGGTACCCGACGGTGGTTGAATTTATTTGAGACACAATGCCCATTTATCTCTGAGCCACCGTGGCCCGTCTGCCCTCTCTCTCTCAAATCTGCCCAGGGAGGCTTCAGCAACCTTTTGTGGACCAAAGGCAGAAATCCAAGTTCCTTACCATGTCAATCATATTCTGGCCCAAACCTAAATTTCATAATTATTTTCCACAAATGTCAAATCTAATTCCACTTTATCCAAACACTCCTGATTTTTTTTAACCTTGCAATTTGCCTTTTGAGGCTGGAATTCTCTCCTTTTCTTCCCAGTTCCACACTCACTCAGCACGTTCTTTCCTCATATTCTGGTGCACCCACATGGATCTGCTTATGAGAAATCGTGTCCACCTGTCTATTTATCTGTCGACCCACCTAGTCACATCTATCACCTTTCTGTAAAGTGAGTCTTTTATAGCCCACCATTAATGAGAAGTGATCATTGCAATCTGGAATTTCTGTAGATAGACCTAATTCTCACCTTGACATTGTATTTGTAACCCCCAAGATTTCAGGTAAACCTAAAGTTCATACAAATGTTTGTGAAATCTGATATCCAGGGAGACAGTCCATAACTTACATTAACATTTCAGTGGCGAATGTGACCCAAATATTTTTCAAGGGCTATAAGTAAAATTCTAAACTCCTGCAGAGAGAGTCAGTAAATTTTTAACTGTACTCCTCTATTTAATGCTTATGATGTACCTGCAGTCTATGATTTACATATTTAAAAAAGCATTTCTGATTGTTAGTTGGCACTGCACTGAAAGTAACATAAACCCATCTGTGGACGTGGTGAAGAGAGTGACGCATCACCTCTGCCCCTGGGTGGTTGGTGCTTCACCCTAAGATGTGCCCAGGTCCACTTTTCCTCCTGCTCGTCCTGAAGGGCGTCTCTCCTACACAGCTATACTCAAGAGTCAGCACTCCAGTTTAATCGCCTGAGAAGCTTCCACAGGATCAGAGACAGAGGAAAAAAAAGTTAGAGAACTCCTGAGAGAAGGAGACCCAACTTCTTCCCTGTGAAGAGTTACCTCTGCGTTTCTAAAGTGTTAACGATTGTAATGGGTGACAGAGGACTTCCTGTGCGAATGCGGTGGGCGGCCTCATGACGCACTCATCTTGTTGAGACAAGACCACGGGGCACAGACCTCATAACTAGTGGACGCTGTAAAATCCACGCCACGCTTAGAACATACACCTATCACACTTGTCTCACTTGACCCCTGTGGTTCCTGAATGGCAGCTGTGGTTAGGGCCACCTCACTGCTGGATAAACAAACAGTTAAAGGACTGAGAGACTTGCTTAGTGTCACAAAGGTCTTCAGATTTCAAAGGCATACGTCTCTCTACTGCGTTACACGACTGTTTTAATGAATGCGGAGTGTTCAGCCCCTTTTCTGTGGTTTTGCTCAGGCATTGAAATATTCTAGGAGTCTTTCCATGAATAGGAAGTGAATGCTGAGTTTCTGAAGATGACTTTGCTGGACGCTGGAAGTGACAAATAACTTGTTGCTTTGGCTCTTCAGAAAAATAGAATATTTACTGTCCACACATATAAATGCATTTCATGGAACTGAGTGATATTAGGGTGGTGTAAGAAAAGAATAAGAGGCCAGGGGCGGTGGCTCACGCCTGTAATGTCAGCACTTTGGGAGGCTGAGGCAGGCAGATCACGAGGTCAGGAGATCGAGACCATCCTGGCTAACATGGTAAAACCTCATCTCTACTAAAAATACAAAAAATTAACCAGGCATGGTGGCAGGTGCCTGCAGTCCCAGCTACTCAGGAGGCTGGGGCAGGAGAATTGTTTGAACCTGGGAGGCGAAGTTTGCAGTGAGCCGAGATTGCACCACTGCACTCTAGACTAGGTGAAAGAGCATGACTCCAACTCAAAAAAAAAAAAACAAATAAACAAAAAAAAACATTTAAAAAAAAGAATAAGTATTATGGGGGAACTTATGAATAAGTAATTGATATTGACTTGGAAGACTGGAAAAATTTCTTCAAAGAGAAGAATGGAAATAAACAGGTATGGTTGCAGGGTGAGAAAGGAAATTAAATCTCAGGACCTCAAACTCATTAAGTCAAAGGGAAAAATCAAGCTGGGAACTGGGTCCCAAAAACCTCCTTGCCCTTTTTGGTTCCTAAATAAGATGGCTACAAGATGAAAAGCTACACACGTCTCCATATTTATTCCCATAAAGAAATTCCTAGTGAGAAGCAAGATCTTTACTCTAAGGTGTTTCTGTTAAAACTTCACCATGGCAATGTAAATTGACAGCTTATCTTTACAGGTGCAGTCACCCCCTTGCCCACCAGGCACAAATGCATATCTGGCTGCTCCCCTAACTCATTTTGTCTATGTTATCGTATGTGAAATTCAGATTCCCTGCATTGTTCCTTTGCCGCATTTGTCTATGTCATCTTATGTAAAAAAGTGCAGAATCACTGAGCCAGACAAAGGCATGAATGATTGTTTTCCCCTATCTTGTTACATAAAAACTGTGTACTTCTCAATATCCTGTCCTTTTCCCTTTAAATATGGAGCCCTTAATATCCTCGTCGGAGAAGAGCGTAGACCTGTCTCCCCAGCATGCATCCTTCACTTTGGCAAAAAAAAAAACATCCAGAAATGATTGAGACTTGTTACTTTTCTGGATTGACAGGGGCATGGAAAGTCTGGAGGGAGGGAGAGCTCGGGACAGGGGTGAAGTGTCCAAGCCGCAGTCTGTGTCTGCAGCAGGAGCATGGGAAGCTTGGAATATGGATGAAAAGATGAGTTTGAAAAGGAGGGTGGAGCCTTTGAAAAGGATCTCTTCCTCCTGCTATGCCCTGTGGGCCTCCAGTGATTTCTAAACAGGATGCAGCATGACCAGATACGGGGCCCAGGTTAATGAACGACATGGGGTTTTATTCCACAGAAAGATTTTAACTAGGAAAAGACTTTTAAACTTTTTGGAGGCTAAATAAATAATTAGCTTTAAAGACTCAATTCTTTATTGTCATGCCACACTCCCATGACTAGTTGGCCCATGTAAATGCGGATGACCCTGGTGGACAGCCTCCTAACATGTGCAGGGTACACAGTGATGCCTGAACTTCCAAAGCACATGCTGTCTACAAGATGGCCTGCAGACGTGTAGCAAATAAACATGAAACACTGTCTGGGCTAAGAAATGAAGAGCCGGTGTCTTACAAAATTAGGACAATGTAGGTACTCTCGAGACATGGTGCATATTTCTCTAGAAAGAATGACATTTCTATTTGTCGTGTTTCCTAAATCTATGGAGCTAAACACCATGATTCATAAACACTCGTCACAGATACAGTAACGGATGATGTTCAAACATACTGAGCACTTTGGCTGAGTGGGTCTGAAGGAGGCTGACATCTCTAAGGGCTTTACTGGGGACAGAGCTGAGGCCTTCTGTAAGAAAGCCTAGAGCAGCTGCGGCTGGGAGGCTCTTGGGATTCCCTGGGCAGTGAATATTTATCATCTGATGCAAATAATTCAACATTTTAACAACCGTTATGGACATACAAGCTGAATTGTAGCCCAGCGTATGTGTCTTGAGGAAGCAGAGCTCTTATTACTTTCAACACAAATTTCAAAATATCTACAGAAAAACGTTTTGCACTCTATCATTTCCCTGTTACGTTCTTTGGGTCTGTAAACTGTAGACTACGCCATGGTCAGAAGTTAACTACAAGAGGGGACTATGGCACCTTGACTATGGTAGAGGACATGACAGTCAACTCTGCAAGAACCTGCTTGGAATCTCATGAGCCTTTAAAATCTACCACTGAGACTGAGTGGACCAGCAGGAGGGAACCCTCGGAGACACTTCTTCAAAACTGCTGTGACAAAGAAAGACCTTACAAATGGGTGACTCAGCGCCAACTTGACATAATTTGAAGCAGTCTGAGGAAACCAGATTCTGCACGTGTACAAAAGGAACCTTGCCCAGGACCTAATAATCACGATTGTCAGTGGCTGCCGCGTGCCACCTTTGCTACGCTTGCTCCTCTGCCATTTTGAAGCCCATCTCTGGACTGATTCTGAGTGCGCCACTTAGACACTGAGGCATCTGGGCTGTCCTTCCACAAGGGGCATGGATCTCCAGTGAAGTCAGGCAGCCGCCGGACCAGCGAAGTTCACTGCCTCAGCCTGGATTGCTTATTACATGAAGCAACAGCTTCACTGTTCAATTCAGAAGCCTGATTCAGATGATTAAGAGAGCAAGCAGCGTAACCTGTGCCCTTGAAGGTTTACTGGTTGCCGTGCAGCTGTGATAGACCTGTGGTTTCCCTGCATTATCCTGTAGGTAACTAGCTACAGCAACTCACCAACCTGGTCAGGGCAGCAGGCCAGGGGAGGGAAGGCCAGACTTCATGACTAGCTGGTCAATGTAAATGCTGAAGACTTTGGTGGACAACTTCCTAACATGAGCAGTATACACAGTAATGCTTGCCATGCCAAAGCACACCGCTACCTACCTATGAGAGGTGCAGATGGATGTTTAGCAAATAAACATGAAACACTGTCTGTAGATTTGGCCACCTATATTGCCTGTGTGAGACAGAGAACATGAAGAATAAGAGTGGTTTAGGGCTGACATGCTGAAAGCCAGAATAAGTTCTTCCTCTACACCACAAAAGCATAAATTGCAGGAAGACAATTTACCAAGGGAATAATCAGCTCCCTAACCATTTACATTCTTCAAGCATAAGAACTTAACATCTACCAGTCAGTGCCAAACATTAATCTGTTTTAAATAGCTGGGATTTACTGGATAACACTGTTGGCACCCAATTCTCCAAAGTCAACCACATTTAGAAGTTTAGAGAAGGGAAGGATTTAGTTTGAGTGCTTTTATATGTATCGGCAAACATTTGTCCTGCATTAATAGTTCAAGCACACAACTTTAAAATAAATCAATACATGAAAGTACATTGAATTAAAATTCTTGCATGAACTCAAACATTCATTTATTTCATTAGTCTGTGTGAGATTTTTGTTCATTAATTTAACACCTCTGATAAATAATATTTCATACTTTTCTTAAGAAACATATTCTCGTTTCAATATTAGTAAGAAATTACCCCCAATGTCTACTCAAAATAATTACAACTAAAATTTAAGTGTATTTTTCCTATCCTTACTGGATACCAAAAAGCTGTTCAGAATGAATTTTTCTCTTTTTTTTTTTTTTTTTTTTTTTGAGATAGTCTCCCTCTGTCACCCAGGCTGGAGTGCAGTGATGCAATCTCGGCTCACTGCAACCTCTGCCTCCCAGGTTCAAGTGTTTCTCCTGCCTCAGCCTCCTGAGTAGCTGGGATTACAGGTGCATTCCACCACGCACAGCTAATTTTTTTTTTTTTTTTAGTAGAGACAGAGTTTCACCATGTTGGTCAGGCTGGTCTCTGACTCTTGACCTTGTGATCCACCCGCCTTGGTCTCTCAAAGTGCTGGGATTACAGGCGTGAGCCACCGCGCCTGGCACAGAATGAAGTTTTACCTTTATGACTTTTTAATATACTGAGAGAAACAAAGTAATCATGCCTGTTTTATCTTCTTTTATAAAGGTGAATAGGGTGGGGATAAGAAAGTGTCATGGCATGGCCTGCCTAAGGGGACCCAGTACAGTGGGCCAGGACAGTGGCCTGTCAGGTTTCCGCTTTGAATAGACCAATCTGAGTCATAAAGCTGTGACTAAACTAGAGCCATCCAGTTTGCTGGGTGCTCCTTTCATTAAGATTTCTATTTTACAAAAACAAATCACGATCCCCCACCCCCAACTAAAACGCGGTCTGATTGTAAGTAGTGGGAGCAGTACTGCGTCAGTGGAGAAGCAGAGTCGAAAAGACCGACGTGAAGCCCAGAGAACAGCAGCCTGTGCGCACACCCTGGTTCTGCCATGTGCAAGCCGTGTGATGACGGCTGCATCCCTTCATCTCTCCCTTACCCACGTGTGAGATGCAGCTTCTTTCTGTTCTGCCATCCAATAAGGCCATGACATCCGGGAGGGATTCTCTGGGTAATTTTGTCTGGCCGCATTTGCAAGCAAATTGTAAACAATTCATCATTTTCTTTGGAAGAGATTGTTCTGATCATCTTCTTTGAAAACACTTTTTTATGGAAGTGTTATGTAGACACAGTATTCTTTTTTATTAATGGCCATCCATGTGAATATGTACCTTTGCAATATCCTGAATTTCACATAAATGAATCATATGGTTTATGCGTTTTTTCCTTTGATGAAATATTGTCTGTGAGAGTCATCCATGTTGTTCCTTAGTTTGTCTCTTTCCATGTTTGTTTAGAATTGCATTGTATGCACATATGTTGTTTATTTATGAGTTCTATGGTTAATGGACATTTGGGTCATTCGCAGTGGTTGACAGCGGCTCATGCGTCTCCCGCGGATCTTCTCCGTGCCTGTCGTACACGGCTATTTATTTCTGTTGGGCACATGCCTGAAATGGGATTGCAGGGTCTAGAGATTTCTTATGTTCAGCTTCGTGGTAAAACAGTTTTCTAAAAAGGTTGTATCAATTCAGACTTCCACCAACAGTGTAAAAAAAATAGTCATTGTTGTATTCTTTATGTTTTAAAATTTGGAATTTTGAGCTGTTTGTTTTAGTTGCTTTGGGCTGGCGGGGCAGGGAGCATGAGGAAAGCCCCCAGTGTGGTGAGCTCCCTCCCAAGCCCTGGGCCTGACAAAACTCTTGCCCCATGCTTCTTCCATTTGACTAGAAATCCACCATGATTCTGCAAGATGTGTGTGATTATTTCTGTTTTATAGAGAAAGGTAGCAAGACACACACGCAGAAGGGGTACTGCCTAATTGTAAGTACCTAATGAAATGTGTGGAGTAAGAGTCAGCAGCTTGGAACACATAGGTGGGCACTTTTCCAAAGGGTTAACAGCTCTGCCATTGAGACTTTGCAAGAATCTTTTGTTCTGAGAGAAATTAAAGCAGGCACTTAGGAAAAGTGGCTATGTGTTTTTGATCTGAACAAGTTATATTTATTAAAAACAATTTTTTTCATAGAGGTTTAGTGGTTTTCAGAATTATTTAGAGGTTACAAGACATTTTGCTAATTTATTTTGATTGAAAGAATACTGTCTGTGTCCATACCTACCTAATAGTTCCCTCAGGTAGAAGAGAGGAAGGGATGACCACTGTCATGGAAGCAGGCAGGAGGCCCGTGTGGAAGCTTCTAGACACTCTGCAGAGCCATGGTCCCTGGGGCCTTGGGAGGAGCAGGAGCACTTGATTTACTCCATGCCTTCCACTGATCGTGATTGAGCACATTCTGGGTTCTAGATAATGGTTGTTGCTATTTTGAACACTGCTCTGAAAGGAGAGGCAGCCAGGCATGCCACCAGAATCCAGGCAGAGTCCTACACAGAGCTCCAAACTGCTTTCAAATCGCGGAAAATGTGAGCATGGAGAATGGGGAATGCATACCTTTTACCCGAATTAGAATTAACCTGGGAACATGAGGCTGTTAATAACTCAAAATGCCTTTCTAATAAGATGAAAGTCTTCATTTTGTGTAAAGGCCTTCATTTTAATTGAAAGGGAAAATCAATAGTTATATGAAACTATAACCTAAAAACAAGCTAATTATTGGTGTCAACACAAGCTTTATACTACTGTCAGGATTTCCCTTGATTTATGAGATGAGTGTTCCCTATATAAATTGGAATTTTATTACAAACACTTTCTTTCAAAATGATTTATCAGTTATAAAAAATCAACGGGAATTTCATTTTGTGAAAATTGTGATTTTATAAATAGCCAGGTCAATGTGTGTAAAACTGGAGCCCAATGCTTAGATGGCTATTTAGCAGCAAGGGGGCCCTCATGGTTCAAGATTAATATATTTTCAAAAAATTGTGTCTTGTAGACGTTGAAAATGTCTAGATGATGGATTGTGCTAACAAGGCACTTATTTAATTATAATTAATGATGGAGGCAACATATAAAGAATGGGCTCAATTTTCAGCTGATTTAAAGAAATAATGTGTCCTGCATAAATCTATCATTCAACCGCAGCCCAACAGATACAGAAGATATTGCACATATATCGTGGACTTTGTCTGCGTTTTCCACTTCTTTAGTTCACAATGCTATTTTAAAAGTGAACAGATTTTAAGAATAGCAGCTATAGAAGAGTTTTACTTGTCAATCAACCCTACTATCGCTTCTGGCGTGACTTGATCACGTGATTACAAAGGTGAAAGTCAAAGAAGAGAGTGTAAAACTCAGAGAATAAAGAATTTGGAGATGAAAGTTAAACACATAAGGGAAGACTAGAAAGAATATTTTATGTTGGCCGTCATTTATTTGACCAAGAAAAGCACCAAGTTAAAAAGAATATATTATTTGTTTTTGAGAAGTTACACAATTCTATCCAAGCATCATACCCTGGATAACAAAGGAGTTTCTCTGAGAAAGAGACCACCAGAGGGCTGAACCATAGCTTAGGAGCCTCAAAGGGTTTCCCAGGAATTCCAGATAATTTGCAATCATCTCAATCTAAATAACACTAATGGAATTTTTGTATTCTCACAAACGACCATAAATGATAAAGGTGACTACGATAATGTTAAAATGACATAAAATGTATGCTAAGCCTAAAAATGTATGTTCTTTTTAAAAATGTTCTTCTTCTCCATAATATATATGTGTATATATATTACATATATATGTATATATGTATTTATATTTTATATATATCATATATATATATGATTCAGGTTGTTTGACAGAGCATTTGGAAAGATAATAAAATGACATAATAATGTTTATGTAAGTATCATTAGGGTTGTCTTATTAGTTCTTGAATATCAATCGACTATGCTTTGTTTTGCAATTGTGTTGGCACAAATAATATCAGGTTTCCCTTCTTCAATGTGTTTAGTTGACATCAAAAGTACAGTACAATTTGGGCTTCCTAGTATTCAGTCCCGGCACAGACAAGAGGGAAGACTCCACTGAACAAAATATTTTCCCTGCATGACAGGAGGGCTTCCATTTGCCCTCAGAAGGAACAGCGTTGAGGATTTTACTTGCAAAACATCAGGACAGCTCCGTGTGGAAGGACACCATTGGATGGCTGGCAGGGACGCTGAGAGGCGCCATCTCATCCTGAGCAGTTGCTCTGTCTTAGGTTTGTTCTAGAATTGGCAACAGAAACCACCCTGTAGCTCCCATTCCTTTGTGACAGTTCTGCTCTCTGGAGCCAGAAAAATAACCGTGGCTCCTTTCTGCCTAACGTGCACCTCGAGCCCTGTCCGTCTCCTCCCATCCTCCTTCGGCTGTGTCCTGCCATCTTCCTGGCAGTTCTCTGGTCATTCCTCTTCTTCAGAGGGTGGCGTCCAGAACTGAACCTAACCTTCCACAGGCAGTCTGCCTAAATGTGGTCTTAAGCATGAAGTCCCCTGTTAAATGAGGCCTATGTGCTAATGAAAAAAATGTAACTTTATTGTACCATGCTGTCTCAGAGCTGAACTTCAAAGTCGGCCTTGAAATGTTTCCTAATACATTCTGTGAAGCCAGGCTTACTTCTCCTGATAACCTTCACACCTTTAACTGTTTTAGAATTAAGTCCAACATTTTTGACTCCTCTCTCCTTACAAATAAAATAATATGTGTATATATATATATATATACATGCACACACATACACATCTATATATAAATATATATTTCTTTATACATTGCTATAAAAATATATATTATAATAAATTTAACTACATATAATTATACATACTTTATAATTTAAGTATAAACATTTATACTTAAATATATAATTAAGCATATAATATATCTAAGGTGTATAATTATAATTTATACTTATATAAAAGAATGAAGTATGTATAAGCTACACATAGTTTAATTCTATAATTTAATTGTTTAATTATACAATTTATATAATCTCTATAAAATATCGTCATTAATTTTGTATATTTTTTAACTTTTAAAATCAATGTCTGATACATCTAAGTGGTGGCTATTTTCTGCCAACCAATAAGTTTCTTATATCTACCATCATGGAGCAGCTTCAAATTTGATATTCCATTTTTTACCTTTCTTTCAATTACAGATATAAATGCCAAGTTCACTGATCAGGTTTGAGAAAAAATACTTAGAAATTTTTCTTTAGTTCAATACTGTTCAATTATTGAGAGCTCTAGGAAAAGATCAGTTAACATTTTAGCATCAAATCTATAAATCAGCCTAACTATATAATCAGTCCAATGGCACTGTAAATATTGACTTATGCGTACGTTAAATCAGGGACGGCACTGATATATCCATAGATGTGGATTAGTGTAGAGAAAACACAGATAGAATTTCCCTACCAGACCACCTGGAGTCTTCCCCAGTCACACCCACCCAGTCTCAGTGTGACCCCGCCTCCCACCACCCATGCGTCCGTCACACCCTTATTCGGTTCTGACTGGAGCCAGAGTGTATAGCAGTAACAAGACAAAGGCAGATACACGCAGGGGTGGAAAACGAGGACAGGTCGTGCCTGGGCCCCAGGTGAAGCGAAAGGGCACGAGTTTCACTCCAGACAAATTTCAGGGCAGCTTATTTGCAACCAAAGGAGATCAAACTGAGAACCTTCTGGCATGATGAGATGGACCATGTTTCTGATGAGGCCTAAAATGTATTTTGGGGCCGGGTGTGGTGGCTTATGCCTGTAATCCCAGCACTTTGGGAGGCTGAGGTGGACAGATCACCTGAGGTCAGATTAAGATCAGCCTGGCCAACATAGGGAAACCGTGTCTCTACTAATAATACAACATTAGCCGGGTGTGGTTGTGGGCACTTGTAACCCAGCTACTTGGGAGGCTAAGACAGGAGAATCATTTGAGCTCAGGATGTGGAGGTTGCAGTCAGCCAAGATCGCGCCACTGCACTCCAGCCTGGGCAACAAAGTAAGACTCAGTCCTCACCCCCCACCCCCACCAAAAAATCCCATATTTTGGTGAAACAAATGTGTCCCTGGATTCTGAAGCAGGCAACTTCTGCTTACATCATGTGTTCCAGGGACTGTGTGGCAAATAAAATCTGCTGGATTAATATGTGCTCAGCACCCTCTGTATTTCATTCTCGGCAAATTACCCTCATTTTTCTACTGGTCATCCACAAGGAAACAATGAAAGCACTATTGATTTTAAAATGTGTAAGGTAAGAGATATTTAAACCAGTTTGTTTGTTGAAAAATGATTAAAATCTCCAGCAGGAGCTATAATGAGTTCCTTTTGCATTCTGACTTCCGTTGGAGTTATTTACAAACTGCAAACTGTGTCTCTGACCTACTAGTTCCTGGAGCATGGAGGATGCTGTAATTTCTCTGGCACTGGGGGGCCGGGTGTCCTCTCTTACACGTAGCAGGTGTTCAGCCAATGCTGCCTTAATGGGGCCAACATTCTCATGGTCACAACGTGGGGAAAGCTTAGGCAGTTTGATCAGGAAGCTCTATTATTTGCAAGTGCAGTCATATTATTTTAATTTGGAAATGCAAGTGGAATGGTTTTCAGTACACTGCTTAATAAATTGAATAGTTTTTTTTGCTGTATTAATAAGGATTAATTATTATTAACTCATTATTAGAAACATACAGGAAATGATACAATATGATCTAGGTATAAACCTTAGAAACCAGAGGGAAAAAGAACATTTCTTTAACAAACTCCCTCCTAAAGATTATAGACTCCACGTTTTGCTCAGCTGCAAGCAATCTAGAATCTTCAAGGTTCACTATGTGTAAATTACTGAACTGGGCATTTGTGTTGTGAAGACCTTTTAGGATTAAAAGTGATATTACAATGCTTTTTGTGCATTTTCAAGCAACCTATATGTAATAGCACTCTTAGTATGCAGGTAAATACAAAAGCCAAACTGCCGTGGATATTTACAGCTTAGGCACATAATTAAAATTAATACTAATGAATAGCTATGATTAAAACTTAGCAACTGTTCCAGTGTCACAAGAAACCATACACGTCCTGGGTATTGTGACAGTGATAGGGCTTTACTAACAAATTGCCACTTGTTGACTACATGATTTCCAAACAGAACTGTGAATAAGGGAATTAGAAGCCAATTTTCCAGCTATTTATCTCTCTTACTCCTAGAATTTCATGGTTAGAAAGGATCAGAATAAACTTTGCTTTTTTTTTTGTTTTTTTTTTTCTAATAAGATGGAGCATTCTTACCTTGGAACTGAGCGTTGAATCCTTTGCGTCGATGGTTGCTGTCGGAGGTGAAGTGGAGTCGTAGCCAATTCTTGCTACTAATGACTGGAGAGGGAAGGTTCATGCCAGTTAGCCTAGAGAAGAGAAAGAGGAAAAAAAATCTCCCTTGTAAACCGACAGAGCAAATGTCCTGTATCAAACCCACGCTAAAATCCAGTTACTTACACCCGTCATCTGGAGATGCTTAAAACAGAGGCCATGTATTAATTGGCTTTGAACCTGAAAATGATCAAGATAAATCTATCTTTGCCCAAACATAAATGCTAAGTCCCTTGTGGAATGAATGTTTTCAAAAATATTTGATACTTTGATTCTCCTTTATTAATGGTGAATGCAGGAGAAGCTGTTCTGATCTCTTAGTTCTTTTCATCAGGACCTTAATCACAATGAATCAGATAAAAGGAAAAGAAATAGGCAAATGATAAAATTCTGCCTTTCCTTATTTGAAGACTTAGTAATTTCTTTTCTTTTTTTTTTTGAGATGGAGTCTTACTGTGTTCCCAAGCTGGAGTGCAGTGGTGCAGTCTCAGCTCACTGCAACTTCCGCCTCCTGGGTGCAAGTGATTCTCGTGCCTCAACCTCCTGAGTAGCTGCGATTACAAGCATGTCCTGCTAATTTTTGGATTTTTAGTAGAGACAGCATTTTGCCATGTTGGCTAGGCTGGTCTTGAACTCCTGAGCTCAGGTAATCCACACACATCGGCCCCCCCAAAGGACTAGGATTATAAGTGTGAGCCACTGCACCTGGCCACAAGACTCAGGAATTCTGTTTAACCTGAAGTAGACTCCAAAAAACTGTCTCTCATGCTTGGTAGCATGCTATATTCCCAGCGTCTCATCTGCAGGACTCAGAGCCTGGCCTTTCCTACCCAAGTAAAGAAGAAGACCATTTATGAGATTGATGACAAGAACTGCGCAAGAGATTTGAAATGGAATAAAATTATGTTTTAGGAAAGTAGTCCATTAATCTTTTACAAAAAAGATGCAATCAATTTCTGCTTAAGCTGTTTAAAATATCCAGTTCACTTTATAACGTGTAGTTTAGTTGTCAGAAACAATCATGTGTTTTATTTCTTACTATTGAAGACTTTGTGTGCTTACTAAGGAAGAAAAGCATCCTAAGATATTAAAGCTCCTGCCCATGAGAAGCACAGGGACGCGTATAGTTTTTCAGTGGCATAAGCATCACTGGATTAGGATGCTTCTGACACAGGACTGTGTGCTGGCTCGACTCCGTGTTAGGTGAGGCAACACAGGGGGGTCATGTTTATGAACCTCAGTTTCCCAGTGTATAAACTGGGCATGAAAATACCTACATCCAGGAATTGAAAGAGATAATATAGATGCACATGTGGATGTACCTCAAGCACGTTCTCCACAGGCTCTGCAAGTGGTTATGCACTGAATAATTATTTGTCATCTTGGTAGCCAAATCTGCTTTCAAAATGATGCTTATCGGCATAGAGGATCTGCAGGGGTTTAACCAAATTGCTTTTAGCAGGAACTTGAAGAGCTGTGGTGCTGTGTGTGGGCCTGCCTGTGAGCACCGCAGCTGCTTGGTAAAGCTGGGGATCTCATTTCTATGCAGAGGATTTGCTACAAAGGGTCACCTGTGTAGAGAGCATTTCCCTACTTATTCTATTACCTGGAGGAAGCAGCACCAGATGAAATACATGGTCAAGCTTTCTAATGTCAGGGTGCTCTATTCCAATTCTCAGATTTAAAAATGTACGGTATCCACTTTAAGTTAAAAGCCAAACCTTGACTGTAACCAATTGCAACAGTGTTTATGTCACTGTTTGAAATAAGCTTCTGTAAGAAAAGTACACTGCTCAGATTTGCCTGTTTGCTTGGATTTATGTAGTGCTAGCTGGTGACAGCTGGACACAGCTGACTCAAAGACACATTTAATCACCTTGTTTTTTTTTTTTTTTTTGTTTTCTTTGTATTTTTTTTTCTGGTGAGATTGTGTTACAAATTCTATAGGCCACACACTTATTTGCCTAATACTGAGAAGGTCTAAAACACTAGATTCAAAAACCCCACAGTCTATCCGGCTCACGTATACTCATTGAGCTTACAAATACTTTTTAAAAAATCATTGTTTTCTTTGTATATTAAAAAAATCATAATACTTATTTTTATATACACACATACACACATACAAAAGTGTTAAATGCAGACATATATACACATACAAAAAATGTTAAATGCAGACATACAAAATTTAAAAACCAAAAACACATAGATATACACGGAAATTCAGCACAGAAGCAAGGCTGCCCTTTCCACATCAAATACTACCCTAATGTACAAAATATACATAGTTGGTAGTACCCAAAGCGCTCATAATACTGCACCGATGTTTATTCAGTGCCTGCCAGTTTTTATTTAATCGGTGATATAAGACTGTGAGTACAAAAGATCAGTGAACATAGGAAGATGGGTGTACTTGCTGAACTTTTCACAACTGCAATCATTGCTTGTTTTGTTGTTGCTTTAAATATATATATTTTCTCAATTACATTATTTATTAATGGTTCTGACTGCAAAAACCAGGTGGATTTTTTTTTTCCTTGAGACAGTATTTTGCTTTTTCTCCCAGGCTGGAGTGCAGTGGTGCAATCGTAGCTTACAGCAGTCTCCAACTCCTAAGCTAAAGCCATCCTCTTACCTCAGCTTCTGGAGTAGCTGGGGCCATACATGCATACCATGCCTGGATGTTTTTTAATCTTTTAATTTTTTTGTAGAGACTGGGGCTCTCACTATAATGTCCAGGCTGCTCTCGAACTCATGGCCTCCAGAAATTCTCTCACTTTTGCCTCTTAAAGTGCTGGGATTACAGGTGTGAACCACTGTGCTGGCCTGGGATTGCATTTTATTTGCATACCAACATTAACAGTGATCACCAACAAATTCCCTCTCCACCATCAGCTACACCCAAATCCCCTCTTTGCCCTCATCTGTATTTCCAAATACCTACTCACAACAATGTTAGTTTTGTGTCAGTCAACAGAATATTTCTGTAAAGGGCCAGGGGCATGAACATATTTCAGGCATTATGGATCACATGGTCTTTGTTGGAAACTGTTCAACTTTGCAGGTGTATTTGGCAAGTGAATGGCCGTTGTGTTCTAATAACACTTTACGGACACTGAGATTTTAATTTTATATAATCTCCCTGTGTCACATAATATTTACTTTTTGATTTTTTTTTCATTCACTTAACAATGTAAAAGCCATTGTTAGCTGATGGGCCAGATTTGGCCTGCAGGTAATAGTTTGCCAACCCCTGATTTAGTATATATGAGGCAATTTGTAAAAACACTGAGCTGCAAGGTAATTAGATGATACATAGCAGCCTAGTGTAATTAAAGTTTCAAAAAAAATGCATAAGTTTCACACAAATTCATTTTATTTTTTGAGACACGGTTTCCCTCTGTAGCACAGGCTGGAGTGCAGTGGCACAATCTCAGCTCACTGCAACCTTCACCTTCTAGGTTCAAGTGATTCTCTTGCCTCAGCCTCCCGAGTAGCTGGGATTACAGGCGCATACCACCACACTGGGCTAATTTTTGTATATTTCGTAGAGATGGGTTTTCTCCATGTTGGCCAGGCTGGTCTCGAACTCCTGACCTCAGGTGATCTCCCCGCCTCAGCCTCCCAAAGTGCTGGGATTACAGGCATGAGCCATCACACCCAGCCCTACACAGATTCCTTTTATAGAAAAGAAAGGGTGAGGGCTTTTTATCAATTATACAATTGATTTTCCATGATGAAGCCATTCGAATGAATTGTACCCCAAGGTCGATTTTTGTACACAAATTTCCTGATTTGACCTTTGAGTTAAACACATGTTCATAGCCTTTTGTTGTTTGTTTGGGAAAGGTGGCTGTTCTTGATTTGGCCTTGCCAGTTAGACAAATGCTCACTTCTTGTTTTTGTTGTTTATTTGGAAAAGGGGGTTGTTCTACATGAAACCTGGCCTTAGAACTGTGTGTTATTCCAGCGCTGTCTACAGGGCTGGGAGCTAATCTTATAGCTCTCATTGGACACAAAGTTGATGCTACAAACACAATTGTTTCTTCATTACAAAGCACGTGATTTAAAGAAAGCTGATTATTATACAAATTAGGAGATGAAAGTGTGAACTTCCTAACAATTTGATGTTTCAGTTAAGATTTAGAGGAAAATAATTCAACGGAATGGTTTTGTGGGAGGCAGAATCATATCCTCTACAGACAGATGCTCAAGGCCTGAGGTCCTTCTCCCCAGAGACAGTAAATGTGTCACCTGAACTGGCTCATGAGTATTTTGCAGAACAATGCACTTACTGGGTTTGGGATGGGGAGATTTTACTGGATTACTGAGCAGGCCCCAAGTAAAGAAGAAGATCCTTCAAGTGGAATAGAGAGGCAGGGAGAGAGGGTCCCAGGAAGAGAAGCCCGTGGAGGAAGATCAGAGTGACGCATTGAGGGCTCCACCCCCCTGGCTGACAAGAAAGCAGCCGATGTCTTTAGAATTGGAAATGGTAAAGAAACAGTTTTTTCCCAGTCTCCAGAGAGGAACGCAGCCCACCTGACACCTTGATTTTAGAGGGCAGATTTCTAATCTATTTATTGAAGATAATAAACGTGTGTTGGTTTAATCCATTGTGTTTGTGTGAATTTGTTATGGCGACAATAGAAAGCAAATCTCTTGACGAGATGTATACATTAAATATGTATAGCTTTTATATGTCAACCATACCTCCATAAAGTGGTTTAAAACAAACCAGAAATATAGCCTTTTAATCCGTATTTCCCATTTTCAATTCTAGAACAATCCTGAGGAAAAAGACAGAAAAAGAAATATGCTACAATGTGACACCGTTCGTATCTATCCGTAATCTTAGCGAATCCATGCAGTTTAAGCCCTTTCTATCATGACCAGCGAATAAAGATCTACCGCTGTTGGACTGAGGTTTCCTGGAAGTCTCCTACCGTTGATAGCCAAGCTTCTTTTAAGTCTGCTGGATTTGGTTTTCTAATAAACAGATAGTTTGGGAAATGAAAGGGAGAGATTATGTGGCCAATGGTGGAAAACTGGCATGAGCAGAGAGCACAGATTCAAAGCAGAAATCTTTAAAAGAGAATGGCGGGCCGGATGTAGTGGCTCACTCCTATAATCCCAGCACTTTGGGAAGCCAAGGCGGGTGGATCACCCGAGGTCAGGAGTTTGAGATCAGCCTGGCCAACATGGTGAAACCTTGGCTCTACTAAAAATAATAATAATAAAAAAAATATCTGGGCATGGTGGCAGGCACCTATAACCCCAGCCAGCTACTTGGGAGGCTGAGGCAGGAGAATCGTTTGAGCTCAGGAGGCAGAGGATACAGTGAGCCAAGATCACAGCATGGCACTAAGAAAAAGAGAGAGAGGAAGAGAGAGAGAGAGCGAGAGAGTGAGACTGAGAGAGAGGGAGGGAGGGAGGGAGAAAGAATAGGGGAAATAATGGTAGGGACCAACCAGTGCCTTTGTGCATTAATTTACCACGCACTGACAGTTTTCTCTACGGATGTCTTAGAAACAGGGCACATGCCTGGTGGAACCAAGTGGAGCTTGCCAGGTCAGGGATATTGGGTCTTACAAAAGAAGGGGGCTGAGCAGTGAGAAAAAGAATAACACAGAGTAACAGGCTGAGAAAGGGTCTTCTGAAGGGAACTTTGACGTGCTCTATTTCTGGAGCGTCTCAATCTAGGTCAGGAAGCCCACAAAGCCATTCAGTGTGAATGTTGAACAGCTCCTTTAGAAATGGCAAAAGGAATTGGCTGTTCTCACTTTTTTCCCTGAAGAATGCCAAATTAAGCAATTTAAAGCATTGCCAAATTCATTTCTTTCAAAGGATTCAACTGGGTTTTGCTTCTGCTAAGAGTAAAAATAAATGGAGGACTCATGGGATCCTTACAGTTACGATGACCTCCTTTGAGCTTAAATAGAACAGGCCAGTCTGTTTCACTTTCTCCAAATAATTGTACCATACATTTCAGGATTCTATTTATAACATACTCCTACTCATTTTTCCATGAAGCTCCCTCAGCCTCACTTTTCTCAGATGGGATATAACACATTGTTCTAACATTTTACCGCACTCTGTATCTGTGACTCATGCATTTTGCTTATGTGACTTAAAAAATGTAGAGTCAATTTATGGGTATAATTTTCTAAAATGCATTTGGAAATGCTAATGGTTTGTGATATTGCTTTGTTTGAGTACTTCTCTTACATTAAGCCAGATTTCTTATGTCTTTAGAAAGTCATCAGAGAAATATCTGGGGGTTCCTCTGTAGTTAAATCTCTTTAACTATGATGACTCAGAAGCCAGAAAGCATTACTGCTATTGAGAGAGACTTTAAATGATCTCCCCTCACTGGGGGGACTAAGAAATGTAATAAACCTATTACTTGGAAGAGACCAGCTGCATGTCAATTTGGGGAGAAAGTCATATAAAAGATATGCTTTTTTTTTCTTTTTTTTTTTTTTTTTACATTTTGTGGACATGCAATAGAAATGATGTGTACTGTGGTGTTTCATTATCTCTGTTTGTGAAAATTAAATAGAACAATCTGATCAAACAGAGAGTTCCTGACATATTATGCTATGAATTGGCTGTTATTCACATTGCAAGTGAAATCAGCTCTCTCATGAACATGTTTTGACTTTATACGACTGTTTCAACTCTTATTTGGGGGTTTAGGAAAAGTGACAATGAAATAAAAAGTAGTTCTTACCTTGCAAGAACATGAAAAACGATGAAAAGAGGCTCTATGTGAGTGTGTGTGTACACACATACAAATACAGAAAATTATACCCCAATGGAAATATATATGTACACATACACGTACACATAGTTACATAGTTATCAATATTTTTAAAAATTTAATCCGAAAGTTTTATGCACACATATATACTATCAGGGGAAAAACAACCAACAACAATGAAACAAAATAAAATAAAAACACCCATATGGTATATTTAAAAGTGTACCACACGGGACCCTTCATTCAACAGCTCTTTAATTAAAAACTACCTCTTCCTTTCTTCCTTCCTTTCTTCCTTTCTTTCTTCCCTCCCCCATTCTCTGCTTTCTACACCCTCCCCCTTTCTTTCTTTCTCTCCCCTCTCCTCTTCTCTCTTTCTCTCTCTCTTTCCCTCTTTTCTTTCTGTCTTTCTCAGATGGAGTTTCATCTTTTCACCCAGTCTGGAGTGAAGTGGCATGATCTCAGCTCACTGCAACCTCCCCGCACCAGGTTCAAGCCATTCTCCTGCCTCAGATTGCTGAGTAGCTGGCATTATAGGCACGCATCAACGACCCTGGCTAATTTTTGTATTCTTAGGAGAGACGAGGTTTCACCATTTGGCCAGGTTGGTCTTGAACTTCTGACTTCAGGTGATCTACCTGCCTTGGCCTCCTAAAGTGCTGAGATTACAGGCATGAGCCATCATGCCCAGCCAAAACTATCGCTTTCTGTGAGACATTTCTTCTACTTGGCATGGAAATCATAATTGTCTCTGGAAAAAAGCTTCTCTCTCCCTGACAATGATTTTTCTCCCTCTGGCTCTCTCTTTCCCGGTCACACTCTCTGAGGCTCCATCACAATCCACATCAACGGCCATAACGAACCCTCTTGGTACCGTCATCCACTCCTGTGACTCCAGCCACCACCATTAGCTTTGTCCATGTGCCCTCCTATAGTCCATCTCTATGAAAAAATACTTTCTAGTGTCCTGAGCCCTCCCACTCACTCTAGCTTGGCTCACTCCGCTTTCCAACCTCCCTAGGCACACACCATCCCCATCCCCTGCTTTCTACACTCAGAGACAGTTGACTTTTTGCAGGGTGCCATGCAAAGCCCCACATGTCTTCCTGGCTCACATCATCCCATGGGCTGTCCCTCACCTGGAGATCAGCAGAAGCATCTGCCCTGCATCCCACCTGCTCTGCACCTGCCTGGTCCTTCCTGCCCTCCTGTAAATTTCAGATCATATGCTGCACTCTCAGGGAAGCCCACTCTGACCTCTAAGATCAGGCTACTTCTTCTTGGCTATCGCCTCTCCTGGCACCTCAGACTTATCCTGTGCAGACATTTTCAATATAGTAATGACTTGGTGTAAGGAATATGGCTGTGCTTTGATCTAGGATAGGCTGAGGTAGGGCATTTACATCCTGCGTGACTCAGCAAGCTTGTAGTGCAAGCATATAACGCCACTTGTCATCACAGCCATGTAGCCATAGCACGGGAAGGCCATGGCTTGGCTCTAACCCACTATTGTCTGTAAATGGTATAATTGCCCTGCTGATATTGTACAGGCATGCTGGTACCCAGAGAAAGAGATAGAACTAAAGCTGTCCATCTGCAAAGAGGTACAGAGGGGAGCCAGGACACAGCTAGACTCGGCACCTGCCCAGACAGAGAAAGAGTTAAGCTGCTGACCCTGAAGGCAAGGGAGAGCTGGCTGCACAGCTGTGTGTGGGAGTTGCCAGGCTAAGCAGCCAAGACAGGGTGGACAGTGTGAGGAAGTTGCGGATGAGAGCTGCTGCTGAATATAATCATCTCTCACCTGCCTACGCCCCGCCGAGCGTGTGGGAAGAGATGGCCAGGGGCAGACCTGTGTTACTTATAGTTAAATGACTACAAGCTTGCTTTGCTTTTTATACACTGAAATTTGTGCCACAGATCATATCCAAACTATGGTGCAGTAAAATAAAAGCAGAGATCCAGCAGTAACAGGAGGCCTGGGTGAAGACCATCTGAGAGCACCCTGTAACGGCGGAACACTCGGTGTGGCTGCAGAGCAGAAAAAACTGCTTGGTCCCACAACTGTCCCCAACATAGAGTTTGTGTGAGGATCTCATAAAGGAAGCTTAGGCAAAAGACTCTGGGAAGTAATGCAACCTCTGCTCACAAGATTTGGGAGGGACTTTGCAGATGGGAGCTGGTAAGAGCAGAAAGCCTTACAGGGCAGAGATCACCGGAACGCCACAGGCTCTGCCTATATTCTCAGCATATGGAGCAATTCCGATGGCTCTGTGTCCACGATGCTTGGGAGATAAAAGCCCCTTGAT
Source organism: Sapajus apella (assembly GCF_009761245.1). Classification (NCBI taxonomy): domain Eukaryota; kingdom Metazoa; phylum Chordata; class Mammalia; order Primates; family Cebidae; genus Sapajus; species Sapajus apella. Next base: position 2,491,921 of record NW_022437056.1, read on the forward strand.
GCATTGTGTGTGGTTAGACCTTATGGCGCCTTGTCCCTTGCACCTCTCTTGCCAAAACACCTGGATAGACAATGGGTGGTAAAACCTCAGGACCCCTGGAGTTAGCATGTCTTAGGAGAACCACATTTGCGATTGAATGCTGCAGACACATGCTCTTTCTCTGGCTATCTTCCTCATCAACGCCCTCCCCACAGCCAGTAAGATTAACAAGATAATGCACCCAATAAAAGCTCATGAAGCCTAGAGCTCAATGCCATCGCATATCACCCTGCAAGAGTGTGTCGGACCCCTGAACCCATGCTGTAAAATTCAATTCTTGTGTCTTTGTCTTTATTTCTTTTCTCACTCCCTCGGCACTGCTGGGACATGGGGCACCCACATAGAGGGCTGGGCTGGTTCTGCTCACCCACCCACTCCCTTCAGACCTCAACATGACGTTTGGTGCAGTCGTGAACCAGATACTTGGTGATTTGTTTACTTATTTGCTTAATGTTAGTAGTTCCTGTGAGACTTGAAGCCTGCCCTAGTCTCTGGCATGTAGCACTGTGCTGTGGATGAAGTAGACACATTGGATGGATAAGCTGAAGAGGTCTCTTCACCCACACTCCCAGAGCCCTAAGGCCAGCCCCACGTTATAAAGTGGAAATGACTCCATGAAACCCTCAATGTTACGACGGCAGCTAGGCTGTTATGATGCCAGCTAGGTGCCAAAAGTGTGGGTATTTTGTCTTCTCCAAACCTCATGTTGCTATGTGATTGACATATTGAAGGCGGAGTCCTGTGGGAGGTGTCTGGGCGATGAGGGCGGATCTCTCATCAGTGAATGGCTGGTGCTGTCCTCATTGAAATGAGTGAGTTCTTTCAATTTACTCCAGATCTGGTTTAAAAGAGCCTGGCACCTCCTCCTCTCCTCTCTTTGGCTTCCCCTCACCCTGTGACATACTGTGCCCCCTCTACCTTCTGCTGTGAATAAAAACTTCTTGAGGCCCTCACCAGAAGCCAAGCAAGTGCTGGCACCATTTTGGTACAGTTGTGGAATTGTGAGCCAAATAAACCTCTTTTTTCTTTTTTTTTTTTAAATAAATTACCAGTCTCAAGTATTCTTATATAGCAACGCAAAACAGACTGATGCAAGTGCCTGTGTGGCTCTAGTTGGATAGTGTCATAGTTGGATAAACCCTGTGCCTTTATAGCATGAACCTAGAAAGGTAAGGGGATAAACAGTGGTAGGACAGCGACCCGGCTCCTTATTCTCAGAGGACCTGGGTCCTTTCATGCACACATAATTCTGAGGACAACATTCACACAGAATGATTTGAATGGACTCCCTGGAAGCTTAGACTCCAGCACCCCTGACTGGACATGCCTTCTCTCTTTATCTTAATAACCCCTACGGGAATCAAAAGACCCCCTAACTCATCTGCCCTAGAAATGGCCTCCATTCCCACTCCTCACATCTGTCTCTGTCTATCATGAAGCTCTTCAGCAGGCATTGAGCACACAGCCACCCCTTGTTTCAGAATTTCTGGAGTCCACAGGCTCTCAGATGTATCTTTCTGGTTGCACCCCAAAAGACATAACTGCAGTGGACCAAAGCAGGGCTCTGGAGGGGATGGCACCCCCTCCCTCCACAGACTCTCCTCCATTTAGATTAGCACCATGCGCATTCTGTCACCAAGTCACATGCATTTCACCTGCCAAGTACGCTTCTCTCTTCTCCTCCAGCCACACACTGCCCGTGTTCCAGTCCAAACCCTGGTGTCGCTGCTCGGGCTGCAGGAGAAGTCTCCTGAATGGACTTTTGCTCCCTGTCCCTCTCCCCTCTACACCACAGAGTGTAACTCCGACGTGAACTACCACAAACACAATCAAACATTTACAAACAGCCTGCGTGTGCAAGACACCGTGCTAGGGTCTGAAGACGCACTTATGAGTGAGCAGAGTGGCCCTGGGGACTGATGACACGCCCAAGGCATCACCAAGTGGGGAGGGCAGGTTGCTGTGAGTGTCTGCAAGAGGAGATTTAAATTTCTCTTGGAACGACGTTCCCGCTGGAGATGTGATAGACACATTGTGACTTGCTCTGTGCCCATCTAGACTGGAGCTGGGAAGTTCATTATTTATAGCAGTAATCGCCACGCTGAAAATTCATGGTGAAGCCCAGCCTAAATCACAGCGCTGCCCTTTCGACTCTTCTTTTTTCTCTTCTTTTCTTTTTTTTCTTTCTTTTCTTTTCCTCTTCTCTTCTTTTCCCCCTTCCTTCCTTCCTTCCCTCCCTCCTTCCTTCCTCCCCTCCCCTCTCCTCACCTCTCCTTTCTTTCTCTTCTTTTTGTTGTGTGGAGTCCTACTCTATTGCCCAGGCTGGAGTGCAGTGGCACAATCTCAGCTCACTGCAACCTCTGACTCCCTGTTCAAGTAATTCACCTGCCTCAGCCTCCCAAGTAGCTGGGATTACAGGCATGCACCACCATGTTCAGCTAATTTTTGTATTTTTAGTAGAGACGGGATTTCACCAGGTTAGCCAGGATGATCTCGATCTCCCGACCTTGTCTTCCACCCACCTCAGCCTCCCAAAGTGCAGGGATTACAGGCATGAGCCACCGCACCCGAACCGGGCTCACTTTTGCCTGTGTAAATCCTTCCCAAATGCCCAAGGTGTTTCACAAGACATCCCTTCCAAAGACCTTTCCCTCCTTGTCTTTAACGGACTTAAACACTCCCACATTTACAGCATTGGTTCCAGAGATTTCCCTGGACATCACAACATGTCTTCCATTATTGTGGTCGTGTGGAGGTCTTCCTCGCCTCTGCTGTCTGAGCCCATTGACGGTACTGGTGCTCCCTCAGCCATCTTCCTCTTCTTTGTAGTATTCCGTATTCTCCTCTAGAGGCTGAACAAGTCTTTTTTTCTTTTTTTTTTTTTTTTTCTTTTTTCTGAGATGTAGTGTTGCTTTGTCACCCAGGCTGGAGTGCAGTGGCACAATCTCAGTTGACTGCAGCCTTTGCCTCCTGGTTTCAAGTGATTCTCCTGCCTCAGCCTCCTGAGTAGCTGGGACTACAGATGCATGCCACCATGCCTGGCTAATTTTTGTATTTCTTAGTAAATATAATGTTTCATCATGGTGGCCAGGCTGGTCTCGATCTGCTGACCTTGTGATCCACCCGCTTCAGCCCCCCAGAGTGCTAGGATTACAGGTGTGAGCCACTGGGCCCAGCCCTTAATAAGTCATTTCTAAATGGTTTCTTTACATTTATTTTTGATCCCATTGTATGTTATTAAGAGAAGTGAACCCTAAGATGATAAAGCGTTAAGAACAGTAAGAGAACACTGCTCTCTTCTCACGCGCAGCGACTTCCCACCAGCACTGCAGCCTTGCAGCTGGGGGCGCCCAGTGGGTCAGGTCTGGCATCTTCCTTGTGTTTGGCCCGGCATAGCTCCAGAGTCCAAATGGTGGAGACAGGTCTCAGGAATCCAGTGGGGATGCACCTTCATGGTGGAGAAAGCCGCAAGAGGAGGATGAGAGCACCTGTGAGAGACAGGGCCCCAGAGTCCACCTCAAACACGAGAGACTTGAGAGAAGGCTGCAGAAATGCCTGCGAAGCCAGCAAATTAGCATCAGGAATTAACCCAGAGGTCAGGCAGAGAGGATCATTTGGGAGAGGATGTGACAAAGCCCGTCTTCTGAAGCTTAAGGACTACGTGCCAGGGAATTGCTCAGCATTCAAGCCTGGGAAATGGCTGAGACAGACGAGTAATTCAGTCAGACAGCCGAAAGACGGTTGTTCTGAGGAAATTTCTCTGTGGGCACATGCTTAGGGCCTCCCGTCCACGGAAGGGACGGAGGAATGAGGCCAGTACAGGACACGCTTCAGCCAGTGGTGCACTTTCCTCTGCTGGACGAGAGGGATGTCACGCCCCACCCGGCAATCTCCTCGCAGGCCCCTCAATGTTGGAGGCCCCTCCATGGGTGACGCAGATCACACGGGTATTAAAAAGCTTCGTCGCAACAAGCTGACCTGGATCCAAGTCAGTGACCTGGAAAACGAAGCCTCCAGCGCCTGTTTCTAGTCCTCGGCGCTATCCAACGCCCTGGCACCTGGGTTACTACTATCTGTGAAGACAGGCCTTTGAGGTTTATCAGCAGGAAGAAACAAGCAAGCAAGCATCCTCTGCCTCCTAGAATACTCGGACATTTGAAAGAGCTGACAGTCGGGACTAGGCATGGGTGAGTATCCACATCATTTTCTGGTTATGAAAAAAAAAATGCAGTGTCTCCAAGCACAGAGATTTCTATAATAAATTCCACATACAGTCAATATTCAAAGAAGACTGGTAATAAAGAAAAATTTTTAAAAACCATGATAACAATTTGTTTTGGGATCACTGGTCATTTTCTCTTTATTATTTTTAGCATACATATTTCTTTAGGACATCATAAAAAACAAAAACAAAAAAATTTTTCTCCTTAATTTTGAGACAAGAACAAGTCTTATCCTAGCTCATTCCAAGAGGCTGAAATGAGTCTACCATTTTCTTTTCTCTAATAAATTTCTTATATCACTTGATAGACTGAGGCAGACCTTATTCAGTCAGTTGGTAAGATAGACAAGGAGCATTATGGTTACAGGTACGCCCTGTCAAACGCAATCACATGGGTCCCCAGGCGAAAAGACCAGCAGTGCCACATCTGAGATCATACGAGCTCTGATAACTCCAGAGCTCTTCAGCCACGTTTCAGCATCACCGCCTGGCTCCTGCAAACCCACTTAAACCTCACTCAAGTGCAGCAGACATGGGGTTCTGCTGAGGCTGCTACATCTCCAGCTGGTCTGTCTGCGATGTGTTCTCAGATCACGCTGCCATCATAGCAAGCAAGCTCCCTCCATGCACAGGCTTTGGACTGAGGCCAAGGAGCAGCTCAGGCTCTCTGAGGGAAGCTGGCCCCCTTTCTCCTCATCCTGCATGCTCTGCAATGGTGTTGTCATTACAAACACAGTCAGTGGAGTCGTACTGACCTGGGTTCAGACACACCATTCCCTTCCCATCTGGGTGACCTCACGCCTTTACTCAGCCCTCCTAGACCTCAAAATCGTTCGTTGTGTGAATAATGAGACCTGCTACTGCAGACTGCACGCTGCTGCTCTTCTATGAAGCATCCTTTTCTGCTGCCCCCAACCTAACTAAGGCTTAGATTTTGCTCTGATCCTCACTATATCCCACAACAGCCAAATCTGATTGCCAACCTTATCCACATATGTGTGTGTATGGGTCTATCTCTCAGCTGTGTCTTATATCCACGTGCATACATATTCACGCAATACATACATATATCATGTATATGATATATGGTATACAATGTAATACCTATATATTATCTGATATTACACAGTGTATGTCTACATATACTTAGGGTTAAGAGAAGAGAACCTAAGATAATAAAACATCAATAACACTTAGAGAACATGGCTCTCATCTTCTCACGTACAGTGGCTTCCACCAGAAGTGGAGCCTTGCATGTGGAACTGCCCAGTGGGTCAGATCTGGCATCTGTATATAATTTATATAATATTATATTAATATAATATATATTATATATGATTACAGATAATATAAAAATATGTATAGTATATAATAATATATATAAATACATGTGTATTTATTTACATATCATGTTAAAAAGTTGAAAAGTTTCCCAACTTGTTAACATTTCTCCAGTTTCCCTTAATGATGAGAATATTGTATCATTGGAAGCTCATCTTCAATAAGATTGGGAAAAACCAAGCATCCAGCCTCTAAGGAGATCCATGTAGGTCCATTTTTGTAAGTATTTTAAATTGATTACTTATCGTATACAGAAAATACAGTTCCAACATATTTTTTTTTCTGAAAATTTCAGGCTTTTAAATATTTCAAATGTCTTTACTGCTCCAAACTCCAGGCAATGCACCAGGTATACTATATGAAATCAGTCTTTGACCCTTAGTATAGGCAGTTACAATCCATCTGCTTTAGAGTCGTATATTTAAAGGCAAGCCAAAACGTGTCTCTTCAAAGACAGCAGAGAGGGAGTGGGCAGTGAGGTAGGAGAACTGAAGTCCAGAAATGAAGAGAGTCTTTAGGAAGAGTGGCTACTGTCATAGATGAGCACATAGTGACCAGCTGCAACAAGGCAGAAACACATCCCCTGGCCAAGTGAAAACCATGATTTAGCCAGGCAGTTGATTCAGCTTCCCACTCAGTGAATAATCCAACCTAATTGTGGAAGCTCATCTCCAATATGATTGGGAAATCCCAAGCATCCAGCCTTTAAGGAGAAATATTCCTTTAGGTCAATCCATGTTAATAAATATTTTAAATTGATTATTTATTGTATCCAGAAAATACAATTCCAACATATTTTTTTCTGAAAATTTCTAGTTATGCCATAAACAAGAACATAAAATAGAATGAGATAATTTATATGAAAGTCCAAATGGCACAGAGCATAGCCAAACAGAAACAAGAGTACTTTGGGTTCAACAGAGAGTGAAACATTAAATAGAAGCAGGAACTGACCATGTTTTATTTTCACTTGTTCCAGTGCTCAGAACTTCTAAGTGTTGTGTTACTGCTCCTTTCCAGCCAATCTAGCAGATATGTGATTTCTTTATTAACACACAAACCAAACCAGCGTATCCCATGTTACTGACACGCTCTCAGAAATGGTAAGGCTTGTCCTAAGTTTTGCCAGCAACGTTCTAATCCACTATTTCCTTGGTGGATAATCTAACAAAGCAATTGCACAGGCTTTAGGAAATGTCCATCCTAAAGCACCACTTCTTTGAAAGAGGGTCCACTTAGCATCCACTGCTTTTCCAGAATCTGCTGTATCCCGATGGAAGGTGAATCCAGCAGGAAAGGCCAGGGGGATTCCTGCACAGCAGGCTCACAGCACACATGGGGAGGGCATTAGTTGCTTTTAGACAGGAAGGTGTGGTTTGTTAGAAATTCAGTCTGGAGGGCTGGGTGCGGTGGCTCACGCATGCAATCCCAGCACTTTGGGAGGCCAAGGCGGGAGGATCATGAGGTCAGGAGATCGAGATCATCCTGTCTAACATGGTGAAACTCTGTCTCTACTAAAAATACAAAGCATTAGCTGGGTGTGGTGGTGCATGCCTGTAATCCCAGCTACTCAGGAGGCTGAGGCAGGAGAATGGCTTGAATCCAAGAGGCAGAGGTTGTAGTGAGCCGAGATCACACCATTGCACTCCAGCCTGGGCGACAGAGCAATACTCCGTCTCAAAAAAAAAAAAAAAAAAGAAAGAAATTCAGTCTGGAAAAGTCAGAGTTGAGGGAATTAATTAAAGAGATGACTTTTCCTTATTAGTAACTACAGAGTCAAATTGATTAAAAGACGAATACTTATGGATTCCCCTTGCCATTATTCCATGAGCTTTTAGTGTTCACAGACATGCTGGTGGGACTCACCACACAAAGGCAATTTGATCATCACCATGATTCCTCCGTATACAGCAGTAAAAAACTATTGGTTAAATAGTGGTCTTTAGTTAAAATCATTTTAAGAAAAATTGCAAATATGTTCAAAGAAAGTTGTACCAAATTAGATAACAATATCCATGAAATATTATCTTAAAAAGTATTCAATGGCACAAAGTAATATTTCAGATAGATCCAATTCCAGTGTAAAGTGACAGCCTGAACTCTTACTTTTTTTCTACCACAGCTGATGAGAAATAGAGAATAAGAAAAAATATAATATTAAAATTAGTGACAAAAATACATCTAATTTTCTACATGCTTTCCTTTAGAGATATGTATAGGCAGATATAAAAGTGATGTATCTATTTACATATCACTTAAAATCCACTTTTTTCCATTAAAAGATTATAGCTCTTCATATATCAATATGTATATGATTTGTGAATTCCGTGAACTATTCCATTGAATGAACAGCCCATTACTTATTTAACCAATGTCCTATTATGGCAATTTAGCATTATTTCTGATAGTTTGATGAATTTTATAGCACACCACCTTATGATGAGTATGTTTTGAATCAGCAATTTTATTTCACAAGATCGATTCCTGGAAGTAAAATATATGGGTCAAAAGGGATGCAGTTTTTCAAGACTTTTAAAAAATACCTATTGCAAAATTGCCCTTTATAAAAAAGTAGGCTTTGGGAAGAAGCCTTTGAAAGGTGCTCCGTGAATTTGTACAGTGACCTAACTTTTTGTTCTTTTTTTTAGATCCGGCCCATTTTCTACCTTTGCTGTGATCTCTGAGCAGGGAAGGCTTGCGTCCCTATTTGTAGACTGCTCCCTTGTTTCCATCAGAGCGACTGGCACACCTGTCTCCAGCAGGCGACTGAAGGATACCAGCAGTCCTGGCTTATGCCGCACTCAGAGGAGTCCCTCTGCTATGACCCTGAAACATTTCTACACATCAGTTCTCTCCTTGGTGCAGAAAATACCAGAAGTGGCTGGGCATGGAGGCTCATGCCTGTAATCACAGCACTTTGGGAGGCGAAGGTGGGCAGATCACCTGAGGTCGGGAGTTCAAGACCAACCTGACCAACATGGTGAAATAATCTCTACTAAAAATACAAAAATTAGCCAGGCATGGTGGTGCATGCCTCCCAGCTACTAGGCAGGCTAAGGCAGGAGAATCACTTGAACCTGGAAGGTGGAGGTTGCAGTGAGCCGAGATCATGCCACTGAACGCCAGCCTGGTGGACAGAGCTAGACTCTGTCCAAAAAAAAAAAAAAAAAAAAAAAAAAAGCAATAAAGCAAGAAAAAGAAAGAAAGAAAATACTAGGAGCACTAAGAGGCCCCTTATACATGCAGAACAGCCATAAATGCCGGGTCTGAAAGAAAAATTGTTTTGAGCGCTTTTTTCCACATCATAACTGACTGTTGCCCCAACGCCTTGTGATTTAATTTCATGTCGCCGTAGCCATGATGGTGGCTTTCTGTTTCCCTTTCATCACCTACTCCATTCCCCACCAAACCCACACTTCACTGCAGTTTTTCTTTATCCTCTCTCAGCCATTATGTATTTAGCAGCTGACCTAAGAAAACAAAAAAGGAAAAATAAACTGTGTTAGAGCTCATATTTGTAGTCTCATAACATTTTCCAGGATTAAATTAATCATTTTCAGATAGCCTGGTGAATCTCCAATTTCACCCACTTCAATAGGAGGTAGAAATTTCCCCTTCTCTCTCTCTCTCTCTTTCTCTCTCTCTCTCGTGTGTGTGTGTGTGTGTGTGTGTGTGTGTGTGTGTGTGTGTGTGTGTTTCAGTTGCATGTTTGTGTAGAAAAAAGTCTTGGGGATATTGTATTCTCAGGGTCTTGGAAAATTGTATTCAAATTGGGAACAAAAAATAAGACATTTCAACACACTGGAATTATGACTTGGTGCATTTTGGGGAAAACAGATGTCTCATCATTTTGGGGCCACAGCTACTTTGGGGTTTGAAATCCTGCTTGGTTCCCTGAGCCACTCTGGCCTTTGAGTTTATGTCCAGAGGCTTCACCTGCTGGTGTTTCTGGAAGCCTTGCTTACTCACAGGGATGACAGACAAAGAAGAACGCTTTGAAATTCAGGCGGCACTGCTTCACGCTCTGCCAAAAGAGCTTACAAAGGAGAGTTTTCATTCAAAATGCTTTTGCAGAAAGTGCTTTTCTCAGTTGCTGGAGAAGGAAAGCAGGGCTGCGCCAATTCTCAAGCTCTCAAACACACAACAGGTCGGAGCTTCTACACTGGTGCTCATTTAGGTGACCGAATAGCATCGCCACGGCAGAAACAGCCCCAGGAGCCATGGAGAGCCTCGGGGGTGGGGAGTCAGCATCAAGTTGGAGGGAGGTGACAGAAGCCAGCCCTGAATCCCCCCCCAGACAGCCCAGCATGGGGAGAAGTGAATGGAGAGACCCCTGAAGCCTCCATGGTAAAAGCAGACACAAACACAAGGTTCAGAGGCATCGAGTGTGTGTTCATATGGCAGAGCTGTGCTCTTTCCATCTCAGGAAAGAACTCTGGGAACCCTCTATCATGAGGCTAAAGGTACGTTCAGCACACGCTCACTCCGTGTCCTTGCTCTGCGCACTTCTGAATCTGCCACAACCCTGATCTGACCCAGATATGAACCAGTTAAAAATAGCCCGGAGGCAACTCAACAAGCCGTGTAATGTCTACTGGCATTCAGCAATTACAGCATTTATCCAATTCCGGGCTGGTGAGAATCCATACCCTCTTTTAATGGATCTAAAGAGGAGCTTCTTGCGTGAGCATCTGAGTCTGTCATTATGCTACCAATCCAGGCGGTTGATACTAGGGTGATTTTGTGTGAGTGCTCTAAATGGTAAATGAACACCTCCTTTTCTCCTTGAATCCTCTGAAAATATATGATATATATATCTCATATATTTCCTTTATATTCATTAAGCAAATAGTTACTGAATGTCTGGTCTATAAAGTGCCTTGACAGCCCACTGGAAACCTGTGTTTAATGCACCTTACAGCACCTGCCAACTCCCTCCTCTGTACCACATCCTTAGCACGTTCAGGGTGACACTAAACATATCACAGATAGGGGCTGATAAAAGACAGATGTTTATGGCTCAGTGTTCTGGGGGCTGGAGTCCAATATCAAGGTGCCAGTGGATCCCACTTCTGGGAAGGGTTGGATTGCTGGGTCAGAGGCGGTGCGTCCTCCCTGTACCTTCACATGGCAGAAGGGACGAGGCAGCTCTCTGGGACCTCCTCTATAAGGACGCTAATCCCATTTATGAGGGCTCTGTCCTCATGACCTTGTCTCTTTCCCAAGGCTCCACCACCTGATAGCATTCTAGGGGGACACAGGACATTTAGACTATGGCACATTATCAGATAATTTGTCACCAAAGTTCATAAGCAGCTTGTGTTTTAGATTCCTCATGCATAATTTGGGGATGTAATAGGTTTGTGGAGAGTTGGGAGGGCAGGGCCTTGCACTGTCACCCAGGCTGGAGTACAGTGGTACAGTCTCAGCACCACAGTGAGGGTTCAAGTGGTTCTCACACCTCAGCTTCCAGAGCAGCTGGGACTACAGTCATGCACCACTATGCCTGGCTACTTACTGTATTTTCTGTAGATAGTGAGTCTCACCATGTTGCCCAGGCTGGTCTTGAACTCCTGAGCTCAAGTGATCCTCCTGCCTCAGCCTCCCAAAATGCTGGGATTACAGGTGTAAGCCCCCACACTCTGTCTATAAGAGATACTTACTGAAGACAAAATAAGTGCAAGTGTAAATTCTTTGGCAGTTTTATTCAATGTTGGCCTTGCTCTCTATCTGCTGACTTATGCCAAGAGCACCTTAACTGATTTCCCACCTTGAAATTGATGAGGAGGAGGGCAAGAGTGATGGGTGGTAACACCAACCCAGAAAAAATATAAAGAATAAATATCATCCAAGTGGCAGGCCCATTTACATGCTTCAGCAAAGCATTATCATTCACTTTCCCCGACATTGTGTTTATTTATTTATTATTTTGAGAAAGAGTCTTGCTCTGTCACCAAGCTGGAATGCAGTGGTGCGATCTCAGCTCACTGCAACTTCTGCCTCTTGGGTTCAAGTGATTCTCCTGCCTCAGCCTCCCAAGTAGATAGGACTACAGGCACCTGCCACTGCACCCAGCTTACTTTTGTATTTTCAGTAGAGATGGGATTTCACCATGTTGGCCAGGACGGTCTCAATATCCTGACCTTGTGATCCACCTGCCTCGACCTCCCAAAGTTCTGGGATTACGGCATGAGTCACTGCGCCTGGCCCCAAATTGTATTTGTTATGATCATTACTATGTTGCTCAGGAAAAAACAAACTAATAAACAAACCGGGGACTTGTGAGGTTAAGTAATGTGCACAGCACTGCACAGCTAAGAGGAGCCTGTGCCTGGATTAACCCTGCATCCATTTGTCCTTAATTCTTTCACTTACACAGTTGCTGCTCTATTCTATGCATGTTTAATTCTTGAGCTTTGGCCATTTTGCTAAAATACAGGCCGAGTCAGGCAGCTTCTTGTCTAAATGTGTCTGCTGCTCATTCCCTCTTAGGCTTAAGAATAAATTTATGCTACATAGAACATTAACTAAAGCCTTTTGTGACCTGCACTTCCTGACCCTTCAACCTTATAATTCTCTCTTATCCATCATGGTTTGGCTCCAATGCCACTTGCTCTATAAATTCTTACAGATTTCTGCAATCAGAATTGAATTCCAATGCATTCCCACAGCATCTGGGTTTCAGGAGAGTGCACAGTGCCTGAGGCGTTATCATATGGTGGTTGTTTGGATGTCTGTCTTCTCCCCAGGATGCAAAACACGAGTTTTTCAAAGGTGCCGTCAGCCTGCTTTGCACCATGGTATCTCTGCGGTGCCGAATGTGTGCTTTGTTGCCTGGCTCATAGGACAGAGGGAAGGTTAAATAAATAAACAGAAAGATGCTGAATGCGTGAATCAGGATTAATCTTTCATTCCCCTCCTTAGCGGACAGAATGTCACCTTTTCCTGCTTTCTCTGTTAATCTTCAGTTGTGAACCTGTTTCAAATTCTCTCTTTGTTGAACTGGAAACAACCTAGCTGGAGAGCAGTGAAGAGATCAGTTTGACTAAGGCTACGTGCGAAACGACAACACCTCGATTTCCGCTAACTGAGATTTCGGTGAAAGGATGTATATTTACTATGCAATGAGTGCAATATGGATGACACGGTGTCAGTTTTTAGGCCATGGCTGTGCTGCCCCCTCATTCTCAAGGGATATGTTCCAAGACTACCAGTGGATGACTGAAACCACAGAGTGCTAAACCCATGTCTACACGTGTTTCCAATATGGTAACCAGTACGGTAACTGAGCGGCGAACAACAGGGGAAGCAGGTAGCCCAGACACAGGAAGGCCCTGGACTTGGGACCATTCCCCTTCCTGGCGGCATCAAGCAGGAGGCAGGAGATTTCATCACGTGACTCAGAATGGCATACAATTTAAAACATATGAACTATTTATTCCTGGAATTCTCCATTTAATATTCTTAGACTGCTGTTGACCATGTGTAACTGAAACTGCAGATAAGGAGGAACTACTATATTTCTTTATTCACACCAAAGTTAAGTCCAAAAAAGGATTTTGGAAGGCTTAGCTAAAACTTTGCAAAACCAGTTAAAAACGAAGGTGATGTTAAACATTGGAAGACCTAAAGACAATGGAAGATACGTGAACAGAAGACAAATCCAGGAGTGAGGTTAGGCACTAAAGGTATCCTACGCATTTGTCTCTGAGCCATCTAGCAGACACAGCAAAGCAGGTAACAAGCCCAGGTACCTGACTCAAAGTGCATACCAGTTAAAAACAACTACTTCGGGGAGGGGCAAAAACAATCATTCATCAATGATACTCATGAAAGGGACACAGAGTGAAGTTATGAATAATATTTCTACTAGTATCCTCATATTAAAAGCAGGGAGAATTTTTATAAGAGGGCAACTTAAAATGATTTGCAGTGTGGACTCACATGCTGATGTCACAGCGTGGTCCAGTAAAAGTCGTAAGCAGCTGGGGAGAGAGCCCAGCACAGCCACTGAAATGAGCTCTAGTTCCTAAATGATGCACGGAAACATGCAGTTCAAACAATGCGAACTGTAAACTTGTTTATTACCTTACTCTACAAAAGGTCCATGAAACATTGCTGGCTGCTGATGTCATCATGGGGCCCAGTGCTTTCCGCCAGTGAGCAGAGTTGTCACTGACTCAGGATGGGTCCTAAGACCTCTCCTTTGCTTCACACCTGGCTTCTCAGTAGCTCCTCCAGCCTCATGGATTTGAATGCCACCTATACGCCGATGGTGCCACATTCATGTCATCAGCCTGGGCTTCCTCTTCAGAGCCGCAGAGCCTTATCCAAATGCCCCCTTGACTCTCTATCCATGTGCTGAGGCCACCTCAGAACCCCTACACTGACATTGTCCACACAAATCTACTCTTTCCCCATCCTTCCCCATCCTTCCTTCCTTCTTACACTGCACACACTCTGCTCATCCACACACCCTACGGGTCCTACCTTCAGAAGAGATCCATGTCTGACCATTCCCAGCACCTGAGGGTGCCCTGTGCTCATTCCGAGGACGTCACAGCCTCCTTACTTGTACCCTCCCTGCTCCATGCTATTCTCAGATCACTATCCAGAGGGGTCACATGAAACCTGAATTAGATCACATTGCACCTTGGAGCGACACTCTCCAGGGGTCACCCGTCTCACTGAGAGTGAAGCCAGACCCTAAAGAGACCCTGCGAGGGCCGGCACCTCCTCATTCCGATCCTTCTCTAAGCTCCTGTCTGACCACATTCCACTCACACACCTAGCTCTGGCCACACACACACCTTAAACACACTGAGATCTTTGGACTTGCTGTGCCTTCTGCACAGAATGCCAGATATTCTCAAACGTGTTTCCCTCTCTTCCGACGGGACCTTTGTTAAATCTCGTTGACATTGCAGACCCCACTTCCAGCCATCACCACCTCCTTCTTTCCTTCATTTCCCACCAAGGCACTTGCCATTACCTGATTTTATCCAGCTGGCTACCTGGAGAGATGATAGAGACATTAGGTAGATGACAGATATAAATAGGCAGATAAAAGATGCAGAGATGACAGATGAGCAGTGATACAGACACATAGATGAGACAGATACAGACAGATGATCGATAGATCATATGTAGCATGATAGATATAAAAAGATAATAGCTACAGATAGATATAAATATAGCTTTGTATTTTTTGTAGTGATAGGGTCTCACCATGTTGTCCTCAACTCTTGAACTCAAGTGATTCTCCCACCTCAGCCTCCCAAAGTGCTAGGGTTACAGCCATGACCTGCCGTACACAGGATTAAACACTGGAGGATTTCAAGACAATGGAAATCCATCTATATCTATCACACTACCTACTATCTATCTATCATCTCTCTATATAGCTATCTATACCCACACACACACACACACACACACACACACATGCACACATCATATATTTATGTTTGTGTGTGTGTCTATTACTTGTTACATTATTTTTAAAATCTGCCTTCTCCTATAGAACATGAGCTCCTTCACGGCAGGGGTTTGTCTGCTTGATTTCTGCTTGGTGCCTAGTCCACACTCAGTAAGTATTTGTTGAACAAATGACTGACTGATAATCTTGCTCACATAGTGATTCAGCCAGCAGTGCCTCAAGATGAGCTAACCTCTGCAGGACACCTGCACGGCCCCCTCCACTGCTCCCTGCACCTGCAGCATCCTGCCAGGCCTCAGGCAGCCTTCAAAGCAAGCAAGGGTCACTCTGATGTCCTGCTCCTCTAAGGGAAGATGGGCTGAGGATGCTCTGAACACCATAAAATCCTACAGGAAGAGGGGCTTTATATTCCAGTCTCCCTCTGGTCCAGAGAAGACAAGCTGCCATAGGGAAGCATTCTCAGAATGAGACACCTCCCTATGGCCACCTCAACCAGCCACAACAGCTCCTCCAAGCAGCCTCCTTGAAGTGCAGAGTCTCGGGCCCCATTCCAGACCTGCTGCCTAAGAAACTCTGGCTTGTCCAGCAGTCTGCGCTGAACAAGCTGTCCAGGTCCCTCCAGGGGAAAGTGGCTTTTGAGAACCACTGACCCAGAGCACTGTCTTGAGAAAGACTTGGAGACTCAGTTTGGAGCCAGTGGAAAAATGTGTCAGGGTAGATTAGAGGCATGGGCAGCAGCAGGGACAGGGACTGTGGCCAGTTTGTCCTGCAGAGGTCAGTGGAGCTGACTCTATTTCCTGCTCTGACATTTGCTATTACATTCTATTTGTCCTTCGGTAGTTTACCATTTAAAAGGGTATCTTTCTCCTATTACATCTTCTCCAATTAGGGAAGCCTGTGTCATCGCCAGCTGCCTGGAATCATTTTTGTCAGAAGATAGGAGCAGACACAAATAAATAAAAGGATTCAACACCTAAATGATCTTTTTCCACTTCCACCGATTCCAAGGTGCCCTCGCCTAACAAGGTTCCTGTCTACGCCCTCGGCCCTCCGGTCACCCCATCCCCACCTTCTGCAGGAATGCTGCCCGTGCGCCGGTGCACACTCTCTCCTAGAGCTTATTTTCTGAGATTCCCTAGCAGAAAAGAGCATCAGTGCCCCCTCCTGTCTACATCTGTGCCTCTCCTTCCTGCCTCCATCCCTTCTCCAGGTTGTTTCTGGACGAGCTTCCTGCAGTTTCAGAGCTGGCCAAGGATTGCCTTCCAGGTACCCGCCTCCTTTCTGCAGGGTCCTTGGAAATCGGGTTATAGATAATTGCTCGTCATTGAGTATCATGGAGCCTTGTTTCATGCTCCAAACACATTTCTCCTGACTGCTGTACAAGTTGATTATTTCTCATTGAATACCCGGTTGAGAAAACATGCTGCTTGCAGGCATTTGGACAAAAAGTAGGGCAGGAGTTCCCGGATCAACAACAATCTCTTAAAAATGCCGTTTCTGGGAGGACAGTCAGCCTTGGCTGGTGTTCCTTTGATTTGTAGCACTTTCTCTAGGCTCGGAAGAGCTCAGAGGTGCCAGAATATTTGCATAATCAACGTTTTCCTAACAAATTACCATTCCAAATCTCCTCTAAATGGAATGTATGTTAAAAGACTGCTAAAATATATGTTTCAGAGAAGTAAAATATTTTCACTACACGCCTGTGTGTGTGTGTGTGTGTGTGTGTGTGTGTGTGCAGTATTTGAGAGGGTGAATCAGACAGAACTCGCTGTATGCCTTCTAGAAAGTGAGGACAAGCAAGGGTAACACCTATTTGCTTGAGCTTTTATGAAATTAGGCTTGAATTTGTCTATTGATTTTTAGATGTTTCATTATTGTAAAGTAGTGGTGTAGCTACAAAATTGTAATGACCCAAGATGAAGAAAGGGCTTCAGGAACCCTGTAATGGGTGAGCATGACTTAGGAGCAGAGGGAAAGATTGTTTAAGTTGTCACTCTTAAATTTTATGTCTTAAAATAATCCTTTCATGGTATTCACTGATTTCATCAAATATTTGATACAAAATTACTCTGCTAAATGAGCCATGCAAATTAGCAGTGAATTATGCTCAGATATCCAAAAGCAATTATGCTGGTGAATAACCTGGTATTTTAATAAAATATGAATAATGGCAGGGTTAATATTTTAGGTTACATTTATGCAATGATATGACATTTAAAATATAGAAAATCAGGTGCAATAATATGTAGTGCATATTTTATATGTGCAGAACATAAATTATATTTAAGTTATTTGAAATGATCCCAGGTCCTCATGCTTATTCCAGAAGATTAACACCCAGAAAGACTGAGCTGAGACATATTTAATAGTGGACAGGAAAAACAGTTGTTTAAGGTGTTCTTAAATATTTTGAAGATTTACAGTTTCCTTTTTTTTTCTCTGATGGCTTATCTTTCAGATCCACTGCTTGTCTCAACCTTTAAATTATTGAAAACTAAGAAATCTTAAATCAACCAAAAGAATGTGAATGTCTAATCTCCTTTTCCCAAATACAAACATGTTCCTGGCATTCACATTCTACTTCTTTTGTGAGAAACATTTTTTGAATCTTTTAAAATCCTTTTACCTTACCATTTGGTATTGCATTAGAAGGCTTGGGCTGATATAAACCTGGGCCATCGGGATGAAACACGGTAATGCAGGAATCCGTTACCACAAGCTCAAAGTTAAAAGCATCCTTTATCTCCCTCTGTAAGTATACTGGCACTAATCAAATCATCATTGTCTGTTTGTTCCATGCTCAGAACTACTACAGATGAGGCTGAGCAATTAGTTCGTATTCCACAAATGAGCCAACTGAAATAACAGTTGTTCGTTAGAATAGAATTTTGGAAGCACTCCAAACAGTCGAGAGGGGGCCTGGTCCTTAATTATCTCCTTTTCATGGCACATTATCAACACTGCTGACTCACTGGTGAGAGTGGATCTCGCAACTTTAATGGCTCAAAATTACTTCCTGAAGCCAATATCGGTAACCATTCCATCAAGCAGATTTCTGTGGTCATATTGAATTGGATTGATAATGAGCATCAACAAACTACTATTTTCAAATTCAGAAATACTAAAGTGCATCTAATAATTCACGAAACTGTCACCAAACTGGGCCTGTTCCCAGCTCCTGGGGTTATAATCCAGCCCCTCACCTGGGCAAACCGCTTCAGTTGTCGGCAGAAAGAACACGTCCCGGTGAGGAATGCAGAGATGCTTTCCACGTAAAGCCCATTTAAACTCTTGGGTGACATTCTTATAGACAGACCCATCTAAAAGAAAGTAATTCAATCAGCTGGCCCCAGTGTTTTGCCACAGAACAATTTCCTCAATAATTTCCTCTGTTTATTGGATATTTTGAGATGTGCAGCGTATGGATGGGGTTTAGGTGACACTGGAGAATTTAGATAAGACCATGGCCTTCTGAATGTAAAAATAAGGCTCTAAAGATATTTGTCTCCGTGCTCTGAAAATATCTGTGACATTTTGTTTGGCTGCTTGGAATAAAGTATTTCATAAGGGAAACTGAAATCTAAGCGAAGTAAAGCAGCAAATAGTTAAAAGCCTGCTATGATCATGGTACTGCAAACTGTTTCAAGAAGCCAAAAACAGCTTCAGATTTCTAGGAGTTCATGACCAAGGTTGGCAGAAAAAGACAAAGATTAGTGATTATTTAACTCACACTACAAGGTTAATAATTGGAGGAAAAAAAATTTTTTTTTTTTTGGTTTTGAGTCTGAGTTTCACTCTTGTCGCCCAGGCTGGAGTGCAATGGCATAATCTCGGCTCACCACAACCCCCGCCTCCCGGGTTCAAGCAACTCTCCTGCCTCAGCCTCCCGAGTAGCTGGAACTGCAAGCATGCACAATCACACCTGAGTAATTTTGTATTTTTAGTAGAGACGGGGTTTGTTCATGTTGGTTGGGCTGGTCTTGAACTCCTGACCTCAGGTGATTCACCTGCCTCCGCCTCCCAAAGTGCTGGGATTACAGGCATGAGCCATTGCGCCCGGCCAGGAGCAAAATTTTTTTAGAAGAATATTGCACCTGTTTATTTCTGTGAATCAGAATGTGTACTAACAATAAAATATTCATACATATCTTTGTTCTTCATTCTTTACTCATTGAACCTGGAGGTTAGGGTCAGGTAAAGCACATTTTATAGAGTTAACACAAGCTTGCACTGTGGGGCCATGTGGACTGGGAGAAGCAGTCTGGGGGTGTGGGTGGCTGGGGGGGGGCTCCCTCCCAGAGACTATGGGGTGAAGAGGGCTGCTTGTAGTTGTACCATGTGGTGCCCCTGGGTTAGGGTGTGTGATTATAGACATGGATATATGGTCTACCTGCTTCTCACTTATCAAAAAACCCTCCAACTACCTGTGTACTCTGTCCCACAGCCTCACACACCATCAGGAAACCTACATTCAATGATAGTCCCTGTGGTGTGAACGGCAGGTGCCTGGGTTTCCACCTTGGACCCCAGCCTATGGAGGTCCTAGGGCATCCCCCTGTGAGTGTGGCAATATTGGCCCTGGCAAAGGAGGGCTCAGAAATGCTGATACATGTTCACTTTCAAAAAGTTATGACTTGTCATCATGTCGCTCTCTATACTTTGTAGCTTCATTTGCTCAACGGCATTTTCCTGTTATATTTTTTTCACCTAAATTCATTTTCTAATTTTAGTAGATCCCTTTAATAAGAACTATAATCTCAGATGCTAACTCCATTAAAAAAAGAAGGGATGATAACGCTGAAAGACATTTTGATTTTTAAAGAGATACTTTAAGAGTATTTCTCTATTAATTTATATTTCTGTCCACTTAATATATTCCAGGAGAGTTTGATAAAATAAACAATACAGTTAGAGAGCCATGAAGAATTTAGGGGTCATGTAATTTCTTTATTCTCACTTAAAAGAGAAAAAAATGAAGTCAAGGAGGTTCATGTCACATGAAAAGCAAATTGACGGTGCAGCATAAGACAGAACCTATGTCATCAGGATGCTGGTTTTGTGTTCTCTTGGCTTAAAGATACTCATTGACTTGCTTATACATTTCAATACTAAACATGCTTGTATGAAACTGTGGCCCTACATGAAAATGTTCAAAAAGGCAGCTCTGATAAGTTAATCTTTGACATGAATAATCATGATACACAAAAAAATAGCCTATAAATAGGCTATTCAACAACCCTGAGTTTAGGACAGCAGCAATGACACAGAACATGTATAGAAAATCTAATATAATCACGAGGTTTTTTAAAACAATGGTTAAATATACGTGGCAGGAGATCTAGCCTGTAAACCAAATTGTAGGTACAAGATCGTCAGCTATGAGCACAAGGCCCTACAGCACATCTCCAGAACGCGTTCACCTTCTGTGACAGACACTTCCTACTGTTCTTAATTTGTTGGTTTGTTTGTTTTTTCAGAGGGAGTCTCGTTCTTTCACCCAGGCTGGAGGGCAATGGTGTGGTCTAGGTTCACTGCAACCTCCACCTCCAGGGTTCAAGCGATTCTCCTGCCTCACTCTCCCAAGTAGCTGTGACTATAGGTGTGTGCCACCATACTTGGCTAATTTTTTGTATTTTTAGTAGAAATGGGGTTTCACCATGCTGGCCAGGATGGTCTCGATCTACTGACCTTGTGATCTGCCCACCTCGCCCTTCCAAAGTGCTGGGATTACAGGTGTGAGCCACGGTGCCCCAGCCTGTTACTTCCTACTGTTGAACAGCAAGTCCTCTTCTTCCCATCCTCCCTAACCCCTGGCTTCCACCATTCTTCCCTTCTGGGGATTTATCCAGAAGATTATTTCTGACTACTTAAGTCTCAACATCTTTCCACCTATTCTCTCTGTGCATCCATCATTCTTTCTTGTTCCTGGATAGCAGTGCATGGTCAGGCACTGCTCATGCTATGTAAGTTCTGAAAAATCTTTTTTTTTTTTTTTTTTTTTTTAACTCACCATTAGAAGTACCTGGATGGGGCCAGGCGTGGTGGCTCACACCATACCTGTAATCCCATTCACTTTGGGAGGCTGAGGTGGGTGGATCACGAGGTCAGGAGATCAAGACCATCTGGGCCAACATGGTGAAACCCTGTCTCTACTAAAAACACAGAAAAATTATCTGGGTGTGGTTGCACGAGCCTGTAGTCCCAGCTACTCGGGAGGCTGAGGCAGAAGAATTGCTTGAACCCTGGAGGCAGAGATTGCAGTGAGCCAAGAATGCATTACTGCACTCCAGCCTGGTGACAGAGTGAGACTCCGTCCCCCCAACCCCCCAAAAAAAAAGAAAAAGAAAAAAGAAAAAAAGAAACACCTGGATGGATGGTAAACACAGTGCTGGTGGCAATTTATCCAAGTCCATGCAACTCTGTGAGCAAAGCACAGGTGAAGCAGCCACCTGCACCTGTGGTGGTCTACAGCTGGTACAATCGGGCGGCTCTGAGTGGCCTGTGTGGGCACGTCAGGCACAGAAAAGCAGTGGCGTGCTGTGGGGCTGCCCTATAGTGCTGAGGAGGGAACAGGACCCGAATCCTGTGCCCAGAGTGCTGACCCTAAGGTGGTCATGGGAGGGGCAGCACCACCTGGCACAGGTGAGACAGCCGGACACAGTCACAAAGGCCTGGAAAGAAGCCTTGGATGCAGCCGGCTCTTTTGTGTGTCCACAAAATGTGGCCGAAGCACCCTGCTGCTGGCTCAGCAGTCACGCTGAGGCTCTACTCTCCTTTGCTCCTGAAAGTTCGCATTCTTACTCTTGCAATCAGATCCCCTTTGTACGTAAGGGGAAAAGAAAGTTGCATAGGAGACACTGAGGCTTCCACATTACAGGACACCATTCCTCCACTTTGCAATTAATATTGATGGATGAGCAATATTAATTTCATCTATCACTTTTCACTTCAGGAGCACATGAACTAGACCTGACAGTGGTTATGATGCAGGCTGGTGCCGAACCGCGCAGTTTGAATACCCAGATCTGCGGTTTACCTGTTACCTGCCCTTGGGCAAATTATTTCCTCTTCTGGTGCCTGACTTGCCTTATTTGTAAAATATTTATAATCCTAGCACATGCCTAATACCACTGTTGTGAATACTGAAACAGTAAATTCATTTAAAGTGCTTAGGAAAACATCAGTGTGCTTTGACAACGATAATTGTGCATTCTTTTTCACTGTCTGATGCATACACGGGGTGGACAAGCAAGTGTCACACGCTGGAAAACGGGTGGGTACCTAATAAATAACAGATTATTTTCTGAAAGGATGTGTAAATAAATATTCAGCACAGAACCTTGTTAGATTACTAAATTCCTCAGATAAATCATGTTTAAAATATACTTTCTAATATCTCTTAATTCTAAAATTTAAATACGTTCTATCAAAAAAATACAGAAACAATGAGAAATCGCACAATTCTACAGACCAGAACTAAGCACTGTTATTATCATGCTGTTTGGCCTTTCAATTTCTTACAGAAATATATGTTATTGATTTTAAATGTGAGCGCCTAGGGATGGACACCAATTTTTGGAGTTGGTAGAATCTACAGTTCCTAACACACCAATTGGTCACTGAAGGGCATAAAGTAAATATTTACATTTCTAATTTATTAATATGCTTCAATATATGTTTTAGCAAAGCACAGAAGAATGGACAAATCCACAGGAATCAGTTTAGGTTTAGAAATAACGGATATTGTCAGCTAATTTTCAAATATTCCCAGAAATATGCTATTGCTCTATGAATACATGGTGGCAGACAGCAATACATGACTAAGTAAAGTAAGATACAATTAGCAATTTCTCTCATATTCATATCATCTCGCACGTCACAATCACGTGCACCATTTCTGCTGATTTTCAACTCATCCAATGAAACCAGCACAATACTGATGTTAACACTTGCTTAAAATTGTACTTTGCAAACATCATTTGTTGTGGCCAAAACAAATTCACTGTTGAGCTAAAATATAACGCTGTAAAGTTTAATTTTATTATTATGGTAAAATATCTCTCATTTCAGATTCTCTGCCTAAATGGTTATAAGCAGAGGGGGGTAATAGAGACAGAGAAAGTGCCCACTGACCCTCAGCAGCACAGCTGTTTTTTGTGGGCTTTGGGTCAAGCTTGGCTGGATTTGAATCCTGGTCTTATCTCTGTGCTGTTGGGGAAGTTATTTAACTTCTCTTGGCGTTAGTGTCTGTCTGCATGATGGAGATGATGAGTACTGAATCAAAGAGTTGCTATGAAGAGTCAATCCATCACAGTCTGTGAAACCCTTAGAAGAGGGTCTGGCTCAAAGCAAGCACTATGGCAATATCTATAAAATAAATGATGAAAACCTCAGGCTGCAGGAAGTGAACGCCCTGGGCAAGGCCTCAGTCAGCAGGGGAACCATTTCTTCTTTCATTCCACACCCGGCCATCAAGGGTCTGTTCTGGTCAGAGATCAGGCTAAGCAGCTGGGAGACAGCAGGGCCAAGATCAGCAATAGCCCATGCCCTCCTGAGGCTTATACTCTAGTGTTGGAAAATACACGAACAGCAGTCAAAGGCCTAGGTGCAAATCCACAAACACAATCAGGGCTTGAAGGGAGAGGCACGTCGTGCCAAGAGCACTGAATTGAATCATGTGATCTCATTTACAAGATATTAGAAGCAAGTCACCATTGAGTGTTTATTGAAGGAAGAGTGGGTGTCGCCCTGAGGGTGGGTGTGGCGTGTGTGGATGGAGAAGCCAGGTGCTACAAACAAGTGAGACGCTGAGGGTGCTGGGAACCAGGAGCTAGGAAGCACGTGGTACCCCAGGACCCTGCAAAAGTAGCTAGGCCCAGGCTGTGGAACAGCTACTTGAAGAGCTTCTTCCTTCCTCCCGAGGGCTTTGGGAAGTGGACAGAGCAATTAAAGAGGGATATGTCATGTCTCTAAACTTCAATAAGATTTCCCTGTGCAGTGTTCTTGGAGTAGAGGACAGGGGAGGCAGATGACTGGATTTGAAGCTCTGCACTTTTTCCCAGGAGACCTGAGTACTTGGGCTGGGCTGGTGGTCACTGGGGTGAAGAAAATCAGAAGGATGGAAGAAGTGATGTTTGGGAGGTGAGAATCAGCAGGGCCCAATGAAAGACTGGGTGTGAGGAGTGAGGTTTGTGAACCAAATAGAGGTGAGGCTGCTTAGCAAAACAGGACCCAGAGGAGCACCGGGTTTGGGGCAATACTGGGGCGTGAGATCTCCAGTGTTATCTTGGGCATGTTGGGATCAAGGTGTCTCAGAGACATTGTTGGGAGATGTCAAGGCAAGAGTGGATATGTGGGCATGGAGGTTAGGAGAGACCCAGGGGTGGAGGCAAACATTCTCTGTCTGTTGGACAGAGGGTCATTGAAGCCGTGGGCTTGGGTGGCATTCTTTAGGGAGGTGCTAGAGTGAGAGGAGATCTAGCAAGAGTTTGGGGGAGCACAAACGTATGAGAGAAAGCACCTGTAAAGACATAAATAAGGGGAGACTGGAGGAATGGTGACAGACACTGTCACACAACCTAGAAGCAGGTGAGAGTCAAGAGAATCACAGCTCCTGAGTAGTCATGCTGACTGAGGACTTTAACAGTAGCCTTGGCTGGAGTCACAGGGAAAACACTGTTGGGCTCTCTTGGCAAAGCAGTTGTTTAAATCTAGCGCCTTAGCCCACTCGAGATGCTCTGACAAAATACTGTGGACTTTGTGGCTTAAACAGAAGCCATGTATTTCTCACCATCTAGAGCGTGGAAGCCCCCAGTCAAGGCTCTGGTGAGAACTCTCTTTCAGGCTAGCAGAGGGGTGGCTTCCCCTTGTGTCCTCAGGTGGTAGGGAGACAGGGAGGGGGAACAGAATCTCTACTGGCTCTTCTTATAAAGGCACTAATCCTATGATGCAGGCTCCGCCCTCCTGACCTATCATCCCCAAAGGCCCCACCTCCTAATATCAGCACCGTTAGGATGAGGATTTCAACCTAGGAATTTGGGAGGACAGCAGCATTCAATCCTCGTCATCTAATTAGATAAGGGCATGGAAGTCGAGGATCAGAATCTGAAGTCTAACGTAAGTACCTTCTAGGTGTGAGCTGTCACATTCATTCTGAGTTCAGAGTTTGTTTACAGAGGGTTAAACCACACCTTATTATAACAACACAGCTCAAGACGAAAGGTAGTCACAACATATTCTGAACATGTAATCAGGCATCTATCAGTTTTGAGAAAGCAAAAAGAGTACAGAATTTTGCTTTCCAATGTTGAGGAAAACGAAAAACAAACAAAAAACAATTTGAAAAAAGCCTGTGAGTTGTTAAAAAACCATAATCAATTTTAGGAAATAAATAAGGCTTTATGGGTATTTAAATTGGAAAGCTGTAAAGAAAACAGTCCAATGTTGATGCCATTTTGCTTTCAAAATCAATTAGGTAAGCAGATAACTAGGATTCTCCTGACTTGTGGGCAATTTATGAATTTCAATTAATTTTCTAAGTGATTTACAGTAATTCATGTGAAAAACAGAGTAGTGATTCATCGAGAATGCCAGCTTATTAGAAGAGCTTAACAGCAATTAAGACAATATTCGGCCGGGCGCGGTGGCTCAAGCCTGTAATCCCAGCACTTTGGGAGGCCGAGGCGGGTGGATCACAAGGTCAAGAGATCGAGACCATCCTGGTCAACATGGTGAAACCTCGTCTCTACTAAAACTACAAAAAATTAGCTGGGCATGGTGGCGCGTGTCTGTAGTCCCAGCTACTCAGGAGGCTGAGGCAGGAGAATTGCCTGAACCCAGGAGGTTGCGGTGAGCCGAGATCGCGCCATTGCACTCCAGCCTGGGTAACAAGAGCGAAACTCAGTCTCAAAAAAAAGAAAAAAAAGAAAAAAAAAAACAATATTCATATCCATGGATAGGTGAGAAGATACAGATTTTCCAAGTACCTTAACTAAAGATGTAATTGTTACAAGAGTTAAGGCTGTATCAGTATTTTTATCACAAGGAGAAATAAGGCAGCTTGGTAATATAATTTAGTATTGTTTACAAATAATTTTAAATTTTAATACAACTAGAAATTTGTATTACATTTGTAAAAAAAAACATGGACCCTGTATGGGGACATTAAGAAGTGTTATAATACAAGCTAGGAACTAGCAGTTTTTAGTACTTTAAATGTGCTAGACTATGCAATCAGTGTCCTATCTTGCAAAGAAGGAAAAAATTCTTGCACAAAATAGTACAAGTATGAGATAGTATCACTCTATTTGGCGACATTAAATCTCTGCAGTTGTGAGGAGAAGGAGGAGGGCAGAGGTCCTTTCATGGGCTTCAAATGTTCTTGCATAATTGGGAGCTGTGAGTTTTAGCCCAAGAAAAAAAGAGAGTGGGTCTTTGGCTAGAGCCTTAACCTCACACACTGGCTCAAAAGCCTCTCCATCCACTGAGTATTCTTTGGGTAGACTTCCAACACTTAGTTGTAAAATTTTATTTAAAATATTCCCAGGACTTGGATACGAAATCATTTGTAAGATGAGGAATTCATGTGATACCACATAATCACAAATTACAAATTGTTGGATCACAGGCTTCAAAACACACAGACCTGCAATTTAAACATGATTCAGATTAGCAGCAGTTTTCTTTCTAAAGGAATTTTAACTTAGCATTTTGCTACAACATAAGATGTTAAGGAATGGGACATTAGATACCCTGAGACGTGCAGCCCATGTTTCCCTGTGCTCACAGCAGCCTTCACTGGGCACTCAAGACCCAAGTGAGGCTTCTGGGGGTACACAGAGAAAAACTGGCTGAGACCAGAGGCAGAAACATCATCAAAATAGAGCTGGGGAACTCCTTCCTTTCTAAGAACTTTAGGATCGATGGTTTCTTTCATCTCACTTCAGATATTCATCATCTATCCATCCATCCAACCATCCATCCATCTGTCAATTAATTTAATTCATTCAATCATACTAAAAGTCTTAATAGGATTGTAAAGATTTAGTTCATCTAAATCTTACTTGAGCCCTCTGAAGTAAATAAATGTAGACAGAAATGTAAGTACATCTACATCTACAGACACAGTTATGAGTCTAAGTAGCCGTTTAAAGATTAGAAAGCACTTTCTCATATGTGCAGTAGTCCTACTTCTGAATATATACATAAAGGGATGCAAAATTGATGCAAAGGACAGATGCATTTACATCTTTATTTCATGCAACCTTCATACTAACATTCTGGGGTAGAAACTATGATCTCACCCATTTTACACCTGAAAAAACATAGGCTCAGAGGAGGTAAAAGATATAGGCTATGGGTAAATATTTCCCAGACATTATTGTAGAACTCAAATACAGGTCATCTGATCCCAAATTCTAAGTTATTTCCACTATATTATACTCTTCGTTAATTAGGAGGATGCTATGTTCTGAATGTTTGTGTCCCTCCAAAATTCCTATGCTAAACCTAAGCACCAAGGTGAAGGCATTAGGTGGTACAGCCTTTGGGAGGTGACTAAGCCCTTTGTTGGAGAGCAGTGCCATGGAGAGCTGCCTTGACCCTTCCACTATGTGAGGATCCAACATGAAAGCATTGTGTATGAGCAAGAAATTGGGTCCTCACCAGACACAAAATATGCCTTGATCTTGGACTTCCCAGCCTCCAGAACTGCTATTTGCGAGCTTCCCAGTATATGATATTTATTATGACAGCCCCAACAGACTAAGACAGGGAATAATGTGACTGTGTCTGCTAGTATTGCTAGTGTTTTTTAAAGTAAGGGACAAAACTTTAAAAGAACAAAGAACAGATGATAAAACACTGCCATTCAGGTTTTTATGCTAGTACTTTAATAATCTAAATTAAAGGTAATATCTTTACTCACTTGCTAAATAAAGCTTATATGACTAGAGATACTAAACAATTCTTTTAGTATTTGATTAAGTTCTCTTAATAAAATGATGGTGAAAACTCAAAATTGTTTAGTAATACAAGTATGACCTTGTTTATTTAGTATTTATCATAGACGTAAAAATGATCATGGTCAACATTAATGTAAGAAATTAGAGAATGTCTTTGAAGATCCACTATTTGTGTGTTAAAGGAAAGTGTTAGAAAGCTGCTTACTGTTATTTTAGTATTTAAATTGCCTTAGCCTTTTTTGTGTGTGTGCCTTTTTATTATAATTTCAAATCCATAATCAGAACTCTTTTGCATCTGATGAATCAATGCTGCCTACACAAAACTCTTTTTTAGGGAAGAGTGCACATCAATCAAACTAAAATGAAAGAACAGAAAACAGGATAAAATAAGTCAAGTGTAGCTACTAGCTACACTGATGATAATGGTGGTGATAGTGATGCTGATGGTTTTATGATGATGGTGATTTTGACAGTTAAGATGACAATGGTGATGATGGTCATTACGATGATGATGATGGTGACACGGTGATGGTAATGGTGATGGTGATGCTAATGGTGATGGTGATGCTAATGGTGATGATAACAATTGTGTGATGATGATGATGACTTAGACAACTGGGGCAACCATTTTTTTTATGTTTTTGACATACGAAACAATTTCACAACAGCAACTTATGAAAACACAAAGAGTTAATAGCTTGGATTTTGCTGTTTTTGTTGTTAACTAGGTTTGTTTTATCTTTCTAATATCTGGTTATCTTTGATGAAAACACCTGAACTTCTCCATTTCAAAGATAATGACCTTCGGAAATAACTGCTGAGTAAAGTGAGTTTGGGGTTTTTGCAACGAGGAGGCTGATGATAGCACCTGGAGATGTCAGAGCCCTGAGTAACAGATACTCTCCCAGGCAGCTGCTTTTTGAGATGGAAAACTTTGCTTATGAATGGATGTATCAAAACTGTCAGGTCCTAAGAGCAACAGATGACACCTGTCATTTTAGCTCATAGGAAAGATGGTCAAAAATATGAATGCAACACCTTCAGGTTAGAAAGACTCCACTAGAGCCATGATCATTTTTAGTAGGATTTATCACTACTTGGAGAGAAATTAATTTCATAAAATCAGTGTGATGGAAAACTTTATACATTTGAAAGCTGGAGTGTATGGCAAACATATTCTTTTTAAGTTATTACTTACATTGTAGGCTCATTTAGATGTGTTTGTAAACCTTTACCCCAAAGTAAACTTCTACCTCCAAAATGCTTTTAGAGACCTATAATTATATCCAAAGCATGTATGATAAAGTTGCTTTAATTAATGAACATCAATTCATGTATTTGAATTTAACTATACTAGAATTTCATAGGAGAACCTAAATAATGTGAAAAAATAAATTTGTTGAAGAAAATCTTTCAAAAGCTCTGTAAGCATAGATTTTTTAAATTAATCTGCGTTTCTCACAGCATCCTAGCATAGTGCTGATATGTAGCTTGTAATATATTTTTTAATTGAATAACTTGAAAAGTCATCTTTACAACAAGGGTATGAACAATTTTAAAATTACCTTATCAGGCCAGGCACGGTGGCTCATGCCTGTAATCCCAGCACTTTGGGAGGCCAAGGCGGGTCGATTACCTGAGGTCAGATGTTCAAGACCAGCCTGGCCAACATGGTGAAACATCACCTCTACAAAAGTATGGAAATTAGCCAGGCATGATGGTGGATGCCTGTAATCCCAGCTACTCAGGAGGCTGAGACAGGTGAATCACTTGAACCCAGGAGGTGGGATTCAAGCTCACTATAAGTGAGCTGAGATTGCACCATGGCACTCCAACCTGGGTGACAGAATGAGATTCCGTTTTCACGCAAAAAAACCACCTTATCAAATCCTCTTTGTAGGTTGGCACAAAAGCAACTGCAGTTTTTGCCATTGAAAGTAATGCCAAAAACTGCAATAACTTTTGCACCAACCCAATAGTTTATTATCCTTTAGACATATCACTGCCTTGTTCTTTTTTGATGTCTAATTCTTTTGTTTACTTCCAATTTTCTGACAGTCAATGAACTTTGGCAACCCAAAGTTTAACCCAATCTCTGTTTTCCTTCTCCAAGACTGAATTCCTCAGCCTGGGCAACTCTATCTCTACGAAAAGTTGAAAAATTAGGCAGTTGTGTTGGTGCCCATCTGCAGTCCCAGTTACAGGGGAAACTGGGCTGGGAGAATCCCTTGAGCCCAGAAGGGTGAGGCTGTAGGGAGTTTTGATAGTGCCACTGCATGCCAGACTGGGTGACAGAATGAGACTTAGTCTCAAAAAAAAAAAAGAAAAAAATTCTTCCTGGGAGATAATAATATCAATGAACACCCACATCTACACTATGATCACCAATGCAGCCACTTCCTGCCTCATTTCTTAATCATGACATATATATTTGGTTATAAAAACAAAGGCACAACTGAACAAGGTTAGGACAGATAGCTTAACTTCTTCCTTAAATGCCAAAGCATCTTTGCAACTCACTGATTGCTGTCAGTTAAATGACAATCGATCTATTTTTCAGGTGAGTGATTTTAGAATCCACTCCACCTCTGTTACCTTCCATCTACCTTCTCCTTCCTTTGACCCTCAGAAATAGCATGACTGGCAGTAAGTTAATCATTTGCCACGTTAGAGAAAACAAAACTGAGACTGCAATCATGAAATCTTTTATAAAATTGACACAATCAAGTTGGTGGAAGAGTTTCAACCAGAATACTCATTTCCTGATGCTGAGAACTGGTTTTTCATGCTCTCAATCACAATTTAAGGCATATTTTGATAATGAGAGGGAAACTATTTTATATATTTGACTTGCAGCACAGCATGAAATGTCAAGGCTTCCTAAATACTTCCCTTGAGAACATCTAACCTATCTGAAATTTACCATTAAGACTGCTTTCTTTTGGTGTTTTCAGATGCGTAACTACCACTGTGAAGTACCACCATCTAGTACCATCCCTTCTACGGCAGGTGCAAATTTCCTCACTCTGCTTAAACTCTGAGGATGGGAGAGTGCTAAGAATGGAGGAACACATCCAAAACAGTAGAAAGGAAGAATTAGCATTTCCAAAAGGGAC
Organism: Sapajus apella; assembly: GCF_009761245.1. Lineage (NCBI taxonomy): Eukaryota > Metazoa > Chordata > Mammalia > Primates > Cebidae > Sapajus > Sapajus apella. The sequence goes on from NW_022437056.1 coordinate 2,523,040, forward strand.
TGGAAGAGGACACCCACAAGAGTGGAAGGACCTGCTCATGTAATTCGCTGCTCTGTAGGGGGCCTGATGGATTGTGGCGTTTTTCTGTTTAGCAGTGTTTCTCTCAACTGCTATGGTCTAAGTCCTGTTCCAGACCTTTACAGTCATCAATCTCAGGCAACTGCAACAGTCTCTCAGGCGATTTTCCTATTTTAAGAATTTCCATTCCCATCTATTTATCCAGCTAGGATGTCCATGACTGTCATTTAAATCCTGTCATTTTTTTTTTCTGTTTAGAAACCAACCCATATTTTTTCTTGCCCACTTTGAAGAATGTTGCCACTGTACCAGCAATAATTCCCCTTTCTAATCAGCCCTGCCATGCCCCCGTTCCAGCCAAGCCAGCCCTCCCCTGCTCCTCCTCTAGCGGATCTGGCTTAGATCTCCAGGCTTCCACATGACACCCCCTCCTACAAAGCCTGCCACTCTGTCCCCTAATGCATGCCTCTCTTGCAGTAAACCTTCCCAAATGCCACCCAGAAGTCTAAGCTCAATTGCTTGGGTGATCTCTCAGCATTTGTAAACCATTCACAATTCATTATTCATGGCAAGTCAATGTGTTTATTTTCATGTGTGACCTCGTGCATGTTTTATTTTCATAAAATCTCTCTGGAACAGTTAGAAACTCGAGGACAGAGACCGCGGCTTCCACCTCCTTTTATTCCCCAGGGCACAAAATGTCAGGCTCTGCAATACAAGAGTCACTCAATAAATATTGACTGAGTGTCGGTGATGAACCCTTTGTCAAATCACAGAGTGCCCTTTGGAAATGCTATGAATCTCTTGATATTCTCCCCAGAGCTGGGTAAATGCTGCCATGTGTAATGAATGGTTCTTCTGCGTTCCCCATCCTGAGCCCTTGCTTAGCCCACACATAGACGAAGGACTTGCTACTCATCATTGGCCTCCCCTGGTAGCTCATGAAAAATGCAGGGTTCCAGGCCCACACCCTGCCTACAGAATCGGTGTCTGTGTTTTCCCATTATCCAACCAAATGACTTTATGTTCTTCAGAGCTTGAGAAGCACTGGTTTAAGGGGAGGGTTTCCTTCTCAGGGAATTCCTGTCTCATGCAGCTGAGATGTTGATGGCCTGCAGCTACTTCCCTTAGTATTCTGAGATGTGGTGACTTAAAACTGAAAACTCTGTGCCTGGTGATTTTAAAACTGAATAAACATATGTTTGCTAAATAAAACACTTATAGATCATGAAGTTATATCCGTGTGGTTCTCTGTCACTGACAATCTGTACCTTCGTTAAATATAGTGAGCATTAAATCAGTACTTATAAACCAATTAAATCAATAGTTTTTTATGTCTACTCTGTGTATTTCATTGTATTGTATATTACGATACTAAAACGATATTTAATACAACTTTCCTGTCATCAATGTGCTACTAATCCTTTGGATTATTTATCCATTTTTCTTGATATATTACATTTTTTAACATGCTCAATATATAACTAGAAGTTATGTGATTATTAGGTATTTATCCTGCAGGAAAAACCTCACTGCTTGACTATAAACCTAGCAAAAGCCCTCTGATATCTGCACTTGTGACTTTCACATCAAAGCTGTCCTCTGAAACAAAGGTCATATATCTCTAGAGAGATGAACAACTTGTCAATAAACTTTAATTCTGAAGATAAAATTATCAAGGAAGCCCACATCCTGGACCAGTTTACCAATGATCTCTCTCTCTTACTGTCTGTAATGGTTTCCTACTCATTCTCATCTTTTCTAACCTTCTGATATATAGATATCAGATATCTGGACATAAATATTGATACCTATCTAGATATAGATACCTATCTATATCTAGATATCTGTGTCTAGATATATAGATAGTAGCCTTTCCTATGCAGCTAAGATGTTGATGGCCTGCAGCTACTTCCCTTAATATTTGAAGATAAGGCATATTCCCTTAGTATTCTATCCATATATCTATATCTACATATCAGAAGGTTAGAAAATATGAGAATGGGTAGGAAACTACTCTATATATCAGAAGGTTTTATATATGTATATAGATAGATAATTGTTATATATATAAACTTGTTGTTATATATATAAACCTTGTTACAGGTGGTTACAACTATAGAAATATTCTAATCATCATATTCTTGAAATTCCATTCAATCCATTTTCATTGTATCAACATAACCAGATAAGCTGAAAGGTAGGCAATTGTCAACATTTTATTCTACTGTTCCTACAAAAACGGAAATTTCTCAGGGTTCTACCCAATAAAACATTATATCCCAATGAAGATTTTGGTTAGTATGTAAAGAAGATAAATTATAATTAAATAATTCCTCACAGCTAAAAATATTAATATGATATTAAATTAATAATGTTGCTAATTATATAATTTTTAAAATGGATCGGTACACATGTTGTAGGGCAATGTATCTGTATTAAGATAGACTTCTCCTTTAACAAGTGAACATTTAAAACAGAAGTAAACAGTGAAGTATACTAATAAAGTACAGTCAATATAATAATTGAATTTCAAAGTCTATTCAATCTGAAATATCAAAGAACTTCAACCCTCTCTATTTCAAACTCAAGTGGCTATAAAGTAGTTTTTAACATTGAGGTAAAACATGCTTACAGGAAGTGCACATGTCTTTGTTATATAATTCAATGATTTTTGACAAACTGTTCACTGTCACAAATATAGCCTACACGCTGGATCAAGGCATAAAACCTTTTCATCAATATGGAAATGTCATGTTTCTTCTTACGTTCAATTTTCATCTTTTCCCTCCATAGGCAACTTTTCTGGCTTCAGTACCATAAATTCATTTCATCTGGTCTTTAATTTCATATAAATGGAATTATACATTATACAAACTCTCTTATGTTTGACTTCTGTCCCACAATACAATATTTTAAAGATTTATAAGTGTTTTATGTGTCAAGTCATTCTTTTTATTGTTGAGTAGTATTGCTTTATACAAATATGTTATAATTTATCTATTTTTCAATTAATGGACATTTTGATTGTTTCAGTTTTTGACTAATACAAACAAAGCTGCTGTAAATATTCTTATACAAAACATTTTGTGGACGCATATTTTCATTAAATATGAGGACATAGAAAATTCTTAGGTTATTAGGTAGGTATACGTATGACTTCATATAAAAGCACTAAAGATTGCTCTAAGGTGGTTGTACCATTTTATATTCCCACCGTGAGCATTCAAGTTGTTACACATTCCTGCCAACATTTGATATTGTCAAGTTTTATAATCTTAGCTGTTCTAAGAATTCTGTACTGGCATCCAGTGCGGTTTAAATTTGCATTTCCTTGAATACTATTGATGTTGAGAAACTTTTCAGGTATTTTCTTGGCCATTTTTATTTCTTCTTTTCTTAATCATTTATTGAAGTATTTTGTTGACTGATGTGTTAGTGGATTTTTATTATGTATTTAGAGAAATTCTTTATATAAACATGCCTAGTGCATCATGGGTATTTACTAGATATAACAATTTTTAAGATTTTCCCCTAGAAAGTTCATTTCTGTATGAAATGAGCTGTAGATTTTCTTTTTATTTTCATAATGATATGTTTTAATAATATCTAATTTATCAATATTATTTTATGATTAGTGCTTTATCTATCTTAAGACAACTCAGTAGATCTGACGGCTGTAAGTCACTCTCTTATGTTAGTGTCTAGTTTTTTACTTGTGTCTCATATACGTCCAAGTGCGAGTGTGAGGTAAGAGTGCAGTTTCATTGAGATGCTCATTTTGATTTCAGGAACCAGTTGATTCATCTCTTGTGGATATACCGCAGGAGGGCAAAAGGTTAGAAAGAAGAGAAAAGACAGCAAAGATCATCCAAAAACACTTTTCTAGAGTTTTGAGAGGCGATTGCAATGAAAAGGCAATTATAAATAAAGTATTAACTTTGCTTTCATGAAGCCAGTACTCATATCCTACATAAAATAATACATATATTTATTCAAACAGATACATTTGTTTGAATATATTCAAACAGATATATATTCAAACACATATAAATATATGCATATATTTATATACATGTATAAACATAACTGTATGTATATATATACAAAAATGGTACTATAGATCAGTATTTAAAATTATTTTTTACTATATTTGTATTTATGGAGCATTTGTTTACAAACTATGTGATGATTCAAATTGAGCAAAATATTATATTTTCCTACTTTTTCCTATTTTCCTTTGTTCATATAGACATAGTCAGGTTTATAGGTGCAAATGAAGAAATGCAGAGTTAAGTTAAACATATTATATATATTCAGAATTGTATAGTGGACCCATGTATATATATGGATAAATAATAAATATGCCATATAAATGTAATGTAATACTCTTTTTAGATCTGAAAAAATTAACCTCTGTAGAGTATGCTTAAATAATTAGAAAATTTAAAACTTCCAAATATCATTTTTATACCCTCTATTTGCTACGCACTGTTTAATAGTTTATTTAATACTTGAATAGAAAGTTTTAATGATGTATTTATTTGAATATAATAATAAAAAGAAACAGTGATGGCACATAACTTACCTTTTACAACTCATTCTACAGTATTAGGATTTGTAAAAGTAAAGGATACACATAAAATTTGATAAAATAGAGATTCTAAAATATGTGACTACTAAAACCATATAATTTGAAACTGAATAAATCAACTTTTCATTGATGCAGTAAAGAAAGAGCTCAGTTGGCTTGTACTTGCAGAATTGTAGAAAACCAGTTATGTATTTGGGCACATTTTGCTTCCTTATCTGACATTTAAGTCTCTCCCCTCAGCTGAATGTTTGACATTCTGTACATTGTCTTGTAATAAGCTGTACAAACTTTACTCATTGCTAAATCCAGTTTTCAGATCTTTGAAACTCCATAATGAATATTACAAATCTCTAATCTAAATGGACATGAGGCTAGGTTTTGGAAGATCACAGTCCTGAATTTAAGCTACACTGCTAACTTGCTATGTAAAATTGAAAAATTAATGCAACTTTCCTGTTTCTCAAGTATCCTAATCAATGATGGAAGAAGAAAAATGTCTGTGCTGTAGGGATTTCACTGTGCAGTCTACTATTTGTTTAACCTTGGAAAATCACTTGACTTTTGAACCTCAATTTTTTTGTCACTAAAATATGGAGAAAAAAACACTTTCAGCTGATGTTACAGGCTATGTGCAAAGATCCACTAAGTATATGGTACTATTTATGTTGTGTATGAGTTGTTTCATATCTAGTGGCTAGATATGAAAATTCAGCAGAGAACAGAACTTTCAGCAAACTCACTGATGATGATATAGTCATCTTTCTTTGGTTTAAGATTATCTTTTGGGAATACAGAAACTTTAATGCTATCAGACATTATACTGGACAAATCACATAACCTTAATTTTCTAATATGTCAAAATATTGGGGTACATGTGCAGAATGTGCAGGCTTGTTACATGGGTATACATGTGCCATGGTGGTTTGCTGCATCCATCCCCCCATTATCTACATTAGGTATTTCTCCTAATGTTAGCCCTCCCCAATCCCCCACCTCTTGCTATCCCTCCCCTAGCCCCCTATCCCCTGACAGGCTCTAGTGTGTGATGTTCCCCTCCCTGTGTCCATGTGTTCTCATTGTTTAACACCCACTTATGAGTGAGAACACATGGTATTTGGTTTTCTGTTCTTGTGTCATTTTGCTGAGAATGATGGTTTCCAGCTTCCTTCATGTTCCTGCAAAGGACATGAACTCATCCTTTTTTATGACTGCATAGTATTCTGTAGTGTATATGTGCCACATTTTCCTTATCCAGTCTATCGTTGGTTGGCATTTAAGTTGGTTCCAAGTCATTGCTGTTGTAGACAGTGCCACATGTTTTGACACAGCACAGAAGCCCTCACCAGAGACTGGTGTATGTTTTTTGTACAGCATTCCACAACCATGAGCAAAATAAACCTCTTTTCTTTATAATTTATCTAGCCCCAGATATTCCTTTATCACAACACAAAACAGACTAAGACAATTTAAACTTGGTAGCTAAAGTCATAAAAATATTTGAAAAAAATGCAAAAGAGTAAATCTTTGTAACAGTGGTTGAGGCCATGCTTCCCTTGATACAACAAAAGCACTGGGAATTAAAGACTGAAATGTTGAATTTTACCAACATTAAAAATGTTTCTGCTGCAAAGAATACCATCAAGAAAAGATAGTTCATGTAATAAGAGAAAATAATTTCAAATAATATAACCAATAAAGGTCTAATAACCAGAATATATAGAGAGCATTTACAACTCAACAGTAACAACCACAAAAACCCAAACAATTAAAAATTGTGCAAAAGATTTAAACAGACATTTCTCCAAAGAAGACACACAAACAGCCAATAAGCACATGAAAAGATGCTGAACATCATTAGTCTTTTGAGAAATTAATTTTAAAGCCACAATGAGATACCATTTCATACGCACTAGAAGGGCTATCATCGGAGAGGCGGTAATACACATTGGCAAGGATGTAGAAAACTGAAACCCTCTCATATTGCTTGTGAAAAAGCAAAATGGTACAGACATGCTGGAAGACAGTTTTGCAGTTCCTCAGAGGGTTAAAATTAGTGTTAGTCTCTGAGTAAAAAATTCCACTCATGTTTTTTCCACCCAAGAAAACTGAAAATATATAAAAACGCAAACAAATAGTGGGCAAATATTCACAGCATCATCATCATCATATCTGAAAGGTGGAAAGAATTCAACTGTTCCCCAGCTGATGACTGGATGAGCAAATGTAGCAGACACATACAATAGAGTTTCACTGGTCATTATAAATGAACAAGGTACTAAGACATGCTGGAATATTGAGGTACCAGAATCATTACACTAAGTCAATGAAAAGTCACAAAACACCACATATTATGAGATCTCGTATAATGCCAGGTGCCTAGGGTATGGGGTGGGGACTCAGGGTAGAATAGAAAATGAGTGATAATAGGTACAGAACTTTTTCTAGGGGTGATGAAAATATTCTAAAATTAGATTGTGATAATGATTGCACAGTGATGTATGTATACAAAAATCCATAGAATTGCACACTTTATATGGGTGAACTTAAGGATATGTAAATTTTATCTTAATAAAATTGTTTTTAAAAGGAAAAATAAAAATATCTTTGGATGCTGCAGCATTCAAAAAAGGACCACTATTATAATAAAGAAGTACATCGTAGAAAGGTTGACCATATCTTGTAAATTGTTAAAAGTATACATCATGGAGGCACAAAATGAGTTTGGAAAAATCTACATGGTCAAGATTTCCGCAGTTTTTCCACTTTAAAATACTATTGTCATTCATTATTGTAATTTCCATGATGTTATACATCTGTATATATGTGTATGTGCTTATAGATATATTTAATTGAAAGATACAATGTTGCATTTTCAAACAGTCTTATACTTTAGACATTTTTTTCTTATTAAAATTGTCAGCATGATACAAAAGTATCCACTTTATTCCTGTGAAATTGAATGAGGTCACTTTCAAAGCTCAGTGGGAAATATATTTAGCAGAATAATTTTGCCACCAACTTAGTTAAGGGGAGAAATACAGACTTATTGCAGGATGTAATGCACCAACTGTTTATATAATTTTAAGCCCTTAGTAATAAAGCAATCATGAGTTTGTCACTTTTTTTAACCACGACACTTCAAAACTCAATAAAATATAGTGCTTGGCAATTTTCTTTATTTTAATTAAAATATATCCCAAAAGGGTGATGCAAATGCTTCAAAGTTTAAAGCTTAACTCCCTTTGCTTCAACTAAAGAAAGGTTCAGTTCCTTTCTCCATCAAGAGAAGGGCATTTGTGAGCCTCCACATTGGCCCTGATATGATGTGGTCTTTAAAAAGAATAGTTTGATTTGACCAAGGAAAACAGGAATTTTGGAAAGGCCTACAAAAGAACGACTTGAAAATAATCAGCCAAAAATATTGATGATCATCTTGTAGGGTGAAATATTCGTTATTTACTTTTGTAATGATAAGAACAATGGAATCCAGAAAAATTTTTAAAATGCAGATTAATAAGATGGTGGCAACCGCCTTTGTGTCCATCTGTATCAAAACGCAGCGTTCTCTCCATCATGCTGTCTCTTTGAAAGGGCTTCATTCTAAGTGCTCATGTTCTAGCCATGCCAAAAGCAATATAAAATCATTCATTTATTCAGAAATGATTTTTGAGTGGTGACTGTGTGCCAATCCCCATTCTGAGTACTTGGCATACAGTCAGGAACACGGGTTCCCTTTGCATAAAGCTGACAGTTTAGGGGCAGCTGGGTAGGGGGAATCCTGCTATATGCAAATATTCAATAGACAAGAAAAGACTAGAATGCTAAGCTGATCACTGAAGCCACGCTGCAGAGGGAGGAGGTAGCTTAGGTATAGGTGTGGTCAATGAGATGACTCAAATGAGAAAACACCAAACCCAAGTTCACATTGCTTCAGAGGCGGAATAGCAAGAAGAGCCCATGCATGGAAAACTCAGTGGCCAGGCCCAGGGCAGAGGTATGCGGAAGCCTGCAGGTGGGAATTGCTCGGTTCATGAAGGAGACCAAAGCTCAGGGTGTCTGCAGCGGACTCAGAACATTTGAGCCAGGAAGGAGAAGAGGGTTCAGAGAGGCCAGTGCGGCACCATCCAGAATTTTGCTGGTCAGGATCAGGAGTTTGGATTTTATTCAACTTGAGATTGGAAGCCAGTGGTGAGTCTTGATTAGGGGCCTGAAGTAATTCGAGTAAGATTTGGAAAATATCTTTCTGCCTACTATGTGGAGAATGGACCACTACAGATACCTTAACAAACATGGTAATGAGGTATGAAGTTACTGAGGAAAGGAACTCAGCTTTAGTGAAAATAGTGGAGAAGGATAGAAGGTTAAGAGACAAAAATCTTTTTCCATGTTTTCTTTTGAGATGGAGTCTCCCTCTGTCCCCCACGCTGGAGTGCAATGGCGCCATCTCAACTCACTGCAACCTTCACCTCCTGGATTCAATCAATTTTCCTGCCTCAGCCTCCAGAGTAGCTGGGATTATAGGCACATGCCACCACCCTGGCTGATTTGTTTTTTCATATTTTTCGTAGAGATGGGGTTTCACCATGTTGGCCAGGCTGGTCTCGAACTCCCAACCCCAGGTGATCTGCCTACCTTGGCATTCCAAACTGTTGGGATTACAGGCATAAGCCATCACACCCAGCCTAGTGACAAAATCTTCAATGTCAATTCAAAACTTTTAACTTGCAGGCACAGATATTAAAGAAATAATTTTTTTGTGTGCTGAGCACAGTTGAATCTTTAATGTGTCTTAAAAGAAGTGGTATCAAAAATACCCAGTGTAAATTCACTGGACACAAATAAAAAATACCTTAATTAAGTTTTGTTCCAGAAAACGAAAAGTTCTATTTTTCTAAATTGACATGACTTAATATAATGGACTATGGAATAATGGATTTGATCACTTTATTAATTTTAATAGCTATAAAACAATTATACAACCTGTGGCTATAAATGAGATTAGCAAAATACAGCCACAGATCCAATTTCTCCTTTTATGCATAGTTTATAACATTTTTACTTAAAAATGACTTTACAATAAAATGCACATGTAACTAGAAATAGAAGTGAAAGACAAATTAAGAGCAATGTGAGTAGGACGAAAAATATAAACACATATATTTGTGTATGGTATTTGCTGCAATTGATCATGAAATTAACCTTTAATTTTATAGTAGCTGAGAAAGAAAATGTGTTTCATAACCTAATTATTCATATCTAATAATTGAGTACAACAGATTATAAAGAAAGAGTAGGTTTTCTTTCCGCTTACATGATTCTAAGAAAGTAGCATGCATCGGTGAAAAATAACTACTTTAAAATTTCAGGTTAGTAGCACGGTAACAAGTGACTTCTCTACCTCTGTGGCCAGAGCAGCAATTGTTTTTTCTACACTTCCACAGTTCACTTCTTCTGCTTTTGAAGAGGCCTGGTTGCTCATATTCACAATGGAATGCAACACTGCTTAGGCAGAGAGAATTAGAATAATAGGTACTATGGGGACTCCACTGTAACTAATGGGAGGGGTCTGGAATTGCAGGTTCCACCAGGGCAGCAGCATAACACGCGAAGAGACCACAGTATTTCCCATGACAGCATGATGACGAGGGAAGGAGACTCAGTTTTCTGCAGGACACCAGCATCACAAGGGAACAAACAACCATCTCTCCTGGGACATCAGCACTGCAGAGGAAGGAGCCACTGTTTCCCACAGGACACCGGCATCAAAGGCAAGAAGCTACAACTTTTCCCAGGATACCAGCACCAGAAAGAGAAGAGCCGCAACTTCCACCTAAAACTCTAATCACAAAGGAAAGAAGTGGCAACTTCTCAGCAACTCTGAGTGGAGCCAGAATTATCCACCCTCTCCCTCTTTCTGAGCTCCACTCTGATTTCTGACCATGTTCAGGGATGATTCTGACTTCCAGAACACTTTCATCTCGTGTAAAACATATTTTGTTTCTAAGAAACAGGTGAAACCTTTCTGAATCAGTCTTCCAGCTAAAAGTGAAACCTTTAGAAAGGCAATTGTTTTGGTGGAAGTGATGATTTGATTGTACCATTGTGTTTCATTTGTTTTCTTCTTTTCTTTTTTTTAATATTCAGAATCTTACTTGTTTGTGATACTCTTTGAGTCTGTCCTCTACCCCTAGTATTTGTGGCTCGCCTCATTCACTATGTGCAGAATTAGCACTCAAGTCTTTTCAACTTCCTTTATGACAAAAATTTCTTCAAGCCTCAGTTTCCTGGATTTCTCTTCTGAGGCAAACCAAACACTTCCTTGGAGTGGATGCTCACCAGAAAGCACTGAGAGATGTGCTCTTGAAATGCTCCTTCTTCTTCTCTCTTCAGATTCTGGGCAAGACTTTTTCTCAGGCAGACTGGAGGAGCGCTGAAGCAGCTTTATTGCACATAAATTGGTTCAATGAATATTAATTTAGAACTGGAAAAAAATCATTGGCTTAGTGATCTCCAGTATACCTTTTAGTTGTAATGTTTATGAAAGCATCAAAGCAATACAACCCATCATGTAAGAGACCTTGGGTTTCCATTCAAAGACAGAGTGCTTTGGACTTTTCTTCTTCTCAGATCGTGGAGTACGTACAGTTTGTTTTCACAGTAGGGTGTAAGGCCTAGTTTTCATTCTGTCTGTCATAACCATGGCCTTAATTCTTCAGGTAATTAATAGCTTCTTTACAACCAAGTATACAAATGAAAATAATAACCAATATGCCCCTGAAGCCTGTGGGACACGAAAGCATGTGTGAAGCCCTCAAACATCCTAATAAAGCTGTGGCCTTAACAGTGAAGGCAATTGGAATCTATCAGCATCTATAACTGATTCTCCAGAAGAACCCACACAGAGCCACACACTCACACATCTACAGACACACACTTATCATAGAAACATAAACAGGTGCACAGCTTCCTCCCAAAGTAGTAACAGCAATATCAATTATAAATTTGAGTCATCTTCATAAGTGCATCAGACAATGGTTTGAGTACTTTTAATCTTATTAAATCTTCAAAACAATCCAGTGAGAGAGGTGATATTATCTCCATTTTAGGGATGGAAAAACAAGTTTAACGATGAAGACAAGTAATGCAAAAGGTTAGTTGTTTTGGCTACTCCATGCTAACTGCAGCATAGTTTAGAATTACCTTATCTAACCACTTAGTCTAGCTAGCAGACACAATTTAATCTAGTAACCAGTTAACAGTGGTTAGACACTTAATATAATTTAATCTAGTAGTAGTTAGGTATTTGTTCTAATTATCAGATAGGATTTCATCCAACTGCTTAATCTGGTGATTTATTCTAAATACTAGGTGCCAGATACAACAGATTTGAGGGGTAAGAAAGATTCTAACCCAGGCAGTCTGACTCACAAGTCCAGTAGCTTCATGATGACTCTCCATGGCTTTCCCCATGGGCTGGGGTAAGGTTACATTAACTTTAATAGGGCATATTTTCTAAAGAAAGGTTTCACCTTGGTCCACAGCCTTTAATTTTCCCTTGTGACCTTCTAAAATGGAAATTTTCATGAAAAAGCCAGGACACTGATAAACCTATATTTAATGCCATAGGAATTTTCATTCTTTGATCAACAGAAACTTAAGGAATCTATACCTCATGCCAGCAAAATAAAATACAATATTTGGTTTTGTACTTGACAAAGAGAAAAGTAATAGAAAGTGATTAATCTGGAAATATTACCAAGCCCTTTATGGTAATTCAATACTGTGTTCAGCAGAGGATGTTTTCTCTGATTTTTTTTTTTTTTCATATGTGTAATGAAAGGCAAAGATCACTGAGCCAGAAATGTCAAGTGATCTTTGAAACATGAATGCAGCATTACCAGGGCATAGCTTAAACAGATACTAATGATATGTTAATTAGTTAATTGCACATTTTAATAACAGACTTACAATGCCACAATTTTTTTCACGTTTAAATAACGTAATTGTGTGTTGGTTATGTTTTCAGTAAACACTGGGATGTTTTCATTCACCTACACATCTCTACATAATTAAGTTTTGGCTTTTCTTCCTTGAGCTATAATGGATCCTAATGTCTTTATTAAACAGGAATCATCTTGAGTCATCTATTTTTAGCTCTCTCTCGGAGATATCCAGGTTGTCATTCAGACTCACAGAAAGATGGACAGACCCTCACTGAGATGCTAGCACATTTACAGATGGAATGACTGTGCTCCCTTGGGTAATGCTAAGTCCAAAAGCAATCCCCATCTTGCCAAGTAATCACATAGAAAAAATAAGTTATAATTTTTGAGGTGATGTGGCTTGCATAACTTGTCAAAGAAGATATGCAGCCCTATTCCTGTGTCATTTAAATGCTTTAAAGTCATCTCATTCTCGAGCTCTATTTTTAAATTGCCTTTTCTACAGAAGTTACAGCAGTGGCTGAAGAAAATGGTTTGATTATAGAAGACCTGTTAGCCTTCGGCCGTATTGCTCAGGGATGCACCTCTGTGAAATCATCTACATTCCCTATGAAATTAAAAAAGGTGACCTATTAAAACTGCTTTTGCAAAGGCATCTGTGATATAAAACATACTAAAAGATATACTACAAAAGTCACTAGTCACATTTACTGAGGGAAATAAAGATTTTTTTTGTTGTTGTTCTTACGTTAATTGGAGCCTATCGCGCAAAGACAAATTTCAGGAAGTATTTGAGTTTTGCTACAGTCAAAGGGTTGACTCTGATGATGACAACCATGGTAAAAGGTGAGTTTTACTACTCAACCAAAACTCATTAGAATGACTCTTCAAAAGCTGTGTTCCTCCCTTTCCACTTTTCAGCAATAGGTTTTCTCCATTATGAACAAAGACTAAGAGCATGCTACAGTAGTGAAGTTACATGCAAGGTCTATCTCCTGTTATGGTATGGGGAGAATTCTCACGTTTGAAAATATTTGCATGCATCGGTCACTATTATATTATCAAACGCTATTACATCAGAGATAGTTCCTGAACCATGGGACTCAGGCCTTGTTTGTAGGATATTTCTGAGGTTTTGACACTCTAAGAAGTTCCCGCTTGTGTAAATCTTCAACTCTCTCTCTTTCCTAGCATAGGATTGCAAGAACTTGAGTTGGCTTTAGGTAGTTTATGCTTCATCTCAGAATTGGAAAATTTTAGGTGGCAGTCAGCAGTAGAGCAAGGTTATTGATTTCCAAAGGAAAAGTTCAGCCCTTATGTCTCAATGAGAATTCTGAAGTCACATCAGGGATTTCAAACTTCTGTTTCTCTTAGGCAAGCCTAAATTCCATGTTAGTGCTATGTAGAGGGGTCATTTACAAGAGGAGGCAAGGCACTGGTTAAACAGTTTGAGTTAATATGACATGGATGATTCAAGGACGCTGGAAGGCATGATGAGATACACTCAGCCTTCAAACAGCCTCGGGGAATCAGGCGGCTTATATCATATATGACAACCTGCCACTGGCCATGGTGTGTCCCTTCATTAATGAGATGGACTCAATGCATCTTTACCTAACTCATCTTCTATGTGCTCTGGGGGTTGCTGGCTGTGGAAAAAGGCCAGTCAGAGAAAGGTCCAGTGATCTAGGTCATCATTCGATCCACTGTTCCCATGTGGGAGCAGCTGAAGGAATATATAAATCATGGAGATTGAATTCCACAGATGTTCTCTGAAAGCTTAAGATGAGTCTTCAGGTTTTTACAAAAAAGTATGATGACCTCTCTTAACCTGAATTGGATAAAGTACAATATGATGGCATACAAATGTGTTGGCCATGTGACCATTGCATCTGATAAAGAAAAACAAAACCAGTCATGCTCTGCACCCTCGATCCAGGATCACCCAGCTATGGGGCCCTCTCCAAGCCAAAGGAAAGCAGCAGCAGTGAGGGTCCAGCCATGGACACAGATTGACCTGGGCTGGAGTCTTGCCTTCTTACTAATCAGTGATGATCAAAGGCAATTCACAGAGGCTCTCTGCGCCCCAGTCTACTAGTTCTTGTTACGTAGAACAGCGAACCTAAGTTCCACCTCCAACTTCTTCTAAAACACGAACAGGTCTTCCTATATTTTTCTTCACACAACAGCGCTAAAAAATAAGATCATGATGCTAGAGGAGATGAGAATAAGCAGATGGCTGGGTCTACAGCCAGGACAAACCCAGCAGGGCATCAGAGGGTATCAGGCAGCTTCAGACTCCACCCATATGCCCAGAAGGATGAGGGGATCAAGTCTCCTGGATTGCAGGAACTCTCCTCTAAAGCACCATGCTTCATGCGTGCACTTGCAGACATGGGTGCACTTTAAGACACATTAGAGCATCAGGGCAGGATCTGTAGGGCCCTGGCTTATTCTGCCACTCAGCCAGCTCCTTCCACCCAGCTACCTGATGACCTTGGTTCTCCATCCCTCCAGCCTTCCTCTAGCATCAGAACCTGGGCACCTGCTCTGCCCTCTTTTGGGAATATCCTCCCCTTTTCCCTCCCAGCCCCCACAGACCTCATCCTTACTGTCCTTCATTAATATAACTTCTCACCCATCAGGTCTGCACGTTAAATTTAATTTTATCTAAAAAGGCTTCTGACCAACTTGGTCAGGTCAGCTCCCTCTGCCATATCAGAACACAATGCACTTTTCATTTAAAGTTCTTGCTCACAATTTTTATCAATAAATACTCGTTTATGCACTTGTTTGTCACCGTTTTACTCACTAGGCTCTGTTTCATGGAATTAGGGAGTGTGAGCCTTTGTTTCTTTCTCCACCAAAAGTGATTAGTACAAACGACCTGGTTCTTGGGGACAGTTGAAACTGGGCTGCGTGATCCTTCAGTTTCCTTTCAATTGCATCATCCCAGAAATGACCAGGTTCTCGAACATTTCCATGCATCAGATTCACCGGGAGGGCTTGTGAAAGCGTAGATAGCTGGCCCCATCTGCAGTGTGTCTAATTCAGTCTGTCTCAAGTGGGGCTAGGAATTCTCATTCTAACATCAGCTGATGCTGATGCTGCTCATCTGGGG
Source organism: Sapajus apella (assembly GCF_009761245.1). NCBI lineage: Eukaryota > Metazoa > Chordata > Mammalia > Primates > Cebidae > Sapajus > Sapajus apella. Next base: position 2,538,716 of record NW_022437056.1, read on the forward strand.
ACCACACTTCCGGAGACTCTGCCATCAATCTATAGGTCTACATGTAAGGAAAGGATTCATAAGAGGAGGGTTGAGACAACAGGAAGGTATTAGAATGGGGGGTTCTATGTCATTACGACAAAATGCTTTGTTCATATACTGAAAAGGCAAGAACACAGACCTGTAGAAAAACTGATAGAAAGTCAATATCACCCTATATGTGCCTTCACCTTTCTCTCATCTTTAACCTAATCCTCATTTACTTCGCATACAACCGGTGTTTACTTATGCAAGGACCTTCCAACTTCTTTGCTGCAGGCCAAAATGAACACCATCTCTGACTGCCCCATGCAAAATTAATTGCTGCTCTGTCTGTAATCCTCTGTCATACCTACATATTTTCATTATTATGCTTGTCACATTTAAATATCTATTCACTCGTCTTCCTATCTTGGTTTGTCAACAGCTCTCTCATGCCCCAAGTGACCATCATAACACCATGCATATAGCAGGTGCTTCACAGATGTCCAGTGAGTCAGGACGGCCTAGTCTTTGACAGTATAGAGAAGTTTTCATAGAAATTTCAGGAGGAATGCTGGTACTTCCATGTATTCCTGAAGTTTCGCAAGAGGAAGACAAGACAAAACCCAAACAATTAGAACCACTGGGAAAGCAATAGTGTTTCTTAGTCACGAAAATCAAAATGGGATTTGGGAAATATCGTGACTCTTGAGGAAGAGCTAAGGCCAAGTGTTGTCTTCTTAAGACAACATTTAGATCAAGACTGCCCTGGTGGACAGGACACAAGGTGGGGCCTGGGCACACTGGAGACTCTGAGGCAGCCTTTGCCATGTGGAGCCGGTCATGGAAGAGGTCAGAATGGGGGTGCCTCCTAAATGTGCCACCTGTAATCATCCGGTGAGTCCACGAGGGTTAGAAGGAGGCTTCTCTGACAGTTCTCTCTCATCACTGGTGACTCACTATTGGGGGACTGGAGTCTTTAGTTTATAAAACCTTGGGAAACTAGCTTCTCTGGGATAGAATAGGGGGAAATGGTTTATCTCTTATAAAAAATAAAAACTGAATTGGTTATGAAAGAGCCTTGGTTCAATTCCTGGCTTTGGCAACGATCATGGTGTTGCGTCACTGGGTCAGGCACATCATCAAGCTGACCTCAGTCTTTGTAACTGCACGATGGGAAGATGGAGCTCTTGATCTTTAGGCTCATATTCACCTTAAACACAGGTTATTCTCACCTGAGATGCCGAGAAAAGTGCTTCCTCATTGAGCCTTTGCTTTCTTTATCTTTGAAACGGGGATAATAACATTTGTTCTTTATTAACACAAGTACTTTAAAGCTGTAAGTGAACACTGTTCCATCCATCTGATAACTCCATCTTACTGGCAGGGGATGAACCTTAAATTTTAAAGAGCTGCTTTTTTGAGATTATGCTAAAGATAGTTCTAAGGTGACTCCTGTGTGGGGACGTATGCCTATAACTCCTCTATGATAGTAAATATCTAGTAGGACTGTATGCTCTGAATTCTTTTTCTATTCGAATTATTTTTAAGGGAGAAAGGCAATCTGTGAGTCTAAAATGCTGAAGTTAATTATGAAACTTAGAGAGCAATTACGAGACGTATGTTTATGAGCACTGAAAACTGCTAACCTGCCATAACCTTGGCACTGTACCTTAATCATGGATATTTACAGTTTTAAACTTCAGCCTTTACCTGTGATTCTTGCTTGTTCAGATCTATACATTTTATAGTGAACTATTTGCTTCACATTAGACTTACTGGGAGTGGGCATGGGTTTTATCTTGAATAGACATTTGGTTTTCCCTGACCGAGTACCTGTTGACAGTCTCAGCAGCGTCCTTCCCCAGCTTTCCTTGAGAACCTGTTCTTTTCTCTGCACACTTGGGTGTACCTGCCCACGTCCCCGGTCAAGGCTGTGGTGGGACAACCACAAGCACATACTCCTTCAGCCCCCGGGACCAGGCTGTGGAGGGCACCTGACTCAAGTCAGACCACTGCTTGACATCATCTATGCCAAGAACCAATATTCACTACTGGGTGGATGTTTGTTTTCTTAGGAAAACTGTGAACTTTCTTCTTTCTTGCTGGATTGCAAAAAGAACAAGTATCTGGTTTTCTGCTGCAAAGCGCATTTTGCAATGCCATGGAGAAAGGTGACCTCCTTGGACAATAGCTGAGTGAGAGATGGGGAGAATCAGGGCTATGTCTACACTGCTTCAGGGAGAAAGGGGACCTCCGTGGACAATAGCTGAGTGAGAGACGGGGAGAATCAGGGCTATGTCTACACCGCTTCAGGGAGAAAGGGGACCTCCATGGACAATAGCTGAGTGAGAGACGGGGAGAATCAGGGCTGCGTCTACACTGCTTTAGCAACTTCAAGGGAGTTCATCTCCATTAGCCAACAAGTTTCATCTTACTCAAGCCAGTTTGGGTCGTGTTTTTGCTCATTTGAAGCCTACACAGTCTTAACAAAACATACGTAGATTAAAGTCCGGGAAAAGCTTTTGTTTGTTTTACTGTTTCTCTGAGGTACATAGAACCTAACCCAAACCATTTGCTAATCTTCTCATGCTTAGTGAGAAAAACAAAATAAAATAAAAATTCTGTAAAGCATTTCAAGATTTCATCAGTCACTGGGGTAATGAATAAAAAAAATATAATAATTTCCTTAAGTGGATACAACACTCACAAGAATGCTTATTTATGTCCATATTGGTTTGCATATTCATATGACAACTCTATGAATCCAAGCACTGAGTTGTTTGACAAAAGAAACCACATATAAATAATATATCTCTTATCCTCAAAAGATACAGAAAAGGGAACTTCAAAAAATAAAAAAAAACATAATAATGCATTGATTTTGGGGGGGATTCTAACCTCACAGGGTACATTTCTGGGCTTTGCCTCTCAATGAGCAATCAGGATGGCAATTTGTCCTCAGCTTCTAAGCCAGGTAGTGAGATACTTAAATGCAGGGAAATTAAGAAGTGTTGACACTTAAATATTAATTAAAGTGCTTCACAATGATGCAGCTGGATTAAAATAATGGTTCATGTTCCTTTCACAACACTAAAAAACAATTTGTGGGACCAGTTCAAAAGCTAAGCTGAAATTCAACTATCCTCTGAGACCTTGCTTATGAGGAAATAAATACTTAGGCTGTAAAGAGCCCAAATGGAAAATACATTAACCGACAAATCTGTATCCTGGCCACAGTAAAGAGGAATTAAGGAAGAGGCTGTAACACATGCAAATGCCAACACAAGCTGTTTGTTTCCTCAGTAGACTCCACAAACACCACGTCTCCCCCAGTCTTGCCCATTTTAATTAACCAAGGGTCACTCCATAGTAGCTATTGAATTAACTGTCTTTCCTTTGAGGTTGCTAGGAGTTTTGAAGCATTTATTTCATCAGATCCCGAATTAGCCAACGAGGACCAGTTTAATGACATGCCAGTTCTTTTGTGGCTGTGATAATGTGTTTTGTCCTCTTTGATAACGTCAGGTATCTATCATGGTAAAGGGAAGAGGCAGTGCAATTTCTTGGGAGGAAATTTGGAATTAACTCTTACATTACTTAACGGCGTATTGTGACAGCACCTAAAAATTGAGTGTTGTATAAAGGCTAGGATACCAACAATATCCCATTTCAAGCTACTTTTTTTTTAACCAGTATGAAGACTTTCACATAGGCTCCCACTGAAACTGTAACACAATTACATTTCAAAGAAATTCACACATACTTTTACTTCAGTCAGACATTCTTGCTAATAAAAAAGAGGGTTAAATTGTGTTGTCATCATTAAGATAGCAATCAAATTGTTATTCAGGCAAATACATCCGATTGTATAACCTTTAATATGTGCTAAGATATAATAGAATTAGTTATACCACAAGTCAATTTGACTATGCAAATGATTTGAAGTAAATAAATACTAAGACACTTAAGGAGGCAATATTTTCCCTAGAGGCCTGTGTAAGAATTATTTTAATTAAGTCTATAAGCATGGTATTTAGTAACATCATATGTCTTGGAATTTTATGTGCATTAAAAGAGGGGCTAAAACAAATATGAAGATTGATTCATCTACCCTAATATAACACAACGTATGAATCTTAAACACAATTTAACAAGAATTTTAAGATACTTTAAAAAAGTAATTCTTTAAAATTCCTGTATCCAATAATGAATACACTCTGTTAATTATAAAAAATTATGTAAGTGGGCTAAAAACCCTGTATTTGCCAATATTCAAGAATTCACTCCTTCTATACCAAATGGTCCATGGTCCATATCTGGGGGAATGAGAGAACAAGAAGTAACAGAATATGATCTCACTCTATTAATGTTTTCTGTTACTAAATAAACTTAATGTATGTCTTCTTGAAACCCTGGAAATTTATGTTTTCTATCAGACAAGAGAAGAAGAAGAGAAAGTGATCGATTTTCCTTTGTGTTGTTTTTCTTACTTGATAAACCTCTGCTTCTGGAGTCTTTTGTGAGAAACGTCTGAAATAGGTGATTCTTACATAAGTAAAAGGAGAACAGTTCAACAGATTGATGCAACAGAATAAAAGTGCCTTTAAAATAAAGCTGAAGCTTATTACCCTGCAAAACGTGTTTAAAATGCTCTGAAGAAAGAGCTTGAGGTCAGAACCCACGTTCTTCACTAATGTGCCAGCTCAGCCCCAGACTCACGTGATCACCGTCCCCCCCCAGCTTTTATAGCAACTGCAAACCACAAGACACTTTCAATGTGTCTCCCAGCACATTGGCTGGTTCGCATCCTGAATACAAATGCAATCTTGCTTATACTTAGTTCGGAAATTCTGCATCTGAACCATGAGTCATTTGTTCTTTCTACTCAGTTCCTGCAAACCAGAACCAGTTATCTGACCAAGGACATCTCTGACTCCAGAAAACTTTCCTTCTTATATATTATACTGTATCAGAAACGAAACTTTAAACACCTTTCATCACTAGAGCATGGTAGAATTGGCATGACATATGGACTTTGCAAACTCTGTGGCTTTCAACTGTGGCCAATTTCATCCTCCCTCCCCTGAGGCCACTTGGCACTACCTGGAGACACTTATGGTTGTGATATCTGGGTGGATGCCACGTGCATCTAGTGACAGTGCCATGGATGCTTCTGGAAATCCGATGGTACACAGAACAGCCTCCCAAACACAGAACTATCCAACCTCAAGTGTGAATAGTGCTGAGTTGGAGACATTAGCTCAGCCCTGTCGTGATTGGTCATTCTGGAGTAGAAATCTGATCTTAGGTATGCATCCACAACTTGCATTTCCATGGACTATTCTGCCACTCTTTTCTGTTTATTCGTCATTGTGTGATTATTTCAGGCCAACTCCAATACAATGAAGAAGTGGACTCGCTTCTCCATACTAGACAGATGCACTTGTGTTAATTATTTAAAGTCATGGTAAAAATGAATGACTTTAAAAATCAACACTCTCATTACTTCTGAAGTCAGCCATCAAAAAAAAAATCTTTGAAACACAATCATCTGCACAAATAAAATAATAATAATCATTAAAGTATCATTATGAGACTAAACAAAGCAATGGTAGAAAGGGCACATGAAGACGTTTGGGAAAGTATTAAATGTCCCCTGACATTTGAGCTGTACATTTGTTTCAGAAAATAGACATGGGACATTTGCTTAGTATTTCTCTCATATATAGGGTGAGAAGCTCTTAAGTTTCTACAGTCCTGTGTCAACATAGTTTCTTTCTTTGTTCTCCTTTTATGAAAATGTGGAGTACCAGAAGATTTGGGGAAAACGTCTGAGGATGGGTCATTGATAACAGAAGAAAGAATAACCAATGTGATGAGTATTAGTCCACTTTTGGACAAATCATGCATTTTAGGAATGCATCAGGAGTTAGGGACTTGTGTTAAAACTTGCCCCAGATGAAATTAAATCTGGAATGAATGGAGATTAGTTATATAGGTGGTATAATACACTGACAGATATTTTGTCAGTCTCTCAGGTTTCTAGGTAAACACAAAAGGTAAACTTTAAAACTTGTATAATTATGTTCAAACAAGATATAAAACAAAATACAAAGAAAAAACTGTTTTTAGAAAAATTAGTGCTTTGAAATTACATAAAAATTAATATGATTTAAATAGGTCTACAACTGCTAGACTTTTTTTTTTTTTTTTTTTTTTTTTTTTAACAAGAAAACAGCCTAGACAATATCCCGCCAGTCTCTTATCACTGATGCTGACTTTTTCAAACTCTGGATTCTTTGGATTTGGAGATTCTCACATACATAATATGGAAAGTCATAGAACCACATTGTTCCTATGATCCATAGTTGTGAGCTAGTGAATGGGCCTCAAAAGGCTAAATTCTAGCCTTTTTATGTAATTTCAGGTATAATCTAATATATTCCCATGATTTCTCTCCCATGTGGCAGAGAAATTAGAGCCAGTGATACTTCACACTTATGACACTAAATTATCATCAAGAGTGAATGGAAAGAGGAAAAAGAACAAATAATTCACTGGACTAGAAATCTCATTTATTCCTCCAATAGGTTTGCTTGATGAAAGCATTACAGCATCAAACTTAAAAACTGCAGTAAGATATTACTGGTGTTATGAGGTCCCTCTGGGTTGGTTCTGTTCATGAAAATGCTTGCCTTCCTGAAAAACCTGCCTTCATCTTTAGGTCTCTATCTCATTAACACAAAAACCACAGGCTCGATCTCAAAGAAAACAAGATAGGATGAAAACTTTCCTTCTGTGCTCTCTGCATCTGGGAGAATCACAACTTTTCATACAGAAGGGCTCCTGTTATATTCGATCCATTCATTTCTCCAGATTAAACTGTCCGGCAGTTCCCCATTCTCTGTAGTTTCTCTTGCTGTGTTTTCAGTTACCCACAGTCAACCATTGTCAGAAAATGAGTGAGGACAGTAGGAAAATCTATTCTGAGAGAAAGATAGTGAAGCAGACCACATTCACATAACTTTTATTATTGCATATAGTTATCATTGTTCTATTGTGTTAATAATCGTTATTATTAAATCTCTTACTGTGTCTACTTTATAAATTAAACTTCCTCATAGATGTTTATGTATAGTTAATAAATACAAATATACAGGTTAATGTATAAGATACAAGAAATAAGACCTAGCGTTTAATAGATTGGTAGGGTGAGTGCAGTTGAAATAATGTATCATACAAAAGAGAATAATTTGGATGTTTCTCACATAGAGAAAAAGAACAGTATTTATGATGATGGATATCAATTACACTGATTTCATCCTTACAAATCATGGGAATATATTAGATTATACCTGAACTTCAAAATATGTGTATCTAACATGTATCAATAAAAATACTATACTATTTTTTAAAAATATGGTGTACTGTATTCAGGGTTTGGTAGTCTTTGTGGTTTCAGGTACCTACCAGGGGTCTTGTAACATATTTCTCAGGAGTAAGAAGGTACAATATATTTCACTTTCCACACCTCATAAATTCTATATGGCCTTCTCTATTCTACTATTCTATGCAGTGAATCATGAAAAAGATAAACCAACAAATAAATAAACAGCTTCAAACAATGCTTCTCATTGTTGTAAAGGAAAATAATTTTAGGAGTGACAAGAGAGAAAGAAACAGGATGAAGGAAGGTAATCTAATGAGATGAGGTCTCTGGGAAAGAGACAAGGAGATCTTGCAGAGAGCTCTTCATGATGAAGGGACATGTGTTCCTCCCCTGCCTACAGACCAACTATCCCTAACGGAAATGGCCAAATGTACACTCTGGAAACGTTCTCCAAAGTGGTCATATCTTCTTTATTCAGAATCACAAAACATTTGGACGCAATGCTCATCTGGCATTTTAGGAAAACACTCCCACACTAAAAACTTAAAGGTCTTCTTGAACGGAACTTTCCTCTTCTCTACTCTTGGAAGGTACGCTGAGTTTCAGAATAAAGAGTTCAGAGGAAATAACTTCTAGAAACAGAGGTCTTCCAAAGCCTCACTGCAGAAAGAAGTCAGGAATGGTGAAGGCGCGTGCACATCTGGCCACACCAAGCCCCCAGCCTCCCTGTGTCTGGAGCAGACCCTTCGTGGCTTCACACTTAGGACATTAACGCTGACTTGCAGTGTCAGTCCTGCTAACTATCAGTCAAGAAGCTGCTATTAGCTAACTGCATTCTTTTGGTATCTTTGGCATACTTACTTATGTTTGAAGAAAAAGCACATTTTTACTTTATTTTAAAACCTTCCACTGAAGCCCAAAGCATGACTCTTGTGCTATTCGGCTTGAAGTAGTCATGGAAGTCCGGGCTAAGTCAGCCCTGAGAGTCCCCTTGGGACTCCAGAGAGCCCAGGATCCAAACAGAGTTTCAGCTAAGGGTGGTGCTTCCTCTGACCCTCATAGGATGCTGACTGCACCTTCTCCTGAGTTGCCCCTCCATGAAAACGTATAGCCCACACCCAGCTACACCCCCTGGGTCCAACAGCACAGGTGCCCCACCCTCTCTACTCAGAGCCACACAGTGTAATGGAAGAGAGCAACATTCACATGATCCAAAGAAAATTCCGTGTGCGAGGGCACTAAAGCCCTCCCTAGGGTTTCCAAATGTTTACTCTTGGAGGGAAGGCTGAGTTTCAGAAAACAACAACAAACAATTCTTAACTAATCAACTCCTCATGGATCAGCTATCCAGTGAGCTCAATGCACGTGCTAAATGCTTTCTTGGGCACCAGAGATACAACTGCGTATTAGACTGGGTAGGCTTATCCTAAGAAGACAGAAGACTACCCACCCTGAAGACATGAGGGAGGTGTAAATAGGAGAAGTGCAAGAAAAGGGAGAAACAGGGTCCCAAGGATCCCCACAGCAAGGGGTGCCTAGCATCCTCTGATGGCAGCAATGATGACCTTCTGAAGAAATAACAGTCAACACAGCAAGTGAGATGGAAAACACAACCAGAGGAGTTTAATCAGGATAGACAGATGGTGTTAAAACACACCTGGCACAGACCCAAAACACCCGACCTACACCCTCTATCCCTTTGAGTACCTGTTTAACTGCCATGAATGACAAGATCTCTTGCATGATTTAACAGCCTGGGTCACACCTCCCTCCTGCAAACTTGAAAACGTGACCACCACATGCATTCACACTCACATTCATGTTCTTCTGATTAGGGTTTCGTAGTTGACAAACTTCAAACGAGGGGGGGGAAAGGCTGACATTAATGATTTATCAGTCTCTTTTGACATCCAGATTGACAATAAAATATTTCCTGTTTGTAGGAAAATGGCACAGCTTCGTACCTTAAGGCAGAATAGAGAGAAGGCTACAGGAGGAGACTGAGAAAAGGTTTGCTGGTCCAGCAGGTGGGAAGGAATCAGAGCAGGAGATTCTGCTCACAGTGAAGCTCCATGTCTCCCAGGCTAACACTGTGGACAACCCCCTCTGCGCTGTGTAGTCAAGCCCCTGTACTTCATAGCTTTTGGTTATAAGAAACTTCTCACTTCACGAATAACTCAAAGTCACAGGAAGCTATGGAGAGACTACAGAGTGACAGGTAGGAGATTTCTATCATTTCATTTTATCTTGATATCCACGCTCTTTGTTTTGCTCCAGAAAGTCAAGTTGAGATTGATATTTCTTCAATATGGTAGAGAAAGTTGGGAGCTAAAAGTGCTTCCAATTTCATCTTCATCCTTCTTCAGAGCGACTGCCCTTTCTGTTCTCCAAAGACTGCTGAAGTTCAAAAAGTGAAGGTGATTTTTACACACACACACACACACACGAGACAGGGTCTCACTTTGTCACCCAGGCTGAAGCGCAGTGGTGCGATCATGACTCCCTACTCGGGGTCTTAGGTGACCCTCCATTCTTAGCCTCCTGGGGAGCTGGGACCACAGGCACATGTGCCACCAACCCAGCTAATTTTTAAATTTTATGTAGAGGTGCAAGCAATCCTTTTGCATTGGCCTTCTAAGGTACTGAGACAACAGGCATGACCCACCACACCTGGACTGAAGGTGATTTTGAAAGGGGTAAACTAAACCAAGCAGGAATCCAGAGTGCTACAACAGAGCCAGAGTGCACCAGACAGAACATAGCCTCAGCTCTCCCTTGAATAATTCCTCTCGTTTCCTTAATTGCTGTCTCCAGACTTGAATCCCTTTAACCTACTTTCCGCTTGAACATCAGAGTCATTTTCACAAACAGAAAAATCTCATTCGAGTACATTTCTGCTTGACACCCAGTGAATCATCATTTCCTTCAGGGACAGCTGCTCTGCTCAGAATGCAGTACGATCTTGACCCTGGTCAGTTTAACTTGATTTCCTTGTACAAAGTGCCCTGCAAAGTCCTGGGTGCCATATAGAAGCTTTGTTTCTTGAGGTTTCTTGAGGCCCGTCACACAGACACAATTGCCAGACTGCGTGGTGAATGGGGAGGTAGAAACAGGTGTAGGATATTATGTGAGCTCAGAATAGGACACAGTGACCTAAGAGGAGTTCCTGGGATATATGGTGTTTGAACTGAGTACCAAAGAAAGACTAAAAGTTAGTCATGTACATTAGCTTAGGGCTACACAGGGCAAGGGTCATCAATATCACTGTCTTCCAGTTTCACATCTTGTCCCACTGGAAGGTCGTCAGGACTGGCAGCACACTTGAGGCTGACATCTCCTATGATAACAATGCCTTCTTCTCCTGCTTATTGTTGTTGTTGTTGTTGTTTGTTTGTTTGTTTTTGTTTTGGTTATTTTTTTTTTTTTTTTTTTTGAGACAAAGTCTTACTCTGTCACTCAGGTTGGAGTGTAGTGGCACAATCTCAGCTCACTGCAACCTCTGCTTCCTGGGTTTGAGCGACTCTCCCGCCTCAGCCTCCAGAGTAGCTGGGTCTACAGGAATGCACTGCCACCCCCGGTGATTTTTTTTGTGTGTGTGTGTGACACAGTTTCACCATGTTGGTTGGCCAGGCTGGTCTCCAACTCTTGACCTCAGGTGGTCCACCCACCTCAGCCTCCCAAAGCACTGGGATTGCAGGCAACAATTCCTTCTTCTGAATACCTCCTTAGGACCTGCTAGAGTGTGTTCTAAGTTAACTTTTTTAAAAGTAGAGGGAGTACACACTAAAATAACAATAAAGAGTACAGGAAATACATAAACCAGGAACACAGTCATTGATTATTAGTATCAAGTATTATGCCCTGTGCGTAAGTGGGTATGTGAGACTCATTTAAGACTGGAAGCACAGGTGTGCACACGTCAGCGTCAGCACAAACACACACACGTGGATTATGCATTCTGCCATGATGCATAAGTATGTGGCTACAATGCCACTGGGTGTCAGGAAATTTTTAGCTCCATTAAAATCTAATGGGAGCTGGGTGTGGTGGCTCACACTATAATCCCAGCACTTTGGGAGGCCTCAGTGGGCAGATCACCTGAGGTCAGGAATTTGAGACCAGCCTGGCCAAAATAATGAGACCCCATCTCTACTAAAAAAAAAAAAAAAAAGATACAGAAGTTGGCCGGGAGTGTTGGCAGATGCCTGTAATCTCAGATACTTAGGAAGCCAAGTCAGGAGAATCACTTGAACCCAGGACAGAGAGGTTGCAGTAAGCCGAGATTGCATCACTGCACTCCAACCTGGCCGACAGAGCAAGAATTTGATAAAAAACAAAGAAAGAAAAGAAAAAAGGGAAAGAAAGAAAGGAAGGAAGAAAAGGAGGGAGGGAGGGAGGAAGGGAAGGAAGGAAAGGAAGTGAGGAAGGGAGAAAGGAATGGAGGGAAAAAGAAGGGAAGGAAATGGAGGAAAGCCTAATGGGAGGAACAAAGTTAGTCATGGCAGGGAATATCGAAAAGGCATATTGAGAAGGTAGAAACCACAAACTGTGCTTCAAGCAGCTGCACACGATGGAGATAACATGGAGAGGCTTTCCCACACTTCCGAGCCCTTCCCTCATGCTTTCCTTCACACCTTCTGCTCTGGTTATAACACAACTGCAGCCTCAGAACACATCAGGACATCAGAACACCATCAGAACAGTCCGTCAGAACACCACACGGTCTCACATCTCTGCCTTTCACCCATGCTGTTACCTCTTCCTGAAATAGCCTGAAAAAACTCCACAGTTTTTCTGGACAAGTTTGTTCTCTAAGAGCAAAGCCAAAACCTCTCCTTTCAGAACCATCCCTGGAAACGTTGAAGCACCACTAGGAGCTTCATTCTTTGACTAGACAGAGCGCCATGTGTCTGCTTCCACCACTTAGACATGGGACACATCCCCTGTACAGACATTTACTCTTGTAAGAGCTTGTGTCTAGAGGGAAGAATAGGTGTTTTAAATATCCCTGAAATCATGACATCAAGTACATTAAAAGTTGTTAAAATGTATCTACGAAGCAAGCAGTGTACAGAATGTGAGACCTTGTTCATTTTCTAGTTTTCATATCTAGAATAGAAACAATGCCACAAATAATAATAGGCATTCCTAAATGTAATTTTAGGGTAAACATTTCAGAAAAGAGCTGCTAGGTAAAGTTAATTAATGTCTTCCCCAATGGGCAACTCTTTGCCTCGCCCTTTATCAGTTCAGTGGTTTCTTAGTCACTTTGTCTCTGGGCACTGCCTTCCTTCACCCATTACCTGCGATTGCTTCATTAAGTTACGTCTTCATTTATGTCTTCTCGGCTTCAAAGTCACCACAATGACTTCCTCCTGGACAAGGGACACCCTAAAATCCTTTAGGTTTTGTGTGGCACCCAACTGGAAACACAGGCTTGTTGAGAATAAAGAGAGGATGGACAGTTGATTCGTGGAACGGAACTATGGGCTTATCATTTTTTTAGTAGGCACATAAAATGAGCAATGCATGTGGTATTTAGAATTTAGTGTGTCTAAATTAGAACCAAAGTAACTCACTGTGCAGAGATAATAAATGAAGACTTATTGGTAGTCTATCACTGGGCTAAGCAAAGGTTGAATCCGCTTTCTTTAGTATATTGCCCAGGTTCCCTTTGGTTATGAAGGCTGAGTCAGCTGAAAACACAATTTAGGACCAGTAGTTTATGATTTCCATGGTCATGGAAGAGATTTCATGAAGAATAAATTACCTGTGATCTCATGGCCCTTTCATACAAATGACTGTCATCGCAAACATATAAACTGTGGCTTGCATCTTTATATCTTCATTATTTATCTTTACTTCATCAGAGAACTCATGGTTTGCAAAGCTGGTGTGTTATTGGTTTAGGTCAAAAATAAATAAATAAAACAGCTTAGAACTCCAAACTAATTTAGTTTTGCCAGAAAATGTCTAGAATCCCTTTCTCCTGCAAACCTTTTACATGTGTAACAAGAACCCAGAGCTCTCATTCTTAATCCTGGTTGCATTCTTTAAAGGAAAGTTGAACATCCTTAGAGTTCAAGACAAGGAATGATATTTCTTATGCAAACATTTAGGAAAGGGAATGTAAGACATCTACAGTTTTTATGCAGTGAATATATTTTTGAACCATTTAGCTTATGCTTAAATCAAATAACATTTTTTATAAAAATAAAGTATAACTTAATAAACAAAAATTTACAATTTTTATGCAATGGATATATGTTTGAACTATTTAACTTATGCTTGCATCAAATAACAATTTTATAAAAATAAAGTAAAAATAAAAATAAAAAATCATTTATAATTTTAAGCAATGTATATATGTTTGAGCCATTTAACTTACGCCTGAATCTAATAACTTTTTGAAATAAAAATAAAGTATACTTATATGTTTTTCTCTAAAATACTTTTGTCAGTCTTGGTCAGTTTAAAACAAACATGTTAAAAATGTCTCGATCATAAAGATGGTTATTTTTAACATTTTAAGTTCACTTAATTTAAATAGTTTTCAAATCCTCAGTTTTGCTGTGAGAATTAAATATTTATTTTTTATTCTACCTTTACATTTCTGGTAATTTTATACAAACACATTGAATGATTTAGTTTTCAAAAACTTTTTAAAACTAATAATTCTTATGTCTCCAGTTACCAGAACTGAATTTTCCCTTTGCCCAAAAGTCCTGCGCATCCTGGTGTTGGATGATTTGTGGTAAATAAAAATGTCTCTGTGAAATTAGTCTCCTCATGTTATGTCTGGAGAAATACCTCACTCAGCAGCAGAGTAAAACACACTAATGGAAATATTCATAGCTTTGGAGACGATGCCTAATTTATCCTGACACAGTTATTGATTTATCTGAAAAGGAAATTCCAAAAATAAAGCTGCTGACTCCTTTCCTTAATTACATGTTAGCAAATGGGCACAACAGCCTAGGAATACTGATAGGTTTCCAGGTACTCTGTGCGAAGTTTTTCAAATGACAGAGATTTCCTTCCCAAAGCTCAGAGTGGTAAAGCTTCCAACGGGAAAGATGAATAGACAATTACAGTTTTGTGTAACTTTTCATTCTGCACCTCTGTCCCCAAATTTCAGTATTGCATATGTTATCCATCAGCCACAGCAGGGCTGCACACTTAAAATATCATGACTCTGAATTAACATGCACTGAGAGGGCAAAATACAGAATGCGTTTTTTAACTTCACAGGAAAAGCAAAATGTAAGTAACATATTTTATTAATACTTTTCTATTGATTGCATGCCGAAATAGCATTTGTTACATATCGGGTTAATGGTGTATATTAAAGTGAATTTTACTTGTTTCGTTTTTTACTTTGTCTACTAGAGAAGTAAAATGAACTGCGGCTCACACTGGTGGCTCACAATATGTTGGACAGCAGAGCTCTAAGGTCTGAACTGGTGGATGAGCAAATTGAATAAATGATTTCAATAAAATGACACAGGGTTTCAATTAAAACCTGACACAGGTTTTAATAAAACTGGAACTGTAAAGGTTTCCGCACTGTCAGTCTAGTGTCATAAAAACAGTAACAGTGATTAATCTAATTTTTTTTACTGTTGTTTAATAGCAAACAATTCTTTTTAAAATTTCAAAATATGAAATGCATACTAAAATGCTAGCACTCTTTCATCTTTAGGGAGGCTCCACTGTGACTAGGGGTTATGGGTATATGTGCTTCCTCTCTCCAGGCCACGTTTCCAGGCAGGTGATTTGGAAGGAAGCACATGGGAGATTTCTCGTTTTCCTTGCCAGAAGCTGTAGGTCAGGGTTTAGTGTGTTGATTATCTGAAGGAGTCATAAAATAAGTGAATCTGAAGTCCCATCAAGAGCATTTGAGAGGCTGAGCCTGGTGGCTCATGCCCATAATCGCAGCATTTTGGAAGGCTACGGCAGGTGGATCACTGGAGGTCAGGAGTTCGAGACCAGCCTGGCCAATGTGGTGAAATCCCATCTGTACTAAAAACACAAAATTAGCCAGGTGTGGTGGTGGGTGCCTGTAATCCCAGCTACTCAGAAGGCTGAGGCAGGAGAATCGCTTGAACCTGGGAGGTGGAGGTTGCAGAAAACTCTGCAGTGGTGTATGGGGCAGGTACATGCGTATGGGGCTGATGGTGGTGTTTTATTACTTGGAAGAATTGAGGAAGGGATTAATAGAAGAGAGTACAGTTCATACTTAGGAAGTAAAACATAACAGCCAAATGCTACTGAGGACTGTGTTTACTCTCCAGGTTCAAGAGCTCCCCCAAAGACATGGAAGCCAGTTATGGAACATTTCCACTGAAGCAACAAAGAGGCAATTGGGCCACATTAACTGTGGAAATGTAGAATATACTCAGGCTTCGTCCAGATAACACAGAATTTAAAGGCTTTAAACCCCATTTTAATATGAAATAGACACATAATTAGAGACTCATTGCACACTTGGGCAAGATCAGAAACCACAATATCGTGACAAAATCAGACATATGAGTAAGAATTCATTTTGATAAATTCTAAGTTAAGATTAAATCCGTTGTTTTAACTTGGCTTTCAGCAGGACCGTATTCTTTACCACTTTATTCATCTGCGTTTTTCAAAGGTCATCATGTTGTCTTTCAACGGGAGGCCTGCATAGACATCTTTTGTAACACACAAGCTATACACAACTACACTTCTGTAACAATAAATCGGCCGTCAGCAGGGAACTCACATAGAGAATGAATACATCAAAGTGACAATGCTTTGAGTGAGTTGAAAGCCCTTTGGAGGCTTTCATGGTGGAGCTGGACATGGTCGCTGGAAAGATGAAGTGACGAGTGTGGTCAGCCCAGGCAGGGGTCACCCAAAAATACCACCCAGGGTAATGAAGGAGGCTGACATTGTCTTAACCGGGGGCTTGAAATGAGCTAAAAGAATTGTTTGGGTTTGAAAATAGCCTCTGATACTAATTCCGAGGGAGTTCTCAAGAAAACTGATCATAAGACACCATTTATTAGGGAGACAGCCCTTCCTGGGTTTCATCCCCTCCTTACCCACAGCAGCCCCTTTAAATCTCCCAGGCAGGGGACCATGAGCTACTTCAGAACCACATTTTCAGATGTTCTGTCTTCCAAGTCCTGGCTGATATGAGCGCCTCCCTTTGGGTTAAAATCCACCACTGGCCTGGCTGCGCCTTCCCCTCCATCCTTCTGCCGAGGATGTCTGGATTCTCTATTTACAGCTTGGACATGGGTTTTGACAAATCATCTCTGATTTGTTCCTTGATAATTTATTTTCAAAGAAATAGCTTGTGCTTAGTAACCATAGGAGAACTCCCATATAAGCACTGAATATATTTTTTATTGATTTTTAATTTTAATATATATTTTTTGAGACAGGGTCTCACTCTGTCATCCAGGCTGGATTGTAGTGGCATGATCATAGCTCACTGCAGCCTCAGCCTCTTGAGTTCAACCAATTCTCTCACCTCAACCTCCTGAGTAGATGAAACCTCAGGCATGTGCCTGGCTTTTCTTTTCTTGTCTTTTTTTAAAAAATATATTTTATAGAACCAGAGTCTTGCTATATGTTGCCCAAGCTGGTCTTGAACCCCTGGCCTGAAGAGATCCTTGCATGTGGGCCTTTTGAAGCATTTACATTATAAGAGTGAGCCGCCAAGCCCAGTCTAAAAAACAGTATCTTCTCTACTTTAAATGTGTAAACTAAAAGAAAAAACCTACATCTGCCGACACAGTTTAGAGCCTTAACATACTTAAGCTCTTTTGTTCTTGAGGTATTACATTTTCTTCCAAAGAGTAAAGACAAACTTGTCTTTCATCAATAGCTAAAATAAAGCACACATATCCTTGCAAAGTTATACTTCAACCACAGGTGGTTAGAATCAAAGGCTCTATATAAAAAGAATTAAATACAAATAATTAATAACTACAGACAATAATTTAAAAGACAATCAGTTTCAGTACCATCTGTACTTAGATATCAAATATGTCCAGTTGGAAAAATAACACATCTTATTAAGCAAATATTTTAATAGTGCAAAACCTGTCTGGTCTTTCATGGTTTGATTTTTAACTTGTAATTCCTCTGTGCCATCTAGGTTTCCCCAAGGTACTGTCCTTTTCCTGAAATGTTTTCTGCTAGATCAAAGCCCAAGATAAAATTCCAATTACATCAATGAAATGAACTATTCATATGGAACTAATCTTTCTATAAAAACCTCTTCGAATAAAACATCGTTTTTGAAAGTCAGATAAACCCAATGCATTGATTTGATTGTGGCTTTTGTCAGGATTTATTCCATCCACATCACTGTAGTTCACTCTGTGATAATGAACAGTTGAATGGGGAAAGACTTCCCTTTAAATTATTGGCAGTTATACAAATATGACGCTGTAAAAGTCGGTCCACTAATCACTCACAGTGCGTGCCACAGAACAGCACTTCTGATGAAGTTTCATTCCCATGAGTTCACTCAAAGTAAACAATACAGTAAGCACTATTAGAAACAGGATCTCTCCTGACATCCCTACCCAAATAGCCATCTTAACATAAACAGAAACATCTTCATGCATGGCAAGGCTTTACAGCAATATGGATTTGTGTGTGATATACTCCACTTCAGTGAGCAAAAAGTTATGCCACACAGAGCTTAATGACATCCTATATGGTATGTTAATAGCCCATATGGCAGAACCTGGGAAGAACCTAATTGAAAGTCACTTAACATTTACAAAGACAATCCAAGTTTAACCAGGATGCAATCCTTGACATTCCTGCCTAGAAAAGACACTCTTGCTGTCATGAAAAATAAATGACAGTGCTCTGTAATTTCTGATGGCTTTTCCGAACATACTGATTTTCAGTTTTGAACACCTGTCTCAGCTTTCACTTAAGTATAATGAATCTATAATTAAGAATCTGTTAGGATTTTCATAGAATATTTGGTTATGAGGAAATTGTGTTACCATATTGTCATACTCCAACAGCCTCTGACTCAGAATACAAAAAGAATAAAATATATAAAAACCCATGTGGACATAGAAGATTGTGTTACCATATTGTCATACTCCAACAGCCTCTGACTCAGAATACAAAAACAATAAAATATATAAAAACCCATGTGGACATAGAAAATAGCTTGATCTTTATCAGTGTTTCTCAGACACTAGTTATCTGTAATTCCTCTCCTTTTTCCACCTTCTTGTGTCTTACGGAACTTGTCTTATTGACTCTCTTTGCAGAACATTCAGCAATTTTCTTCCATTTCTTCCTATCCCAATCCTAGTTATCATCACCCCTATTTTAA
This sequence comes from Sapajus apella, assembly GCF_009761245.1. Classification (NCBI taxonomy): domain Eukaryota; kingdom Metazoa; phylum Chordata; class Mammalia; order Primates; family Cebidae; genus Sapajus; species Sapajus apella. The sequence continues at coordinate 2,557,459 of NW_022437056.1, forward strand.
TCTGAGTCATCGTCTTTCTTCTGAGGACCTCATCTCAGGTTGCTTATTGGCCTCCCTACTTCCGCTCTAGCCTTTCTGCAACCCTAACCAGAGAGACCTTACTAAACCTCAGGGAGATCCCGTCCCTTCCTCCCGAGCACCCTCACACAGGGTCCCACTGCACCTCAAGGTATAGCCTCATGCCTTGCTATTGACTGCAAAACCCTATGAGGCTGTCTTGTCTCTTGCCCTGTCTCACATGACCAACCCCATGTTCACTGTAGTGCCCTTCAGCTCACCCATTGGTCTTCTTTCTGTTTGTTACCTGTGGCAACCCAGTTCCTTAGGGTTTTTATCCCAGGGGTTTCCTCTGTCTATAATCCCCTTTCTTATTTTTTTAAAAAAATTATTTTCCATAAGTTATTAGGGTACAGGTGGTATTTGGTTACAGGAGCAAGTTATTTAGTGGAGATGTATGAGAACCTGGTGCCCCATCACCTGAGCAGCGTACACTGCACCATATTTGTTGTCTTTTATCCCTTACCCCTCTCCCACTATTTCCCCTAAGTCCTCAACGTCCACTGTATCCTTCACATGCCTTTGCGTCCTCGTAGCTTAGGTCCCGCATATCAGTGAGAACATATGATACTTGGTTTTCCATTCCTGAGTTGCTTCACTTATTCTGTCACCACCTTTCCATAACCAGGTCTTTCTGGTTACGCAGAACTTGGTCAAACTACACTGCTGCAAAGCAGTTTCAAGGCTCATTCTACAACATCCAGGAAAAGACAGGTCAACACCTATTCCACACGAATTCAAGTTATCTGCAGAGCCCTTGCTGCCACCCTGCTGTCCTTGGGCGTTCTTCTTGTGTCCCTCTGGCTGTCTTCAGAATATCATTACATGAAGTTGGGAGAGTTTGCTACTCTTTCCCATGCTATAACCTCAAGTGCTTAGAATAATGATTGGTACATCATGAGACCTGAACAAAAAGGTGTAGAATGAATTAAGAGTTACAGATGTTCTAGGAAGCAAATGTCCTTGTATCTTAACATGCTTGAGAAATGCTTGGTTAAAAATTATCTTTCTTCCTGTAGCATTTCTCAAAATTCTCAATATACTCCAATTAGGTGATTTCTCCAAGACAGGAATATTGAATGAGGTTTCCCAACACTTATTTGGCCACTGGATAATTTATTTTTGAGGAAGAGCTCTTTATGAATATTAAACAATTTAGAAAACACTGTTATGTGAACATCTATCTACACAGACCTAGATAGGCTTTGAGAACCTGAAGGCTTTTCTCTTTTGAAAAAAAAATATTTCAAGGAAAAATAAAAATTTTGCTCATGTGTTTTTTGTTTGTACATTTATTTTCCTTTTTTATCAAGGTAATTGGATTTCAGGTCAACTCTTGTAATAACTTTTTGGGCTGACTTTTGACAAATCACTTTAATTTTCTTCTGTGCCCGTTTTCTTGATCCTAAAGTGAAGGAGAGTAATTTCTCTGATATCATTTGATGCCATATGCTCCTGAGTTTCTCTTCCATGAAGCTGAATAATAAAGTGAAACAAGGATTATTTAAGGTAAAATATGGGAAATTTCTGAAGGTGATCATATATGATAGAGCAAAGATAGGCACAGTTAGTCATACTAGAGAGCATGTGTCTGGGGCAAACTGAGCCTCACCCTTCACTTGCTGAGTGATTGGCCATTGGTCCAGATGTCTGCCCAGAGGCTGTATTCCCTCAAGGAAAGGTTACCGGGTCCTCTTCCAAACAGATGATACCCACTTTCTAATTATACCTTGACTTCTGTGACCATTTCTTTCCCTAAGCTCTGTATTCTGTGCAAGTGAAAATCTTGGTGTAGTGAAAACTATTGTGTCCTTACTACATCAAAGAGTTCCTAGCATATAGAAGGCCTCCAATAATTTATTATTGAAGAATAATCATTTGCAAGAAACACTAGGAGAGAAATATTGATTTAGTGCTCTACCATGGCCAATATCAATGTGCCCAGGAATTCACTCCCAGAGCACAGAGAAAAAAAATTCCCCAAGTCCTCCCAGATTTGCTGAATTTTGTGTTTATTAAAATATAACAATTATCCAAAAGAACTTAATCTTGAGATGAATAGATATGCATGCCAGAAAAAGGCTAATAGAAATAAAATAATTAGGAGCGATTCGGTTCTCCCTTCATGCATGCCTAATGACAGCTTTAAGAGCATCTTCATCAAAGTTCACTGTGTTAATAAAATGTACAACCCCTTCCTCTCACCCAAAATTATTTCTTAAGTTCTTTCTGGGGGACGGTTCACCTAGGACAATTAACACATCACAGCTTTTCCTTCACCAAAAAACTTTTGTTTGTTGGCTCTGAAGGGAGCTTAATGCGTGAACAGGATCTAGGTGTTGGAAACATCAAGAATAAGTAATCAAATATTGAGTATCCAATACCATTGAGAATTAAATGCTAACATTATTTCACAAATGCATTCACAATTCAGAAGAAACCCAATTTATTTAGAGACTGAACATTGATGAGTGGATAGATTTTTCACAAAAGCATGTGAAAAGTTAAATTAAAAAATAAAACTTTTGAGAGAATACTGCTCTTAGTGATGTCTGCTCCTCGGGGGAGCTGCGGCATGTTGCATTTCGGTTGGCTCCATCTGTCTCCTTCTGGAATTATTAACAGCACTTGCAAGCTTGTCTTCACAATACAGACAAATGATTCTGGAACTGCTCTCACAATGATCAAAACTACATGAAAATTCCATAAGGAAAGATCCAGGAGATTCCTTATAAATGTGGTATTGAGGTACTGAAGCTCACAATGTACATATTTAAAAATTAATTTTGGAGAACAGGCAAGAGGAAATGTTGTTTTAATACGCCTCTGTGCTCACTACAGCAATGGAACATCCCAAATGTCCTCTCTAATATTGTATCTTTCATTGCACTGCTTATGGGTTTTCTTTCAAAATGAATCTATGACAAATTAAAATCTTTACAGGCAAACAATATGTGTTTGGAATGCTAATGAATTTACTATTGAAGAAAGAAGACTAGGTTTCAAAATACAGTTCTCAGGTGGGTAGCGTAACACATAACCATTTGGGATATTTTTGCTCACACATGGTGCCGTGAAATGCTGCCCATGACAATCCTGAAAGGTTGCTGCTATCAGTGCTCATATAACATAGCATCTCTGCAATTACGGTCATACAATATGGTAACCCAGAAATATCAAAACTGTTAAAACACCTCTCAGAGATTAGTCCTGGAGAGTTTGTAAAGTGTGGTACGTTTTGTACATTAGTGTGTCCACCATCCACATTTTTTGGGTAAATTTTTAAAAATTTCTGCCCTTCTCTGTGTTGCTGTTGTCACTGTCATCAGCCCTTCACCATCAAGAGTGGGCATCTTATGTGTGGAATCCTGTCTTAAGGGAATGTGAGCAAACAGTAGACCTTTAGTGCTATTAATGGGCCAGTGTCTGAAAAATAAGAAATGCAAGCACAGCCATGGAGGCTGAGTCAGGTGGGTTGGAGTATGCTGTGCCCAGGGGATACCTGTACCCTGAAGCCCTGCTCTTCCCTGCCTGGTCTCCCTTATTTCTGAGTACAAGGGATTATTTTCACTTTTAGTGTTAAAACAAAATGATGTTCTTTGTTTGAAATATTTACTGTAAGTCTCCTGCCTCAAATAGTTATTTGGTCTTTTCTATTGACATTTTCTCAATTTAATTATTTTAACCTACAGTATTTATCTGCATTATCTTAATTATAAAACAATTATGAATGATGATTTTTGTTTCTTATTTCAAATGTGCATCCACATTTTTCTATTACACAGCATTACTTGTTTTAAACTCTTTTTTTTTTTTTGTCATATTGTCTATGCCTGAAAAAATAGCATTTCAAGATGGAAAAAACAAAAGCAGAAATAACCCAGTGACGATGACATGGGTGTTTGAAGGAGTCTAAGATTTCAAGTTCCTCCAAGGAAGTTGAGATTCAAGGACCTTGGACACCATAGATTCATGACTATATTTCATAAGGAAACAAAAATAGGACTTACACTCTGATGGCTTCTGCTAACTAAAATATGATCATGGTTTTAACTTTCCATCCAATTCAGATTAGAAGTACCTTCATTTTACTAAAGATAAAAGTCAAGTTGTGTAGTTATTAAAAACATGTAGAAACACATATTTGGAGAATCCAAGAAGAAAACACATATCGCATAAGCAACACAAATAGGAGTTGAGTATGTTTCCTTCAATAAAATTATTAAGCATTTTAATAAGTGAATATCAATAATTGAGAAAAATATACAATGTTTTCTATTTATATTAAAATGTGAGTTGCTAAGTCAATACTATAAAGTAGTGAGGACTTTCTACTTCATGGTAGTTGTTGGAATGTTTCTGATTTTTTTTTTTTTTTTTTTTTTTAAAAACAACTTCCCACTAGAGGGAGCATGTCAAATGGCCAACTTCCTCTCTTCAAAATTTTAAGTTTTTGTCTATACGGTAATTCCAACCACATTACACATGTTGATAATATCTGCATTTTGTCACGACAACATGGATATCTGTTTATTTTACGTTTCAGATATCTACTTGGAATGTATTATTCTAAGCATCTGGGTCATTTTATATACAAGGGCATTTTCTCATACCTTCTAAAATAATTTATTGCATTCACCTCTTTTACATTTTAATTTTTTCATATGTTATATCATAAATATGATAATTTACAAATTGTTTATAAGTACTATCTTATTATCTTATTTTTCTACGATAACAAAGCTCTTTCCTTATTCATATTCAGAATTGCTTTCAATGAATAAAGACTTTTTTATATGTCCTAAGTCATAATCAACTTTTTGTTTTTCATAACTTTGATTATAATTTGAACAACAATTTCTTCAAAACACTTGGAAGTATGTCTCACAGGATGGTTTGGTATGGGATAACTTTTAAAATAAATTATCTTTACTGTTTCTTCCACCTTTCCAACTGGCTGTGTATAGATAAGGTCTATGTTGACACTTAAGTGGATACTTTTTAAAATGTGGTCCTGGTTCTCTTCTCTTGGTAAACTTGGAAAAGAGAGGCTCATTGAAGAGAAAACAAAAGGGTTTAAACATATTTTTTTCTTTAACTGCCAAACTTTGATTTGGAGCTTAGTTGTAAACACCACATCTATAATCCTATTTTGGTGAAATATCACATTGAGGTATTATTGGTTGGTTGTTGCTGTCCTTTCAATTTGTCCTTCCTATACAGTTTGAATACCACTTTTTAATTAAGTATTTAACTCTTTACATGGTCACTACTGTAAAGTTTGGTCACGATTGAAAAAATATGATACTCTGATTTCCTTTCTTAAACTTGTTTTTGTTTTCCCTACATTTCTAATTGCCTTCAATTTTCCTGTGGCTTTATCTTCTATACACTTACCTATACATGCTTCATACCTATTTTACCAACAGATTTTTAAATGCTTTTTGTTTAATTTTTTACTTTTATTTTTCAAAGAATTGCTCCCAAGGTCCCACTCTGTCCACATATTCTCCTCTGTATCCAGGGCCCTTCCAGCTGACACTCCGTGACTTCCCTTTACCCTCTGTGGACCTGGCTTATTCACTGCTTATGGGTAGGGTGGGGATCGAGTTTAACCTTGTCTGCAATGCATTAATCAATTGTGCCTGCACAGTAAAGCCCCAAATACACCCTGGACACGTGGTGGGTGGCTCACTGGGCTTCCCTGCTAGGCACTGCTCCATGTGTATTGCTCCAGGTTAGCACCTTGGTACTTGGGAGAAACGGGGTAGAAGCTTCCAGATGCTGCACTGTGCATGTCTTTCACTGGCTGATTTAAAAGTATCCTTGCTCTATTATAAATAAAGAAAAGTAACAAATGTGAGTGTAGTAAGTTTCAGAGAGTTCTTTGAGTCTTTTTAGTAAAGTATCAAACCTGATGGTGGTTTAGGAATCCTTAGAACGTGCAGTTGGTGTCAAAAGTCTTGGGCAGATTTAGAAATTTGGATGGCTGTACCCTTAACCCCATGATTTGGCTAACTCTGGGTGATTCTGTGAGTTCCTAAGAGTAACTTTTCAATCTGGAAGTTCTTCTGTACCTTAGTTCTTTGCTTTTTCTATGAAGGCTTTGATAAGTTTTTTCTTCCATATTTTCTCTGTGGGTACAATATTAGTCCAGGCATAGAACTTTTGGATTAAGCCCCTGACTCTCTTATTATTTCTATAAGATTCTATCATTTCTACTTTACTCATTTTCTGTCTCATTAGCTTTATCTAATTGTTAGTTGATTTTCTACGTCTCTAATTTCTTAAAGTGTCTTTTCAAAACTTTTACCTATGTAAAATCACCTCCTATCCTTTGAAAAGTTTAAAGTAATTTTTTTCTTACTACATTTTTTCGTCTGTTTATTATAGATTTATACACTTGTTTATTTTGATCTCTTTATTTTATATCGCAGGACATTCTTTAAATATCTGTAATATTTGGTTATCTGTTTGTATTTCACAGTGTAGCATTAAAGAGCTGATTGAAACTTGTAATAAGTGAATGCAGTTTTCCAGTTGTGGGTTTACTTTTCAAAGACCTATGAGGAACTAGCTATATCCTTGTGGGGATCCCAAGGGTCTAAATGTAAAGATATTTTCTTAGGTGACGGAAAATTTCTCCAATGCAGAAACTTCAATTTCTGGATTAATAGGGAAACTGTAGAGGAGGTGTAGCAGAGAATACTGCTGTATATATTGACTTGAAGCCACATCTTGCTCTTCTGAGAAAGAAATAGGATGGAGTGACTCAGAAACGTGGCGACATTGAAGCTTGGTTTTTGAGGCATATTTAAGTAATTTATATTTACTAAATGGTACTTGACCTGAATCAAATTACCCATTGGCTACATGAGACATGTTCATTTCTGTAATAACCTTTGTTCAATATGGTTAGAATTTGGAAAATAAACAGATTAGCAGACTTTCAAGAGAGAATGAAATTCACTGCAAAAAAAATTATTTTCTCAATTGTGTAATCTTAACGTTTTATTTGGTTATTTCTTCTGACTGCTTAAATAATTTTATAACTCGAATATGCTAATATTTAAATGTTAAGTATTTTATATAACTTGACTAAAGCAGTTCTTTAACATTTTTTTTTCAGGGCATTATTTTCCCAGTTAAATCTCAATGCACTTAAGTCAGCAAAAATGAAAAAAGTTCTGTAAAAGAAAACATAACTAACATCTTATCCTTGATTAGCTACTTTAAGTGAAGTTATTCCCTCCTCGGTTGCCAGGCTGGGTCAATTTATGCCATGGGTGATTTTCAACATGAACAGCTAGGAAGATGGCTAGCACTGAATAGATTACCATTTGGTATTAAATGCAAAAATTGAAAGTATAATCACTAAAGGAAAGAGAAATCTGTTCACATCAGTTTCACAGTCTGCGGTCAAAGAAAAGATCGGCCAATTATTCCAGAATAGGTGTGCATAGCTAAAATTTATTCAACCCTTAGAAATATCCTTTTATTGGATAGATGAATCTTTTCAGCAGCAGAAGAAAATTAGGTTGCAACCAGCATTCATTTCTACATCAGAGCCCCCGGCTGGAGCTATATTAAGCCACTAGGCGGTTTGCAGAAAATTGAAGTAGCATGCACTTTGATCTCAAATGACTGCGCATGTCCCATATGACAGGCATTTCTAAGAGAAGAGATGTCCTCCTGGGACCTAACGCTGAACAGCAACAACAAGATGTGAGATTCTGAGGACATAGAGACATTTAGAAAACAACACAGTCAGCCCCCAAGATAACATGACCAATAATGATGCTTGAAATGATTGACAGGCAAGTTCAAAAGTCTTAATAGAAATTCTAGCATTTGTGGGATTTTCTTTGGATTGTAAGAAAATTCCATTCAACATAGGCACAGGGATGTCTGCTCTTGAGTTAGAAGAGTAACAGGATTGAGAACACATGCCTACCCTCTCCTTAAAACCCTTCTGGCTCCTCCCAGTTTGTCGGCTCCACCTTTGTTTTCTCAGACTGCACCCTCCACTGCCAAACAACCTCTGCTTCCCTCTCCATTGCCACAGCTGCATTCCAGCCTCACGGGACTGGCTTTCATTCTGTTCTGTCACTTGGAAACACACAGATGGATATGCTGTTTTTCAAACAAGCGTCCTTTAATTTATTTATTATTTTTATGACTTGAAATCTAAACTGGCTTCTTGGACTTCTGATGCCCTACAAAACTAATTATCATAAATAAATATGTATTGATTAGTGTGACTTGGAAACAGTTGTAGGGCTTTAGGAAGGCTGTAGTAGAAGCTTCAATTTCTAACTTGGGGTTAGAAAATAGCTGCAAATAGCAGAGTCCTAAACTAAGTATTGTAGAACACAAATGAAACAGACACAGACCCTGCCTTCCTGTAGATAGGTAATTACAGCAGAAATATACAGTAAAACGTGCAATAAGAAATACACAAGGCTGGGCATGGTGACTCACGCCTGTAATCCCAACACTTTTGGGGGCCAAGGCAGGAGGACTGCTTGAGTCCAGAAATTCCAGACCAGCCTGGACAATGTAGTGAGACAATGTCTCTACAAATAAATATATATTTATTTGTGGGATTTCCTGTGGATTGTAAGATTAATATATATAATATATATTATATATTACATATAATAAATATTATGTAAGATTATTATATATTATATATAATTACATATAATATCGTGTGAGAGTATATATATAGTATACACATACTATAGTATATATACACATATATAGTATGTATAGTATACATATGGTATATATATAGTATACATATATATATATTAACATTATATATATAATATGTATATTATCTGGTGGTGCATGCCTGCAGTCCCAGTTACTCCAGGAGGCTGAGGTGGGAAGATCCCTTGAGCCTGGGAGGTCAAGGCTGTAATAAGCTGTGATCATACCACTGAACTCTAGCCTGAGTGACAGAGTGAGAAGAAAAAAAAGAAATGCATGAAAATGGAAATGCCAGAGGAAGATCAGAGAAGGTCCCATAATTAAATACTTGATCTACTGTCGAACGATAGGTATGGCGTGGCTGCTACTCACAAGGGTTAAGTTATTCCAGGTAGTAATACAAGCATCAGTAAATCATAGAGGGGGGATAGAGCACAATTTCCACCAACATGAACATGAGAGCTCCAGCCTTTACGTCCTTACACAAGAACACTCAAAGGCTAAAAGACAGAGGAGTCTCCTGTGTCCAATTTTGGGGAGAAATAAAATTGTGATAGAAAGTAAATAGGACTTCACATATTTTTTACCTGGTTTGCAGCTCATGATATTCCTTACCTAATCATTGGTAAGAAAAAAATGAATACCCTCTACATTTCACACCTGGAATTTTTCTATAACGATAAATGTTCTGCCTCCCCTTAACTACTTTATTATTCTGAGGTCCAGTTTGTATGAGAACCGTAGAATAAAGGCTGGAATCATTCTGCCCTTTTAATCAGTCCAATTTGCGAAATGATGATTTTCTCCATGGTAAAAGTCATTTTGCTTATTCCCTAATTTGCTAAAAGTTAAGGGTGGGGAAGAGAGATGGTTGGCACTGAAGGGCACGTGATATTAATCTCCCTGAGCCCTCCTTAATGGCTCTTATTCAAAACAATAAAAGGAAAACTAGGCTTTGGACCAGTCTAAACTTTGGAAGAACTAAAATAAACTCTATTATGGAACATTATATCTTATCACCATTGAGTTAGGAAAACAAATGTCATGATGGCAATGAAGGGAAGAAAACACGGTTATCTTCCCTCAGAGGCTGAGTTGCCATGTCTTATCAGCTTTGAATTCTCATTAACTTGGGATCTCATTTCTGAGTGGTCACTTCTGGTGTCCCCTTGATGAATATTGTTAGGCATTCACGTAAGTGCCACATTTGAAATCATAAAGATTGTACACACATAGCGATGGTGAATTTTGTATGTTAACTTGATGACATCACAGTGTCCAGATATTTGTTCAGACATTATACTGGATGTTTCTGTTGATATGATTTGGATGTAACTAACATTTCAATCAATGGACTTTGAGTTAAATAGACTGTCTTCTGTAACATGGGTGACCACATCCAATCAGTTAAAGGCTTAAATGTAACAAAGACTGACTTCTGGTGAGCAATAAGAATTCTGCCCGCGGATGGCCTTGGACTCAAACTGTATCTCTTTCCTGAGTCTCCATTCTGCTGGCCCACCCTACAAATTTTTAATTTGATAAACCTCACAACACATGAGCCAATTCCTTAAAAGCAGTCTTTCTCTATCTACACATTTTGTTGATTCTATCTCTCTGGAGAACCCTTACTAATATGACACAATATAGTCTATATTTCCCTGCTTTAAACATGCCAGACTAGCTTCGATATTTTTAATATATTTTTTAAATCTCTTGAGCGTCCAAGTGTGATTTCCTTTGGAGACACTCATTAGGAGGCAAAAAAGCTTGAAAGTCAATAGTCTACAGTTTTCTGGGGTATGTGTTAGTCTTTCATGGCGAAAAAAAAAAAAGCACACACAGAACATAATCATGTACTTTAAGATCATATAAAATGATTCCATAACAAAATAAGTAGAATAACCAGTATTAACTAAACATACATTGTCTCATATTTCTAGAATTATTATACTATAATGTTTTTGTATTTATTCAATGTTATTATTTCACGAGAGATTTTATAGAGTGTTTACATACTTTTAAAGTATCTTTTTTTTTTTTTTTTAGCTATGAGGCTTTACCCTGTTGCCCAGGCTGGAATGCAGTGGCATGATTACAGCTCACTGCAGCTGCAGGCCTGGAACTCGTGGGCTCAAACCATCCTCCCACCTCAGCCTCCTGAGCTATAGCTAGCTCTATAAGGGCAAATCAGCTAATAATTTAATCTGTATTACTGATTTATTCCTGCATGTATTTAAGAAATACATGTTGTACTCCTGCTAGAAAAGATGCTGGGCTAATCATAGCAGATAGAGACTGAAGGAAAAAACAGACATGGCTCCTCTTTCTTTAACACTCACGATCTAGCAGGAGAAATGAATATTAAGCAAATAATGCCATAAACATCTCAAAATTGAATTTGTACAAGATGCTACAAAGGAGAGTTTCACATGGCTTTAAGGTTGACTTTGATGAGCTGAGATGTGAACAATGATTAAATTTTAACAGGCTGACAGTAAGCTGTTATCCTGATAGAGAATAAGCTGTTATCCTGGTAAAGGGAAAGGCAGACAGGTTTGAGCCACCCTAAGAGGTACCCCGAACACTGGCAGGAGATGGAATAAAGCCAGGGTGGCTGGAACATGAACATTGAGGAGATTCTGGTATAAAAAGTGACCCGAGATGTAGATTATACCTGTTTCATGCAGGACTTCACAGGCCATGCTACTAATTTTTGCCTTTATTTTGGTGGCAAAGAAAAGCAATTTTATACTGGCAGCTTGAGAATAGGCATGGCTAGTATAGGGTTTTTAATTAACTGATTAATTTGTTTAGAGATGGAGTCTTGCTCTGTCACCCAGGCTGGAGTGCAATGGTGTGATCTCAGCTCACTGCAACCTCTGCCTCCCAGGTTTAAGCAATTCCCCTGCCTCAGCCTCCTAAGTAGCTGGGGTTACAGGCATGTACCACCACACCCCAAAGATTTTTGTATTTTTAGTAGAAACAGGGTTTCACCATGTTGGCCAGGCTGGTCTCGAACACCTGACCACAGGTGATCTGCCTGCCTCATCCTCCCAAATTGCTGGAATTGCAGGTGTTAGCCACTGCACCCGGCCTAGTTCAGGACTGAAAGAGATTATCTGGCTACAAAGTGAGTGATTACTGAGGGAGTAGAGATTATGTGTTGGACTGATTGAAATGGCTAGCATAGTAATTCAGGTGACACAGCATGCTTGTTTGGAGTAGGAGATGTTTAAAGACGTAGGTTCACTGAAAATGGATGATACGGTTTGGCTGTGTCCCCACTTAAAATCATCTTGAATTATAATCCGAATTATAATTCCCATGTGTTTGGGGATGGATCTCATGGGAGGTGATTAGATCATGGCAGAAGATCCCCCATGCTGTTCTTAGAATAGTAAGTTATCACGAGATCTGATGGTTTTATAAAGGGGCTTTCCATCAGCACTTCTCTCTCCTGCCAGCTTGTGAAGGGCATGTTTGCTTCCCCTTCTGCTATGTTTGTAAGTTTCCTGAGGCTTTCCAAGATATGTGGAACTGTGAGTCAATTAAACCTTTCTCAGGTATTTCTTCATAGCAATGGGAAAATGAACTAATACAATGTATTAATATGAAATGGGTTGGAATTGGTGATGGAGGGCCTATGGAGATATGAGAAAAATTTTCTTACACTGCTGGGTAAATGATGGTATCATTCTCTGAGCTGTGTGAGTATGATGTGTGTGTGTATGTATAATCTGTATGTGTGAGTGTGTGTGTATGGGTGTGTGCATGATGTGCATGTGTATATGTACACATATATAGACACAGATATATCTTTATAATTGAAGGGAAGATTTCTAGTACTCAGATTAATAAATAGGTCTAGAATTCAGAGGTGAGGCCTAAGCTAGAGACATGAATTTGTGAGTTACATAAATGTGTAGTGGATCACTTAATCTGTGGGTGTGTTTGTGACCTCAGAGGGGATCACTTAATCTGTGGGTGTGTTTGTGACCTCAGAAGGAGAGAAAGAGAGTGAGAAAGTGAGAGGAACTCAAACCTATCCTTGATTTGTGAGGGAAAAATAATGACTTTTACATCTCATTTTTCCATCTACACACCTAAGGAAAAAAAAAAAAAAAACTACTGTACTCATCCAGACGATTCTGACAAACCATGCATTTGGAGGAAGTAATGGAGGAGTTTTGTGGAGGAGTGGGAGCCTCAGGTGGAAGCTGCCACGCTCCCTTGTCACACTTCCTGGGGCCTGGTTGGGTGTGTGTGGGGGCTGTCCTCATGTGACTTATTTGGCTGGCACTGCACCCACAGGAGAGCCTCTGTGGGGAACTTGGCCTTGGATAGGTGACTGGTGCTGTGGGTGCTGGGCAGGAGACCACCAGGAGTTATGTCCCTTTGCACTTAGAGGGTGCCAGCTAAGATTAGATTTCCTACCATTTTAGTGGGATGGGGCCTGGAAGCATGATTTAGGATAATTAGAGGCTTAATACATACACTGGGAAAGAAGAAACAACCTCAAATTCCTCTGAGATCACTGACAATATTCAAATCTTATGTCCTATTCAAACCTCTGCAAATCCACTTAAATGACTCAATGGACAGAACAGCTGGTTTGCAGCTGTGAAGGCATCCAGCCGCCTGGATTTTTGACATTATGTAATTCAATTTCACTTACCCTTTCTGGAGGACTGTTTCTGTATCAGATGAGGGATCTCAGAGAATTTTCTAGAATAAACATGGGATCTTGTCTTTACTCACATCTCCAGCCTTTTTTCCTACCCCCTCCTCTAATCCTGGCCTTATTCATAGTTCATTCCAAGAACAACGGTGTTTCTGTCCATTGTTTTTGGTTCCTTGAACCTACCTGGCTCAATTCATTCCAGGGCCTTTGCCCAGCTTCTCCTCATTAAGGTTGCTTCACTGGACCATCTTTGGGTGGCTTCTTGACATTTAGGCTGCAACTCAAACCCCCTGAGTTCTTAGACCTTCTCTGTTTATCGTGATTCTCTACCTCCAACCTCAACTCCCTTTAGTACCATATATGCTTCTTCATTTTACTCACCATTCTTTCTCAGTATTTAACTTCCGGAGAACTCACACTTCACTATTTTATCCCCAGTGTTTACAAAATTGACCACCTTAGATAAATCCCCAAATAAATGTTTATTGAATAAATGGATCCATGTTTAAAATTTAGTAGCATCAGGTAAACATGCCAATGTAAAAGTATTAAACCAGAGAGCTTAACTTTAAATTTTTATGTGGAATAAGTTGTAAGACCACACACAGTCTACTAGTTAAACTGATGGAACCACCACAGCTTTGTGTTTAAATCTATTTCCTAGGCTGGGTGCAGTGGCTCACGCCTGTAATCCCAGCACTTTGGGAGACCAAGGCAGTTGGATCACCTGAGGTCAAAAGTTCAAGACCAGCCTGGCTGGCAAAACCCTGTCTCTACTGAAAATGTAAAAATTAGTCAGGCAAGGTGGCAGGCGCCTGCAATCCCAGCTACTCCAGAGGCTGAGGCAGGAAAATCTCTTGAACCCAGGAGGCGGAGGTTGCAGTGAGCCCAGATTGCACCACAGCTCTCCAGCTTGGGCAGCAAGAGTGAGACTTCATCTCAAAAAAAAAAAAAAAAAATCTGTTTCCTTTATTTGGGAGCTGCTGTGGAGAATGAAACAAGAGTTGGTCTTTAAAGCACTGTGCTTGCTATTAAATCCATGAACGCTGTCATTGGTTGGAAAGTTTATATTTGTCCCCAGAGAAGCTGAGGCCAAGTTAGAGACCAATGAGTGCAGCTAAATGGAAGGAATATTATTGCCTCATCTATGGGTAGTGGTTTCTAAGGATCAGAACAGCCTTTTGAGGTAGTAAGTGCCTTGTTAGCAGTAATTCACAAACTGAAATGCACTGATCACCTGTCCTGGATATTTGGAGACTGACGCAATGGCTGAGATGCTGAAAAATGCATTTAAAGGTCATTTCAAAGCTAAGCTCCTAGGAACCCTATGTCTCTAGGAATCCTCTGGGTTGATTTTTTAATATATAATAGCTCTGCCTATATTTTCAATATGAGTATTTTCTTAATTGTTAAAAAGGCCTATTATGAACAGCTTGCTTCCTTTTTACTTAATGTTTTCTCAACACGCATAAGCTATCAAAGGGCCTTCATAAAGTAACTAAATGCTTTTGTATGTTTGAACCTTTGAAAAAAAAAAGACAGCATAAATTAGCCAAATGGTGAAACAGATGTTCAAAAATGGCAAAGCTCACAGAGGCAACTGAAATGCCAAATAACATCTCGCTGTCCCGTTAACAGAAATATCCTTGAAAACTGTAGTGCACGAATATTCTGAGGGAGAATAACAGTTTTTAAATAAGCAAAACATAATAACATTGCACTTTATTTTATTGTCTTAGTAGTAAGAATACCTACTGCCTTGAATATAATCAGCCCTCAATAAATCATTGACTGAATAAAAAAATATGCAAAACAAAATGGTGGAGGAAATGGATTCACATAATTCAATAAAAATGCAAGCATGCCTTATATATTTCAAATTAAAATATGTAAGTGTACGTATAAGTGAGTTTATGATATATCTGTGTGTGCACCTGCTGGTGTCCTTACTACACAGTGACCTCAATTCTTTGGTTCATGAGTATTAGGACGAAATTCCAGGATAAACACAAAACTGCACTGATTGATGTAAAATCACGTATTAAGTAGAACATTTCCAGGCAGCTTGGCACTGTTGGACCCTAATGAGGGAACGCATTGATAGAATGGTGAAATTGTGTTTTTACGTATGTAATAAAAAGACATACAATAGAATTTCACTAAAGTTGTTTGGAAAGGTTTGTGTTGCAAAGTTTTAAATAGCTCATGTGCTTGATTTTGAACTATCCTTAAAACTAAATTAAAAAATGCATTGATTGGCAAAATAAACTGGCATCAAATGCATTTTCAAACCTCTTTAACCATGCTTCTACTATGTGCTTCTCAACCTAAAGCCAAAGTGTTTGATTGCTTTTAAGGAAAAAAAGAAGAAAAAACCAAAACAACCTTTGACATTCTTTCACACGAAAGACCAAGCCTTACATTACCCATTCATTCTTGACTGCTCTTCTGTGATCTGTGGGGTTGTCGAAGGACTTGTAAAATTCCACACAGCACATATATCGATTAAACTGTTTATCACAAAATCACCAAATATTAGCATTAGGAAGGATTTTAGAAATGGTTCCTAATTCTTCAGGTCTCACATATTTAGTGGTTCAAATTAAAAAAAAATGAATATAATTCTAATTTTAGAATCCATTGATTATAATATATAATGTGAAAACTACAATAGTTCACTGTCAGCTTTAAGTGAGCTATATTAATAATAACATCCATATACATTGAAAATTAGTAAATATGTGCAAGTCAGCCCATGATCTGTGTTTGAATCACTGAGACTTTGCATCAGTCTTGCAGCTTTTCCGGGTCCTGGCCCTTGGGTCAGCCACACTGGCCACGGGGAAGCCTTTCCCACAGGTTGATCTTTCCTCCCAGCTCATCCTCCAACAGTAAAAGGAAAGTCACTGTTTTCAAAAGCAGTTTTTTTCCATTGTTTTGCAGCATCAATTTTTATATCCAGCTAAAAGAGCTCTTCTTTCTAACTTACACCCTTGTTCCTAGTTCTGATATTTAATAAATGTACACTAAATATAACTAGAAAAAAACACAGGGCATGCCTTCAGTCTGCTTAATTCAACCCAGAGCTCTTCTCCTTGCCAAATAACTTCAGGTTTTCTTAAAAACTCTTTTTTTCTGGCATCATTGTAATATTCCCATTTTCCAAGCCTCTTGTAGAATTGTCTGTTTGTCCATTTCTCTGTTAAATATTCAAAACCGATTCCAAATCTTCTAATGGGGTTCTTTCACTTTTCATTCCAGTACATTCTATTAGTATACTTTGACTCAATTAGATTTTAGATATCCATATCAATACTACTAATAATTTATTCTTAAAGTAAACAAAACTCCTGACACTTGGCTGTGCATGTGTTATGGTCTCAAGGCTATATTTTAAACACATGTTAAATGATCTTATTCTCATTGTTCAACACTAGTTTTAAACATTTTTTGACTAAATTTGTAGGGAAGAACTGGATTCCAATTGTAGATCTAGGTCAGAAATTATAAATTCTGGGGACATAGTAATAGAAATAACACATAAATCTCTTGCCTGTATAGAACTTGTATCAAGAACTGTTCACAGCTATAGTTTCTATTTTTCAGAACACTCATAAATTACTTTGTATTTCAAAGAGAATTTTAACTGAAAACCAAACTAATGAGAAACCTGCCAAGAAAATATGGCAAGGTTAAAATTGGGAAAGAGAAAATAAAAGCAGAAGAGTTAATATTTGGTTTCAAAATTGTCTTTTAAAAAGCTGGAATGTCAGTTTTCAAAAATACAGTAGCAGATGGCTGTTATCAATGGGAATATAGTAATAATAACATTTGTTTCACAAACTTGACATTAAAAGTAAAAATTTAAATTTTTTAAAATGCACTGAAGATGTTCCTAGAATTAAAACTACAAAAAGTCAAGATAAGCTAACTCAATTGATTAGTTTGATCAGTTCGATTGCTAAAGCCACCCTGAAACGTAAGGATTATTAGTATTCACATTTTGCAGATGATAAATGTTGCAATGAATTTTTATTTCAGTATAATTTTCTCTTTTTATTTATTCTTTAGAAAGCTTGAATAAATGATTCCGTAGCACACCTAATGGAATCAATTCTCAATTACTCACTCTCATGGCTTGTAAATTTTTAGTTTCCTTGAAAACCTTTCTTTCTCATTTTTTGTAATTAACACAAAACCATCTGTTGATAAGCTACTCCACTAAAAATACTTTTGTTGTTTACTAATGAGCTGATCTCTTTGTACTTCTTTTTACCTCATTGAATGAAATGAAGACTTTATTTACTTAATATTTATTATGTGCCTACTCTGTACAATTATAAGCAAACAGGTTTCAGATATTTAAAGTCAAATTTTGTTTCAGGGTAGTTAAGAATAATAGCCAGACAAAGATAAAAAAGAAAAATTATACTCAGACTTTGTGTACATGGAACATGGGACAGATATGAGAAAAATGTGCAAATACATAAAAATTTAAAAAAAGTTATATTTGTAACAAAAATTAAATGAATATTTGATTCATTGGTTCTGAATAAGTATAGAATAACTAAATCACAGATGCTTTTATGTCAATGTGTCAAGTTGGAAGTCCAATATTTGAATATTTAAAAGAGAAATTTGTTCTAGGATACCATCGAATGATTTTCAAACTGACAGACCATGGAGTGAGTGACACGCACTCACAGTGGGCGGAACACACACCCAGCCTGAGCGCCGTAAGGAGGTGCCTGCCTGATCTTGGGGAAATGTTTCAATACATTTGATTCTCAGATCCATCATCTGCAAAATGTGAATGAAAATAGTATTCCAAGACTTGTTTTAGAAATCAAATATATATAATGTGCCTTTAAGAATGACAAAGAGGGATGGATACTGTGAGTCAAATTTTGAGTAATATAATTTATACCCAGCAGAACTTTCCATTGCATGTAAACAAGGTTATCTGAGAACAATGACAACAAACTGAGGAAATGTACTCAAATGGCCATACATGTAGTATCCAGCACTCAAAACATATAGCTGTTATTACAATGGCACAATGTTATTAAATTTCCATCCCACTCTTAACAAGGCCATCTGAATCGCCCCTCCTACAACTTTTTATTATATACATAAGTGAACAGCACATTAAAATTTTAAAAAGGCAATATTGGCATTAACTTAGAAAGGTTTATTTTATTTCCTCTTTAAGAAGGATGCTGAAGAGTGGGTCTGGCTTGTGGCTCAAATCTCAGGTGAGAGCAAGTTCCTGACTTATGGGTGGGTGATATTCAGTG
Source organism: Sapajus apella (assembly GCF_009761245.1). Taxonomy (NCBI): domain Eukaryota; kingdom Metazoa; phylum Chordata; class Mammalia; order Primates; family Cebidae; genus Sapajus; species Sapajus apella. Next base: position 2,576,212 of record NW_022437056.1, read on the forward strand.
AGCCAAGGAAAATTAATAAAGACGTTGGCAGATCAACTTCAAATCAATGACAAATACTTCAGGAAGTCGCAGAAGTTCTATTTGGCAGACACACACACACCCCTCACTCACCAACCAATTACTGACAAAGAATAATTCTAGAACCCGTACACCGTGATCCACAGGAGTTCTGGGGAGTTGATGTATGAGTTAGGAGAGAGCAATCTGTTTGGTCATATGACTAACTGTAACTTCATCATTTTTTAGCAGAATTGTCACGGGGGAAAATTGGATTTTAAGGAAAGTAATAACTAGAGGCCAATGTCATTTGAAAAGGCAAGGGGGTGTCCTCCAATCTGCAGGTGGAAGGAGATCTGTGGGTAAGCAGCTGGAAAGTCACTATTTGAATTCATCATTGTCAGGAATTGCAGCTTCACTAGTTTTATTTCTGATAGACTGAAATAGGGATCTTCCTTGACAATGAGGTCGCGTGACCCCAGAACTTCTGAGGGAAACATACTCTGCCACCTGGAACAATCAAAACAGATCTTTTTGTTGTTCCTGAAGGGAAAAATGTCCCTTAAAGTTTAAAACTAGTTAAAGATTTTTCTGAAATTCTTGTCAACACTTGTCTATGCATTTAAAAACTGATATCAGAAGGCTCAATTTTTATTTTAATGAATTAGGATTTTAAATATGTGCTATGCAGATACTGCGCAAACTTTAAAAATTAAAAAGGTTAATAATGTAGAATTTTATCACATAACTTAATAAAGGTCTCCTGTGATTTGACTTTCATATTATAGTTTAAAAACACATAGGTATGTTTAGAAGCAAGAAGTATCAATTATAAGGCAAATCTAGACATTGAACTGAAGGCAGGAACATAGTTTCTAAGAATTAAAAATCACATACAATGAGAAAAACAGTGCATCTATGCATCACTTAACAATGGAGAGACTTTCTGAGACATGCATAGCTTGGTGATTTTGTCCTCGTGCAAACATCATGGAGCGAACTCACAGAAACCTAGGTGGACTAGCTAGCCTACCGCACACCGCGGCTCTAGGATGCAGCCTGTTGCTCCTAGACCTCACACCTGGACAGCACGGAACTGTCCTGAGTGCTGAAGGCAATGGTTACACAATGATATGTGTTTGTGCATCTAAGCATAGCTAACCACAGAAAAGGTACAATTGAAAAATGAGCATAAAACATGAAAATGCTACACCTGTACAGGGTACCTGTCACACGCGGGGCTTGTGGGGCTGGAAGTTGGTCTGGGTGAGTCAGTGAATGAGCAGTAAATGTGAAGGCCTAGGACATCGCTGTACACTACGGTGGAGTCTGTAAATACAGCACACTTAGGCACACTAAATTCAGTTAAACATTTTCTTCTTCAATAATAAGCTAACTTTAGCTGACTGTCATATTTTGTATTTTATAAAGTTTTTTATTTTTTTAACTATTTTATAACACATTGCTTAGAACACAAACACTTTGTACAGCTGGATAAAATATTATATTTCTTTATATTCTTATTCTATATGATTTCTTCTCATTCTTTAATTTTTGTTTTTTACTTTTTAAACCTCTCTGCTAAAAATGAGCACACATTGCTGGGTGCGGTGGCTCACGCCTATAATCCCAGCATTTTCAGAGGAGGAAGCAGGTGGATCACCTGAGGTCAGGAGTTCGAGATCAGTCTGGCTAACATGGTGAAATCCCATTTCTGCTAAAAATACAAAAAAACTGGGCATGGTGGTACACGCCTGTAGCACCTGTAATCCAAGCTACTAGGGAGGCTGAGGCAGGAGAATTGCTTGAACCTGGGAGGTGGAGGTTTAGTGAGCCAAGATCGCGCCATTGCACTCCAGCTTCAGCAACAAGAGCAAAACCCTATCTCAAAAAATAATAATAATACTAATGAAGACACAAGCACACACATTAACCTAGACCTAAACAGCAATCATCAATATCACCGTCTTCCACCTCCAAGTCTTGTCCTACTGGAAGCTCCTCAGGGGCAGTATCACCCATAGAGCTGTCATCTCCCAGGAGAACAACACCTTCCTCTGGACATTTTCTGAAAGAGCTGCCCAAGGCTGTTTTACAGTTAACATTTAAAAAAAAAAGTAGTAGTAGGCTCTATAATAAAAAGTATAGTAGCTATACAAACCAGTAACACAGTTATTTATTATCATGATCACGTGTTATGCCCTGTACATCATCGTATGTGCTACACTTTTATATACCACACCATAGGTTTGTTGCCACCAGCATTATACAGATATGTCCACAATGCATCACACTGTGGCATTATGATGGCTACCATGTCAATACAGGATAGGAATTTTCCAGCTCCATAAGAATCTTATCCAACCATCTTTGTTTACGCGGTCCACTGCTGATTAAAATGTCTTTATGTGGTGCATGACTGTAAACGTGAAATAGATATAACATATGTAAGTTTTCATTAGCCCCAATTGATCAATAACATGACAGACAGTTACTTGAATTATCTTCCTCTCCATTTTTTTTTCATGTGTGAAACTCGGATAAGGATAGAATGTATTTCACAGGACTGGTGTGTGGATTTGTTGGATTAGAGCGCATCAAATGGTTGACTTTAGATTAACTTGACATTAAAACAAACATTCACAAACATTAGCAGTTATTAAGTCACCACGCTTCCTTAGCCAAATGATTTATTTACTTATTTATTTACTTATTTATTTATTTTGAGATGGAGTTTCACTCTGTTACCTGGGCTGGAGTACAGTGGCATGACCTTGGCTCACTGCAATCTCTGCCTCCCTGGTTCCAGCAATTCTCCTGTCTCAGCATCCCAAGTAGCTGGGATTATAGGTACCTGCCACTATGCCTGGCTAATTTTTTGTATTTTTAGTAGAGAAAGGGGTTACACATGTTGGCCAGGCTGGTCTCGAACTCCTGACCTCAGTTGATCCACCCGCCTTGTCCTCCCAAATTGCTGGGATTACAGGCATGAGTCACTATGCCCGGCCCCAGGATTTCTTTTTTAAATATGAATTTTTCAGATCCATAGCAGATCAGATGATGTCACTTAGCAATGCAATCTCAGGTTCAGATGCCCTGCTAGGGTGGGGGAAGGCAGGATCCTAAGAGGACCTCCATGCTCCTGAGATTCCCTTCCCTTGCAAGTGGGCAAGACCTATTACTGGCTCTTAACGAATAATGCATGAACCTTATAGGTGGTGGAGTGTCACCCCCATCATTAGGTTACTTTACAGGGCAAAGGCGAAGAAATTTTTGCAGTTATAGAAAGATCTCTAATGAGTTGATTTTTAAGTTAATCAAAAGGGAGTTTATCTGGGAGAACCTGACCTACTTAGAGGAGCCGTTAAAAATGTTCCAAGTCAGAGAAGGAAGCAGAAGTCCTTTCCTGTTGGCCTGCAGGAGGGTGCTGCCCAGTGTGGGGAGAGACAGGTGGCTGTGAGTTTTGGGGTCCTGAGCATCTCAGCCCTACACCTGCAAGGAGCCGAATTGAAAGGAAGCGAATTACCAACTTTACTATGGATTTGGAAGATAATTTGAGCCTAAGGTGAGATCATAGCCCCAAGGAATCCTTGAGTGCTGCTTCTTGAAGCACTGAGAGAAGACTGGGGTAAGGGATCCTTGACTCCTGACCCATGGAGCCCGGAGGAAACAGGTATGTGCTGCTTTTAGCTGCTGTGTTTGGTCACTGGCTACTCAGCCACAGACAAACTAATACAGAATGCTTCCTTATGGCAAGCTTCAATCCCTGAAGCTGCAGTTACAGGTCCCATGTTCCTTTTCATCATAAGTTATTATGAAATATAGTTGGGTACCAGTAATTGCACATCAAACCTCATCTTGACTGATTTAGATGTATTTACTCCCATCATGCGCTCCCTATGCTAGTCCGACTTTTCAATTCGATCCATTTTCTCTCTTTATAAATAAAAGTAAGTGTATATTTTCTTAGCTTCAAAACAACCAATGATTTTTATCTATTATTTATATATTGATATCTATTCTGTATATCTTGGATGGAGGACATCTTTCCTGCTGCATATTTTTACTTTCTCTAGTCTTCTCACTATCCTGCTGATATTTCTCTCTCTCTCTTTATATATATGTATACACACACACACACACACACACACGCACACACACACACACACACACACATATATATACATACAAGTGCTCATATTGAATTTATTTTTGCTGTGATTCCTGTATGGGGTTGATGACAAGTTGGCATTTTCTACAGGGAAAAGCCAATGTCAGGGAGAATCAGATGCTGTCTGATCCTACCCTCAATACCTGCAAATCCTCAGCGGGACTCATGTGTGTACCCAACAGGGGAGCTCATTCCACTGCCGTCCTACTAACAACAGAGATCACCCAATCAAAAGGAACAATCTTATTAAAGAGAGTAACTAGAATTAGACTCATTTTTTTTCAACCTCTCTAGGCAGAGTTGATGTTTATAAAAAAAAATTTAGGAGTTATTTCAATTACTAACTACTTAAGTTCTCTGAGTTTTTAATTCAATTAATTGATCTGGATTTATGCAGTTCTGATTTTATAGCAAAAGCCTGAGAAGTTACTTGCTTAATTTATTCAGTACTACTTTAATTTCACCTTTGTGTTACTCCTTGTAAATATATACTTTGAACTGTTCAATTTCCCTCACTGTTCTAAAGTAGATAATAGATGGAATTTAATTTTAAAGCCAGATTTTTCACTTTGGATCCTATTATGCTCCTTGCAACATTTATGTGATCTGATATCTGAAAATACAATGGTCTTCTAGGTGCTCCTGAACTACATGTGTCTAATTATAATTGTCAAATATTAGTACTGTAGAAAAAATGTTTAGCAGTGATTTTAATGAAAAGGTGGCTCTTTATGAAAGGATGTTTATAAAGCACACATTTTCTTCAGTCCAGAAATACTAAACCGTGAGATACAGAAGATATATATGCATATATTTGCAAAAACTTACTCCTAGCCAATCTCATAATAAAGGACTTTGATACAGAAGGTTCTCTGCTCATGCTAACTTGAACTTCATACTAACTTGAACTTAGTGGCATCCAGTCTTGCACTTCAACATACAAGATTCCGTTTAACAGCTGAAGGCATTGTGTGGTAATGGAGAGCTACATCAGGGACAAGGAAACCTAGGTTGATAAATGGAGGTGCCTTCAACAATAAGAGATTAACTTAGTTTGAAGGAAAAATCAACCTGGGAATGGTTGATGAGAAAATGATGGCAAAGACGGATAACCAAACAAAACACAGGAACAGGGGTGCATGTGAATGTGCACAGACGAGAAACAGGGCGGACTGGGAAGGAAGGCTCGCCACCAGAATTTGGGGAGGTGGAGTGGAGAGAGGTGGAGTCCGCCGTCCGTGGCTGCCATCACAGGTGCCAAGGAAGGACGGATGAGAGTGAGTCATTGCTTAAATGCCAGAAAGCAACCCTGCTGGTCGTGGTGGTTACTCTTTTTAGTTACAGCTAAATTGGAATCCATAAAATAAATGGATAAATGAACAGTTCAAGGGTTAGAATGATGACTTCAGCAGAAATTTGTATCTGTGATACAAATGAGTTCATCTAATGCTCCACATGGGAAAAGAAAGGCAATTCCTGGGTCTGTCTGCAGGAGCCCACCTGGGGAACAAGGTTTAAGTCCCCGGGCAGGGGTCGACTGTAATGAGGTTATGAATTGGTGACATCAAGACCTGCTCAGGAAATACAGGATTTAAACTCAATCTTTATGTTTTTTGAGAATATATTTGTTTACATTAGGCCTAAACAGCATTCGAGAGGGGAGTATATACAAAGACATGGGGTTATAAAAGGGTACAGAATATTCAGGAAATGGAATACAATTTATTTTTTAAATATATATATTTGACTGAAATACTAACTATATAGAAGGAAATTGTCAAGGGGAAGCTGAAGACAAAGGACAAATATAATTTCTGTCAATCGTATTTACATTTTGTCATTATCATATGCCTATTTAGTTCAAAATCATTGTTTAAGGCTATGACTGAGGAATTCCATTTCGAACTTTCCAAGAATAATTAGAAGAATTATATTTATTTATTTATTTATTTATTATACTTTAAGTTCTGGGGTACAGAACTTGGTGCAGAATGTGGTGAAGCTCTTGTACAAATATTATTTGAGATATAATGTTTCATAGACGGTATTGTGAGAGAGTGTATCTTATAAGGGTACTGATACATTTGCGGGGTGTTGCCATTCTTAGATCATATCTCTCATGAATTTCAAGTGTCTGCTGCATAGGCGAATTTTGAGACTATTTACACTTTTCCTTCTATCAAAGGCTACAAACACAAGGATCAAAAACCAATAGGTATGTCCAAGGATAGAATCAATATGTACACAGTGTACTCCATTTTGGTTCGAACAGCTTTGTTTTCCATACAGTGTCTCACCCCTGGCACGTTCCGCTGTCCTTGTCTTTCCTCTTTGCCGTGTAAGCATTGCCACTGAATTCCACTATTTAAAATTCACATTTAGCTTGGCATAGTAGCTCAGCCTGTAACCCCAGCACTTTAGGAAGCTGAGTCAGGTGGATACTTGAGGTCAGGAGGTTCAGATCTGCTTGGCCAACATGCTGAAACCCTGTCTCTACTAAAAAAACACAAATTAGCCCGGTGTGGTGGCTCTCGCCTATACTCACCTACTTAGGAGGCTGCGGCAGGAGAACTGCTTGAACCTGGGAGGCAGAGGCTGCAGTGAGCCGAGATTGCACCACTGCACTCCAGCCTGGGTGACAGAGTGAGGCTCCATCTCAAAATATATATAAAAATAAAAATAGAAGAATAAAAAATAAAAAGTTAAAATTCACATTTATACACATCACAAGAGTGTGACTTAGTAGTGTGAGAAAGTCCAGTCAAAGGAACAAAGCTCAAAAGTTACTAAAGGATAAAACTCACTGATATTCTACAGACTACAGAATTTATTTCAACATTGTTGTCACAGGAAACAGTTTAACATTTTCTAATTTAAAAGAAATAAAAATTACTTCTTTCAGGTGGTGGTTATATGAAATAACAGATGAGGATAGTGAGGCCTCAGCTTAGATAAATATCAATGTCTTTTTTCTGCATTGATGCTCACATGATAACAATTTGTAGAAATGAATGTAGAAGGAATATTTCAAAACTATTTACGTATAATTACAGATATCATTAAAGATGAATTGTTTTCCATGTAAAATAAGATTTCTGAGGAGCTAGTTTTTGACAGGATATATTATGATATCAATTTTCAAAGCATGTGCCTCCTCCTTATGCTAGAAGGGAGAATATTTGAAATAATGAATCTGCTTCTAGACAAGGTGTGTATCAGGGCCCTACAAAGTCTTTAGGGACTGGTCTTTTCATAGTGACATTACACACATAAAAAGTATGTCCTTTGCAGGGACATGGATGAAGCTGGAAACCATCATTCTCAGCAAACTAACACAAGAACAGAAAACCAAACACCGCATGTTCTCACTCATAAGTGGGTGTTGAACATTGAGAACACATGGACTCAGGGAGGGGAACATCACAACCTGGGGCCTGTTGGGGGTTCAGGGGTGTTAGGGTAGGGATAGCAGGCAGAAGGATACCACTAGGAGAAATACCTAAAGTAGATGACACGGCGATGGATGCAGCAAAGCATCATGGCACGGGTATACCTATGTAACAAGCCTGAGCATTCTGCACATGTGCACCAGAACTTAAAGTATAATCATGATTTTTAAAAAGTAGAAAACTCCAAATTGACAGCCCATCCACTTCCAAAATGCCCATCCCAGAGCCACTTTTGTTAACTCCTTTTGCATGGACATATGTAGAACCAGCTATTTCTCAATGCTGAGTGTTGCACTTCTCTTTACAAATTATCTCAAGGGAAAAAGTAGAAAAGGAAAACCCAAGTGTCCTGAGACATTCTGGTTCTGTTTGATCAGGTGGCCCCTGAGTGGTGAGTCTCTGACCCTTGAGAGGCCACTCCCTGTTTTAGGCCAAGGGAAGGCAGAATGGCCTCTACTTGCACTGGAGGGAAAACATCCATTTGCTAACTTAAGTTTCAGGTGATAGAGAACAAGAAAGAAAGAAAAGGGTGAAGATCAAAAGAAAAAAAAAACAGAAGATAAAGAAGTAAAGGAGAGAGAGAGAGGACACGAAGGTGAGGAACGAAGAGGGAAGGTGTAAGGCTGTGACCATGGGCAGCTGTGAGAATGCACGGTTCTAAGAATGAGAGACCAAGGGTGCCGGGAGGGTGAGGGAGAGCAGGATGGACGTGCAAAGCCGCCGGGCCCCATGGATCACACATCCTGGCAGGGCAGGTGAGTTGGGGCCTGAGCATTGAAGGGGTGTGAGCTGGAAGATAGCAGATTAGAGAGAAGAATTTGGAAAACTGAGGGCATGGAGGGGCTGCAGTCACTGTGAGGACAAGTTCCCTGGACAAACACAAGAAAGGCTGAGGCAGACTGGAGGAGATCTTTGCAGAAAAGGAATTCAAGAAACAGAGACTCAGGTTGTTTCAAAAACCATCTACACAAACATTCTACAAGAACACTTGATTCTACAAGAATTGAGTAGAAATATGGAGAGTATGTCCCTAAAACAGGATTCAGTGACAGAGAATGAGGGCGGGAGGGTGCATACAGGGTGTGGGAGGTGGCGGGACTTCTGTAGGCAGCTGGTGCAGTGAGCTCCCGCCCCAGAATCAGAGGCGAGGTTTGTAGGGAGCAAGGGAGGACGGCCTGAAGGAAGCAGGGCAGGGTGAGGGACACCTGCTCTGCTCCCAGCTGAAGGGATGAGCCTGTGCCCTGAGCCACGTTCCCCTGCTGCTGGTCAGGAGGTCGGGAGGAGGATGGGGCTGCAGGGCCACATTTCAGAGCATAAACTGGGATGTATAAGATGCCGACAGTTGACAAGAAATTCCAGAAAACAGAGTAGATGGTCTCCGGGATTGAGGAGGGATAGAGTAGAGGGGCTACAGGGTGTCAGCCGCCTCAGCACCCACAGGAACAGAGCCCAGGCTTAATCAAAGCGACCAACAGCAAACAAGGAGAAAATGAGACAGGTCAAGGTGAATGGAGACGGGTGTGGGGAGGAGCCTTTGGAGCCTGGGAGGGACGGGAGAGATGGAGGGGCTGGTGGATGCCTGCAGGGTCCCTCATTTAAAAATATTTTATCTTGACCCCTCCTTCCTCACTAAATATTGCTCCATTTCTTTGCACCCCTTTGCAGCAAAGCTCTCCAAGAGTGTTCCTGACGTGACATCTCCTCGTCCCCACCATCCAACTACATCTGCTGTCCTCATGTCCCCAGTCACCCATCTCACCTGGCTCCCTCCAATGCCTGCCACTCTGACCTCACCATTCTTGTTCCAACAGCAGCAGTGACAGCAGGTGGCTGAGCCCACGTCCCTCGGATTCAAGGGCGCTCCTCTGAGATGCTGCTTCCCTTCCTGAATGTTGCCATGTTTTCAGTTTTATTTCTTGGTTCTTCCTTTTGGGGACTCAGGCCTGAGGCTCAGGACAAAGTTGTGAGTTTTCTTTGTCATCTTCCTACCCTGCCGAATTTTTCGTCTTACCTTACACTTATTATTTTATAACATGCTCCACAGCTTACTTTTAAAAAGTATTGTTATTTAATGTAATATATTGGTATAACATGCTCTATAATTTACTTTGAAAATGTATTTTCTTATCTCTTCCCAGAAAATGTAAACTCCATGAAGGCAAGGATCTTTGCCTATGTTGTTCATGGATATTTCTCCAGCATCAATAGCAGTGTCTGCTTAAAAGTGGATGCTCAGGCCGGGCGTGGTGGCACAGGACTGTAATCCCAGCACTTTGGGAGACCAGCCGGGCCAAGATGGCAAAACCCCGTCTCTACTAAAAATCCAAAACTTATCCAGGTGTGGTGGTACACGCCTTTAATCCCAGGTACTCAGGAGGCTGAGGCAGGAGAACTTGAACCCGGGTGTGGAGGTTGTAGTGAGCTGAGATTATGCCATCTATTACGCCATTGCACTCTAGTCTGGGCCACAGACCAAGACTCCATCTCAAAAGAAAAAAAAAAAGTAGATGTTTGACCAATATTTATGTAGGAAAGTAGTAATTACAGAAAAATAAATAAAAAATGCACTTATGAAAAAGGAGGAGGCATTATACCCCTGAGAGCAACGCTCCCCTGAAGGACTTCGTCTCCCCTGTCTAGAAGGTGGCAGTGTGTGGATGGGTAAGCCTTGCAAACCATCTCTTTGAAACTTGAACATACACAACTGGTTATACAACTTACGTTACTTTATAATTTTGGAAAAATGAACCATCATCCTATTGCTTAAAATGGCAAGAAAACAATGTATTGTCTTAGGCTTGGTAGTAAGTGATTCCTTTCTCTCTACCAACTGTAGCCAACCAGCAAGTAATTTGATTATATTAGAAAAGGACAATAATTGAATTCACTTACTTGTTTCTTATTAATTATTGTTAAAGAGAAGCCTTATCTTTCTCAAACATACATCTTCATTGTTACTTTTATTGTAAAATATCAAATGTTTTTAGTAACTCTTAAGCCTAAGTAAAAACAATGAAACCCCCTTCTTTAATTAAAAAAAAGCAAAAATAAGTAAGTTGGAAATAGACCCATTCCCATGCTCTGGAAAAGCTTAGAACACGTGAAACTTTCTTAAAATCCCAGGAGTAACAGATTTAACTGCAAAATATTTATGAATAATTCTCATAAGTTGACATTTTCGTAGTGTGCACTGCCTTTTCATTTTGTAGTCTCTTTTGAGATAAATGCTTTTCCTTTTGAATTTAAGAACACAGATAACAAATTGAAGTATCATATTGTCAGGGACTTTTAATGCTACTGATTAAGAATATCCAAACGGTAAACTTCAAAATTACTTGGCGCATGTTACTGTTGTGTTAACTTTTGAAATACAAATAGAACAGGTCTGGCCAACGTAACTGCATGGGTTATGGGCAGTTTTGCTTCTGCTTACCCGGCTTTTCTATTTCCCTGCACTGCAACTCCCTCAGTCAAGGAGTCTTTGAAATCTGGGTGCTCCATTATCAGGCCTTATGACACAGACTCTGGACAATGTGGAAGAGGGGGAGATGGAGAGCAGGCCAGAAGGGAGTTGGGAAGACGAGGTAAGCAGAGGAAATGAGTAAGAGAAAAACTCCAGAGTGGGTTAAAAAAAAAGATTGATTAAGAAGTGGTGATCAAAATTCATACCAAGCTCTTAATTATTATTTAACATAATAAAGATAGGGAATTATTAAATAAGTTCTGCTCCATTTTAAGGTAAAATAATGTATAGACATTAAAATTCACTCATAAAGCATTTCTAACATGGAAAAATGTTGAAAGCGTGATGCTCAATGGAAAAATATAGCATACATAACCTATAAATGTACATGCCCAGTAACCCAGACAACTATCATACACATTCACAAACAGACGCAAAAACATGCACATATATGCGGAGAGGTTGAGAGAAATGGAAAAACGCCAAAATATTAAGTGTAATTACCTAGTATTCTGGAAGCTATGGTTTTACATTTTTTTCAGTACTCTCTTTTCAAAATATTTCTAATTAAGACAAATTACTTTTAATGTAACAAACAGATGTGTTATTAAACTAATGGATAAGGCAATGACATGTATATTGTAAAAGAATAAATAACCATAGATTTTTATCATATTGCATACTAAAATCTGTCTTTGCAATTTAAAGTTGAGACATTAAAAAATTATCTGCATATTTTATTTTCTCCAAAAGAAAATATACTCACATCATGATTTTAAATTACTAGTCTGAACATCAGAACAAAATAAAAACAACAAAAATCAAAAGCATATTCTATAAAGAACAAGAATGTTAACATATCAGAAGTTCTATTTTCCTGGACCAATATTCTGGTTATGAAGATTTAGGCTCCTATATCAAAAAACCTGTTTTTTATTTGCCATTTTGCCACTGTATGCGTTAATGAATTTACAGAAATACTGATTAATTGAGTTCTAGCTGGTACAATGCCAGATGACTGAGTATGCTAATTCCTATGACAGTTTACTGCTTGAAACATGAATTTAATTTTCCTGATTTCATTAATCATAACTGTTATTTACCATATAACAGTGTAACCATATTCTTCTACTGAGAGAATTTGATTTCCATGGGTCATGCAGTATTAAATCCTAGAGTCTGCTGACTTTCTGAGTAAAGACAAGGTTTATGTAGAATTTTTACTAGTGGAGTATTATGTAGACATCCTTGACTTAGAGTTAACTGCATTTATCATGACACTTCAGAAATGCTGCCTTGTTTTCTTGCTTTATACTTGCATTGTCAAATCTGTACAGATGACATAAATACTGAATCTGAGAAGTATCTCCCTACTACTGAGTTTCATATGAGTATATATTAATCAAAACTTTTTTTTTTTTTTGAGACAGAGTTTCACTCTTGCTGCCCAGCCTGGAGTGCAATGGTGCAATCTTGGCTCACTGCAACCTTTTCCTGCTGGGTTCAAGTCATTCTCCTGCCTCAGCCTCCCGAGTAGCTGGGATGACAGGCATGTGCCACCACGCCTGGCTAATTTTTGTTTCTTTAGTAGAGACAGGGTTTCACCAGGTTGGTCTGACTGGTCTTGAACTCCTGGCCTTGTGATCCGCCCACCTCAGCCTCCTGAAATACTGGGATTACAGATGTGAGCCACAGCACTTGGCCTTCTTTTTTTACATCTAGACAAACATCGCCATATTTTTATGTCATTCACATCATATTGTGATATTTAGATCTGTGTCTCCACCTAAATCTCATATTAAAATGTGATCCCCAGTGCTGAGGTGGGGCTTGGCGGGAGGTGACTGGGCTGTGGGGTGTTTTTAATGGTTTAGCACCATCCCTCCGGTGCTGATCTCCAGATGGAGTTCTCATGAGAGCAGGTTGTATGGCACCTGCCCCCTCTCTTCCTTCTCCCTGATTGGGCCATGTAAGACACGCCTGCTTCCCTTCATCTTCTGTCACTGTTGTAAGTTTCTTGAGGTCACCCCAGAAGCTGCTATGTTTCCCGTACAGCCTGCAGAACCGTGAGCCAATTAAACCTCTTTACAAATTACCCAGCTTCTGCTGTTTCTTTACAGCAGTGCGAGAATAGATGAATACACGCTACTTCTAATAGGCTGCCCTGTGGGTTCTTAACAGTGTGGAAGGAAACGGCATGGGGGTCAAATGGAAGTCATGTCGTAAATGCGACTGCCCACATCATGCTGCACTGGGGCCTGAGAATGGCAGATTGTTTTCTAATTTGCCATATTTTATGGTCCTTTTCTGTAGTGCCCCTCCCTGCAGAAGCAGTAAACCTTTGCACCCCAGTGAAGTCCAAAGTGCCCACGTCCAAAGTGCCCACATGGCCAATGAAACCCGGGAAGACACAGTTGACTGCTTCCTACACAATCTTTCAAAGCCTATGTTTGCTTTGCCATGGCTTCTTTCTCTCTGCAGGAGTCTGAACATGTCACAGGTATGGGCTACACCCTCAGGCTGGGGCCCGAAGTTAACAGGACAGGCAACTGAGCCACAGCTGATCCAGCATGGACATGAGTCATGACATGAACACTTGTAAGCTACTCAGATGTGGAGGTTGTTTGCTACCGCACTGTACCCTAGCTATCCTGACAGTTACAAAGAATGGAATAGAATTTAGAAATTTTTTATTTGCACAGAGAAATTTTTGTAATGGCATGGCAATGATTTGAAATATATATCAAGGGCTTCCTCTATATCCTGCACTTTCTTCAGGAAAAATAAAAGTAAAAAATGACTAAGACATAGCTATTTTATTGTAAAAATAACTAAAACAAGGTTGTCTACTGAGTTAGTGTAAAATGATGGGATAATTACATGAGCTTCATGAGCAAAATGCTGAAGTTGTACAGGAGGTAGTAATTAATTGATGCAAGCGACATGGTAGACTTACAAGAAATATTTGCAAATGGAGTAATCATTAAACTGGACCTTTAACATCGTGAGTGTTTTTCTAATTAGGGAGGTGAGAAGGACATGGCAAGTTAAACAAAACTACATAAACAAAGCTCGTAAGATTTAAAGAGATTGGCCTACATTTGGAATAACAAGATAAAAACAAAAACTATGATGGTAAATCCAAGCCAGATGAAACCTTGGTGAATTTCTGGACAAATATCCCATCTATATATATGAGGATACCCAAGTCCATAACTGGGAGGTGATTTGCTTAATATTATGCCTCTGGAATTGGCAAAGAGGTCTTCCACACCTGTTCTGTTTCTGTGCTGTGCAGAGGTGAGGTTCGTGGTGGGGCCAGGTTGAGTTTACAGAGCAGGGGGTGTGACATAGATGGTCCAAATGAATGGAATTTTAATACGCTTCTTAGATTCCTCATAATCTTCAAATACTGCGTGTGATATTCTATAGGTGAAAATGTGAAGAGAGATCCAATGGGGAAAAGGATATAGTATTAGGCCAAAGTGGAAAAGAGCTTATTCTTTTATAAAATACCTAGTGTTACCATAATTGAGTGAGAGACTGTTGGGTATAAAACAGGGATTGCTTCAGTCCTTAAAATTGATCAGCCTTTGGCTTCCAGCCAATCAAATCAAGCCACCATTGCATGGTGAGGTCTCTGCATAAAACTGTTCAGCATGGTGTGGTCTCTGCACATGTGTTCCTGGAAAAATTAGTGATTATACGTTGTTTGCCTGCGTGAAGTTAGCAGTTTGTGACTGTCTAATTGAATTTAAATAACATAGTCGAAACTCAGATCTTAGCTATCTCTCACTAGAGATAGAAATAAAGGCTTTTGTCAATGGAGTAATTTTGGACTCTATTTTCACTCTTTAAAATCATAATTCAAAGCAAAAGTTATATAATGTTTTTCTTTGATAAAGTCCACCGAATGAGGATGGACCTTATCAAACCCTCAGGATTTCATTAATATGAATAAAAACTTCAAAGGCTCTTCTTTTTAGAAAAATGCTTAAAGTATTTCATGCTTGACCTTGAATTTATAACAATGATTTAAAATGAACTCTATGCTATTTCTTACCTTTTTAATCAGTTTTT
Source organism: Sapajus apella (assembly GCF_009761245.1). Lineage (NCBI taxonomy): Eukaryota > Metazoa > Chordata > Mammalia > Primates > Cebidae > Sapajus > Sapajus apella. The sequence goes on from NW_022437056.1 coordinate 2,591,372, forward strand.
ATCTATGTTTCATTTTAGAGCAATAAATAAAAACTACACTATCTTCAGATAATAATTCCAACCATTTGTAGAAATGGAAGGCCTACTTAATTTTGAATAAAAGTGTATAAAGCAAGGTGTTAACTGCATAAATGGACTACTTCCAATACTCTTAAATTAATAATTTTCCCCAAGTTCTTAAAGCCTTATTTAAAATGTTACCTTTTTTCTATGTGTTTAATGCTGTTATAACCCTAAGAAGGACTTTTTTTTTTTTTTCCTGTTGGTAATATCCCAAATAAAATGGTTCATAAGTGACATTCCATTTTCAAAATGACTTTGAGGGTTACCTTCCAGCATAACTTATTTAGGACTTAAAATTACTGAAGCATTTCTTCTAACGTTATTGAGAAATAATGTGACTTGCATGGTGCATTTCTGTTTCTGTAGAACATTCCAGTAGGATCAGATTTATCGTGACAATGTAAATCCATATATTTTACAAATGGATTTGGCAAGTTGATCGAAGTCAGTTTCGGCAGTGGAAGCAGAATTTTAAAGAATAACAACATCAATCCCTTCTACTCCACACCTTGGTAGTGCTATGGACTGTTCCCTTAAAGACCTTATTACAAGGGAAATTTTACAGTATTTATGTGTTTATGTGATATTCATCTTCTCATTCGTGCACACTCAATCAGAAGCTCTGAGTACTATGATTCAACTTGTCTCTACAAATGCATAACCCAGTGCCAGACACACAGCAGGCTCTCTAAATCCGTGTGCAGCAGAGGAGAACATGGGAAACCACCGTCCAAATTCTCAGGTGAACGCCATTCAGTGCCACTCACTGATGAGTTTTTCTAGTTTTCCTTCAATACCTATCCATGGCAACCTATACTCACCCAGACTATTTTTTATTATTCTCTTTCTCTATAAGATTTTTGGTCCCAAAATACTTCTTTTTATAAATATCTTTGGAAACAATATGATATTTTATTTACAGGTGTGTAGTAAAGAATTTGGCAGCAACCTCAGAAACACCTGGATTTTGTCCTTGGTTTCTTGGAGGAGAATCTTTGTGGTACTTACATCTTTGTTTAGGGCGGGGACTGCCACAGTTGGATATTAGGGTGAGGCTGACTACACCTAACCATCTTAGGGTGAAGCTTGGCCATGCCAGAAAGACCAACCATGTCATTGATGGTGGGAGCTTTGGTTTATTAGATGTCAGGTGACCTGAAGACTGAGTTCAGCCATACGGACAAGCAATCAATGAGTCATGCCTACATAGTGAAGCATTAGTAATATCTCCGGACACTGAAACCTGGGCAGTCTTCCCTGGCTGGAAATTCTCCCTGAATACTGCTACACACTGATGCTCAGAGGTCAATGCATCCTGACTGCAGGGAGGAGCAGGAGAAGCTGCACATTTGGAACCCTCCTGGGTCCAGCCTCAGGCATTTATTATTTAGATGTTTAATGTGCATTCTTCCCCTGTAATTAACCGTAACCATGAGCGTAATCGCTTTTAGTGTGTTCCATAAGAACTCCTAGTGAATTATCAAGCCTGAGGGTGGTTTTGGGGAACCTAGATGTGGAGTTTGTATCAGAAGTAAGAATATACTTGTAGAGGGTCATGCCCTGGGGCTTTGCAGTTTGGTTAGCTCTGCGTAATAGGCAACGCTTTAAAAAATAGCTTTCACATTGATCCCCTTTGAACCCTAGAATCTAATACATAGTGAACCCCTCATTTGACAGAGCAGGCAGTAGACAGGCCGAGTAGTGACAGCGCCAGGCCCTGTTCACCAACTGCCTGCTCTGTTTTGGCCAGACCACTGTGAAGTTACTGAAAATTCTGTGCCCTGAGGAACACGCAGAAACACAAAGATCTTTTAGACTCTCAGCACAGCCAGTAAGTAGGAGGCAATTTCACTTCCTTTTTATTTTATGACATATTAAAAAATTATCAGTCAAAGCGGATCCAATGGTTATATGTTACTAAAGCAGTAGCACTTATTTTTTTTCCTATTTGAATGTAGGGGTTTGTTAAAATATATTTTAAAAATGTACTTGAAGTTCCTTCATGCAAGATACCTTGTGCATAAGTTATGCTGGTGGCCTGGATTTACCAATGATATAAGAAAACATGCATATGCATTGGTAACATATTATTCATTGTGTATGAAAATAAGAGACACTATTAGTTATATTCCATTAATTTTTACTATAATCCTGGTGTTTATTGTTTTTATTTTTTGCTTTAAAAAATTATTTATTTTACTTTAGGTGCGTATTATATCTGGCATTTCTCCCCATGAATAGGAACACTATTATTTTTATTTTTAAAATTTTTACAAATGTGAGCGGAGTTAAGATCACAGAACTTTGAAAGATGAACTAAATGCAATACATGGTAATAGTAAACTCCACATATGAACCCAGATCTGTTTAAATGGAGAGCTGTTTTACACTGCAACACTTAACTCTAAACATAGTTCTGTGATGAATAACCATGTGCTCCCTAAGAAAAATATGCAATTATGAAAAGATCCAAAGCTTGTTTTAAGTCCAGGTTACCACTAGAAATCTAGGCTCTATAATGTAGAATGACTTTTTAAAATCTGTTTTCTAGTTGACATACTTCATACAGAATAAAATGACAAATGAAAGACAAAGCGTGGAAAGCAAGACAGATACGTAAGTTTTCCGCGTACGAACCGGTGCCCTTGCTCTTTCCCTCTTTCTTCAGTATCAGTTGTAAAGCCAACTTCCAGTGAGCTCTAAAACAGGATGTGCTTTTCTCTCATATGCCAAAAACACACCCTTTAGCACACTGCCCTTGGTTCCTTCATGACTCCTCACCTGTTTCTTGGCAAGGATGTTCACTTGTCTAGTGTGATTGCAGTTGCCCATGGTTTTCTTACAGAGACCAGTGCACCGTGTACCTGTTAAACCTTCCTTTGTTCTACATGAATACTTTATCTTACCTAGGGTAACTTCCGGGCCCCACAACTTGAATAAAAGTAAAATATGAACTTTGTTAGCAGACACCATTGCTCATGGTGAAAATGACCCTGATTGATAAATTGCATCTGACCTGGGGTACTGTGAATGAACAACCTATAACATTTGGGAAGCCACAGATTTGGACTTGTGAGGGCTGTGCCTTTGAACATGGACATGATGCCCCTTGGGAGAATTCTGAGATTTAATTCCATGTGAACACTGCTTGGAAATGGCTCCTATGGTGTGTGGGTTTCTGAGCTGAACTGACTTCACATTCATTTAGGTGAGGCTTGTTCTCTTGGATATGTGCATGGCTCTCCTGTTACTTGGAGATCCAGAGAATAAGGTTTTGGCTTGGTTTGGTTTGGTTTTTGTTTTGTTTTGTGTTTTGTCTGCTGTAAAGATTTTACCAAAAATCTCCCCATTTTTCCACTGGCCCAGTGAGCATCCTGTCTGCTTATCTTTCTAAATGTGGGTGATTACAGATGTGACCTATGAAGCCACTTGCTCGTAAATGTCTAATTGAGCCTAAGAAAACCCACAGCAGAAGTCATAGCACCCAACGTGCCTGCATTCCAGGATCTCCTGGCTTCTGGAAAGCCAATCCTCGTACTCTGGTTTAATATTCATTTTCATCTAAAACCAATGCAATAATTCCATGTCCTAACCCTTGCTTGCTAAATCTAAGTTTTCTCTCCCATGTGCCTTTCTTTTTGACATCAGTGAAATCATACTATCATTTTTTTTCAACTTTTTAATCCCCCCTGCTGTGAATTTAATCCAGTTCTATATTGCCTTCTACCTCTCTGACATCATAGCAGGTTTTTCTAACTATTCTCCAAATTATGACAAGTCACTGCCTTAATCTATGTAATATACAGCTTCCGCTTAGGGACTATGATGTCTTTCAGACCGAATTTACACTCTGCTGGCTGTCATCCACCAAGGGCTTCCACCAAGCGACCTCACTTTGCTTCTTCAGATTTATCCTCTTATGTGGCCCGTTCATTTTCTCTTCCTGCATTTCTCTCACTTGAGTTTCATGACACTTTCCTGGAACAAGTGTTCCTCCTCATAATTCAAATGTCAGCCTTTCTCCAGAACTCAAAGTTCACCTTTTCCAGAGCTTAAAGCTGTTTGCTGCCATAAAATTCACCTTATTCTTGAGATTTTCAGCACCTGTATTTGTGGTATATTTTACTTATGCTAGAATTTGGTTACACATGGCCTTACGATGTCTCTCTATTTGCTAAATAAATCAGATCCCCAAATATTTCTTTGATTGTTTGTATTCAACATGATTTTCTATGTAGAAATTCAAATGATATCCAAAACATCTGAATATGGGAGGTTAGGAGAAAGAATTAAGTTTCTTTTGTAAATGAGGAGGTTATACACAGAGAAGTTAGCTGCCTATCACAACAGCACTGCCTGCAATCAAAGGGCAGCATTAGGGCAGTGTCAAAATCTCTTGGCCATGAGTTTTATGCTCTTATTACTGTGTCCTGGTTTATTCCAGGACCTATAGCAAATTGCCTTAGTTTGGGAATGTTTAAACAACAGAAATTTATAGCTCACAGCTCTCAGGGCTGGAGATTACAATATCAAGGTTACAACAGATTTGGTATCTGGTGAGATTTGTGTTGTCACTGCTTCAAAGATGGCACTTTCCTGTGCCATCCTCACATGGAAGGAGAGGCAAAGGAGCACCCTAGAGCTTTTAAATTAAGGTGCTAAGGCTCATACCTGTAATCCCAGCACTTTGGGAGGCTGAGGCAGGCAGATCACTTGAAGTCAGGAGTTTGAGATCAGCCTGGACAATATGGTGAAAGCCCATCTCTACTAAAAATACAAAAACTACATGAGTCTTATGTCAGGTGCCTGCGATCCCAGCTACTCAGGAAGCTGAGTCCGGAGAATCACTTGAACCCAGCAGGCAAATGCTGCAGTGAGTCGATATTGTGCCACTGCACTCCAGCCTGGCTACAAGAGTGAGACTCTGTCTCAAAAAAAAGAAAAAAAGATGCTAATCCCATTCAAGTGGGTAGAATCTTCATGACTCAGTCACTCCCCAGTGGCTCCACCCCCCCACCTCTAAATACAATCCACATTAGATTCTGAGCCCCAACATCTGAATTTTAGGGGGACACCAATGTTCAGGCCACAGCAAAATTTCCATTTGTAGTCTACATGCTAATAGAGTGATGGTATTTGCTGAGTCTCCCTCATATGTCTCTAAAATAAGTGTACCTTTTTTGGAATACTGATAACTACCCTTCTCTTATTCCTCAATGTGAGCTGGAAACACATGTTATAGGATACTAGAATTATAAATAGCAATATCTACGAGGAATGTCAAAACCACATTAATTAACGCCTCCTGTTTCCCTCCTGTCTGGGAATGTAATTAAAATAATTAAAACTGAAAGGAATTTTACCATGATCTGTAATCATGTTAGTGAAAAATCGCCACCATAAAACACTGTAACACTTAATAAAAAAACAAGTAAAATGTTTTTAAAAATTCAATTCATGAGGTTTCTTCCAAATAAGGATTATATTATTCCATATATGTGTTTATGAATACACTGAAGATATTAAATTAAGACTTTAATTCACAACTACATACACATTTAAGCCTAAACGAGTAAAGCATTATTCCTAATTCTAGTTTTTTGCCACAGATTTTTAACACCATTTGCAATTACCTATAAACAACATTTTTTAAATGAATACTTCTTAAAAGAAAACTGCTGTAAAAGGCCAGCTGAGCCCTGTGGATGGGCGTCTCTGTCTTTTTAATGGAATACAGAACATGTATGCATTTCATTTACCATTGCTTAGCTGATATGGTTTGTTTTAATAAATGGAAGCATTTCCAAATGCTTAACAGCATGTTTAACTGATTAACTGGTATGTTTAAATAGCATGTTCCTGTGATATCAATATTTTACGCATTTCCTGCTGGGTGCCTGGCGTGATAAAGCATCATGATCTAATGTGTCTATTTCTGTCTTTAAATGACCTTTTTAGTTCTGGTGATGACACTAGCCATTGAAAGCATTTTACAATCTCTTCTTTCCATCCCTTAAACCCCAAGTCATTATTTGGAATGGGACTCAGGAAATGATAAGCTTGTAAGATTTCTATAGATACAGCTGTTCTCAAAGCTATTCCATAAGGTGGACTGCGACCACTGTAAAGCCACAGGGACTCTCCTGATGCTGCAAACGTGCAAAGCTAGGATTCTTTCCTTTGATGATGGCTCACAAATCCATATTATGAAGGACTCCAATTTGGTATTAATCAACTAAATTTACCATGCTAAGGACTCCAGTTCTGCTGCAAATTCTTGCTCTTCTGCAAGTCATGGTGATGTTTTCATATTCCCACTGGACATATGCATGTATAAATTTGTAAGTACCACCATTTTCATGTAAAACTGTTTTTCTTATACCATAAAAGTTGTGAGTTAACGAATAATTTTAACTCTGTTCATTAATTAACACCCTTGTAGGACTGCTGTTTATTTTTTATTTTACCAGCAACTTTTAAAAAACTATTGTAATCATTTTGATTTATTGATTGATTGATTTCCACTATACTCTTTCCACTGAGTGGTGGAAGTAGGCAGAATAGTTCATTGATCTTTGGTCTTGCCAGCTGGATACACAGACAAAATAGTGAATTAATCTGTGAATAAATTAATAACCAGCTAGCTAGCTTAAGGGCCTAGACCATATCATTAAATGCCTTGAATATCAAGGAAACCGTGACCAGCCTAATTAGGTAGCCTAGGAGGACAGACTGGATGTCTCTTCTAGTGAATTTTATAATTCCCCCAATTTTTTCCATTCTTAGGTTTTAAGGATTCTTATTCAGGAGTAGTTTACCCTTGAGTCTTCCTGGCTATAATTTAAATAACTAAACAAAAGATATCTTATCTGCTGGAGAAGGTGGCAGAATAAAACAGATATGTATTAATATGTCTCAGACAGCACAAGGCTTGTGAGAGACCTCTAAACTTGTAATGAAGTGGGTGGATATCTGAAACCTAAACACAATGTTTAATTTATGCATATATCTATACATTTATATATCTCTGTCTATACATAATATCTTGGTTAATGCTCACAGAAATCTAGAGCTGTGTACTATACTTAATTCACACAGTTGTTATCATAGTAGCCACTTGTGTAAACGATGGTACAGGAACCTTCCTCCAAGGGCCAAGAAGCCTCCTGTGTATATGAAACACAACTCATGTTCCAACTGACCTCCCCTCAATTCCAGGCTTTCATTTCCATGATTGAAGAAGCCTGGATCCCTGGCCAGATCTTCCCTAACCTCTCCCAAAACCCTGTGTGAGCTGCCCCTCCTGCCCAGACACCCTTAGACCCAGTCTTTCTATGTCTTTTCTGTAGTTTACGTCACTGTGAAGAACCAAGATTCTCAGACCACACACCTCGCCCTTCCTGCCCCCATTCTGATTTGACCCTGCACCCTCATCTGTCCTTATCACCCATTGCCATATCTCTCATGATGCTTAATTCCTTGCATGCACAGTATTTAAATTATGCTAGCACTTTCTGCTAGGCAGAAATGACAACCCTAATTCCACTCCACTCTGCTGAGCCCACACCTGCCTTGGTGCAGCTGGATGTGCCTGGAGAACAACCGGGAAAAAGGACTGTGGGCATCTCCACTTAACTTTATGACCACTTCTCTGAAGTGTGCCTTTTCTGTCACCCTGCTATCATGCTACTTGTGCAGGAGAGATTTTATTCTCACCCGGGGGCAATTATTTTGTGCCTTACTTTCTCTCCTGAAGCCTCTGGTACTGCCATCTGTGGGCCACAAGGCCCTGCTGGCAGTTGGTCCACACCAGGGCAGCTGGGGGGCAGCTGTGAGCTCCTCCCATGCCACCTGCATCAGCCGAAAGGAAGGGGCTCTCCGTTCAACACGCATGAAGAAAACTTACCGCCACCACCAATTCCAAATACATATCTTCAGCCCGAACGCTGTCCTGAAATATAGGTTTGAGTGTCCAATGGCCCACTCAGCTCACCCAGTAAGGACCTGGAACCTCCTATGCATATAAACAAGTTAACAATAGTTCTCCTCAAACCCATACCTCTGCAATCCTCCCATCTCATGAATGCAGACTCATCCTTCCTAAAAGCCTTGGGGGCACGCCTGACCCCCTGCTCTCTCAACCCACATCCAACACATCAGCAGTCTCTGTTTGCTCTGCACTCAAAATACAAGTCGAATCTCATCAGTCTTGTTTCATGGCCAATGTGCTCACCCAAGCTGCCATCTCCTGCAGACTGGACCTTTAGCATTGTCTTCTAATTGGTGTTCTCGCTTCCATCTTTCCAACATCCTCCCTCTCTGATCAACACCCCGGAACCAGAGTGGCTCCATTACAACCTAAGTCACATTACTCTTCTGCTCAGAGACCAATGGCTTTTCAACTTTCTGCTCACAACATGCCGATGGCTTTCCAACTCTCTCGAAGTAACAGCAGCAGGCATACTTACAGTGGCCTCAGGGTCCCTTCGCGGCTGCCACCCTGGCACCACCTTAGGGACCTGGTATTTAGGGTCACTCTCCTTGTTCACGAGCCACGAGCTCCAGCTCCACTGTCTCCATGCCGTGCCCTTAAATATACAGGTGTGCTGCACCCAAGGCTTCGGCACTGGCCCATCCACCCTGCTGTCTCTCTGATGCTCTGCCTGGCACTGCATGCATGCCTTCACTCAAGGGCATATTTCTCAAATTGCAACATACCCTGTTCTTCTCTGCTTCATTTCCTTCCATGGCATGTATCACCTTGTGGCTATACTGTATCCTGTACAATAAACTTATAGAATACAGAGACTGATAGGTTCTATGGAATCGACTAATTTTGTTTACATTGACTCCGTTATTTTCTTTCCTCCTTTCTCCCGTCCTGTCCTGCCTTCCTAAAGCGAGTCTCACCTTGGTTTTAACTTGCATTCCCCTAAATGGCCAGTGAGGCTGAATACTTTTGATAGGCTTCACAATCTTTTATCATTTCTTTCTGAGACTGCCTGACTTTGTTCACAGATAGATATAAACCTATGTATCAGATATAAATAGTGAGAGAAAGCATCCGCTATGCCACCACTGAGGTAACTCGGGGAAAGCTCTGCCTTGCTCTTTGCCACAGCAAGAAAAGTGCACAGCTGTGGGGAGCCAGGAGCCCATGGGGGAGCCTGTCCTGGCAGAAGCCACCCCAGCAGAAGCACTAGCGGGCAGCACGGGGCCAGGGGTTTCATGTCAGGGAAGGGAAGAAGACGGGAGCTCGCCATATTTCCATATCAACTGCCACTTAATCATTACATTCCATGCTCTTATTAATTATCCTCCTGATCTAATTTTGTATCAGTAGTGCTTCAGGGGCATGAAAATCTATCACGTAGTTCAAGGAAATATGTGCTTTCAAGTATAATACAAGCGAAAGAGAGTGGGCTAACTATATGTCATCCACATATTTTAAGAATTATAAAAATAATACATAACTATAGAAAAAGCATATGGAAATATATTAAACAAAAAGTAGGTGTCTCTTCATTGCTTAACTGTAAGTATAGCCCCTGAGTATAATGATGATTATGTTATCAGCTAATAACATGCACTGTATAAACAGGGAGATTAAAAACAGATTACTCATTGTGCTTGAAAAAGGAAAATTACACATTGTTTCACAATTTGAATCTTGGTTAAAGACGTTCTTCCAGAAAGTCAAGAAGAAAATGTTGAACAAATTTCTCTTTCTACCAAATTAATAGGCCACTTAAATTAGATTATTAAAGTTTATAAACTTGCTATATACAAATATTTCCACCTTATACATCCTCAGATGTCTTCTTTTGTTTCTTCTACATGAAGATTTATAGCATGTATGTAAAGTGACCAATGCCTTATGGTTACCTCTTTTTTCCCTGGCTATGCATATAACACTGTACAAAACATTCATATGCATTTATATTTACATGTTAGTGGATATTTCTCTCAAATAAATTATTAGAGTAGTGATTGAGGGATTAATGCCTAAGAAAAATTTAACTTTTGAGAGCTATGGCCAAATTACCCTCCAGAAATGCCCAGCCATTTCTCTCCAACTATCTGTAACAGCAGATCTATTAAAAACTCTTCCAACATTTTCATGTCACCTAGGCTGGAGTACAATGGCGTTAACTCGGCTCACAGCAACCTCCACCTTCCAGGTTCAAGTGATTCTCCTGCCTCAGCCTCCTGAGTAGCTGAGATGACAGGCATGTGGCACCACGCACAGCTAATTTTTAGTAGAGATGTGGTTTCACCATGTTGGTCAGGCTGGTCTCGAACTCCTGACCTCATGATCTGCCCACATTGGCGTCTGAAAGTGCTGGGATTACAGACATGAACCACCGCACCCGGCATATTTTAGCTTTTCCTTATCTGAATATTAGAGGAATGTTAAGCATTCTTTGATTAATATTCATTTCTATATTCTCCTCTGTTAATGTCCTATGGCCATTTTAATCATCTATAAACATATATTAATTTTAGCCACTCAGGAATTGCATTCTTATTGTAAAACATACACAAGAGAAAAAGAAGCTTTCCCAATATTTTCACCACTCTCTCTCTGTCTTAGGTTCTCTAGATGCCTTAGTTTAATGTTCTGTTTGCTACTTATTTTTCTTTCTTTTATTTCATATATGTAGCTTTATATGTATTTATAGATGTAAATTTTTTTACTTTCTTAAATATAAGTTAATTTTTTCTGTCAATGTATTATAATTAAAAAAAATTTCAATGCCTATAAATCTCTTTGTGTATTATTCCATGACATAAATATATTAGGTTATTTAACAATTGTCCTATTCATAGGCATTTAGAATATTTTTAATTTTTTAAAACAAATAATACTTTGCTTAATATACTTTTTATTTGCCTTCTAATGCAAATCAACAAATATTTTTCTAGAATGTGAAACAAGGCACTACATTAATATTAGAGAATATATATTTTATCACTTAATAATACATTACTCTCCAAAAAAAGCTAAACTGATTTATAGCCCTACTAGTAGTATTTGAAAATCACAACATAATAGTTGATATTGACAACTATCATTTCTAAAATAATGGATTAAAAAACTTGCATAATTTTTCTTTAACTTACATTATTTAATTACTAGTGAGGTTGAATTTATTTTTATATGCTTAATAAACAATTATTTCTCCATCACAAATAATGCTTGATTTTATTTTTTTAATCTATTAGGTTATTATTATTGATTCATAAATAGTTTTTATATATTGGGAATATTAGTTTTCAAATTCAGATTATACATGACACATTTTTTTCTCACTTTACCATTAGTCTCAACTTTTAATCTTTTCATACAGAGGTTATTTTCATACAGATAAACTTGTCTCAAGCCATTGCTTTTTGAAATCTCATACTCATATTTGAGAATGTGAGTAAAATGGTGGATAACATAGAGATGAGATGTAAGAGTTGTTAACATGAAGTATGAAGCTTATGAAGACTATTACACAATTAGCTTGTGAGCCAAGAACTCCTTTCTCAAATAAAATAACAGGTGTTTATTTTCAAATAACGATGACATGAATTAACATATCCCTAGTCTTCTGAAAAACACACCCCATGTTTTGCCATTTTCTATTTGTGAACTACATACCTACACCATTTTCTATGCAATGGTGTGCCGTCAGTACATTAGTTAATACATTATTTTGGGTATATTATACTGCTGTTTTAGGATAAAACTTGAAAGACCAATTCCCTTTTTGTTTTCTCAAATTTATTTCCTTGTTTATTTGTTCTTTTCCTCGTTTCCTGTTGTTTTAACCCACGTTTGGATCCTCAACGGGTAATGCAAATGTGAAATCATATACTTCATTCTGTTTGTTGTTGTTGTTGTTTTTAGGCAAAAGAATTCAGCCGTGAACTGAACATTCTGGGTCTCGGGTCACCCTGTAAGTGCTGTTTGGCTCATTCTCAGTTCTCCCAGCATTCCCCTTGATGAAGCACCAGGTGCTGTGTTGGCAAGATGTCCCTATTTCAGTGACTCCCAGCTGTTCATTACCACCTTCCTGAAGTGCCCAGTTAAATCACATTATCTGAATCCCACTGTGCAAATGAAAAAGCTGTGGGACGAGGCAGGTAAAATGTGCTCCTTGGTGCCTGAACTAGGTAACGCTCTGCCAGGTCGCTGAGAGGCGACCTCAAGAACTGAGGTTGTCAGTTTCAGAATTTCTTGATAGGTTTCAGTGAAAATGCATTCATCTCATGTCAGTTTCCTTCATCCATTCATTTTCTCTTAATTTACTCATGAGTTTATTTCTTGAGCCCTTCATTCATGCGAGCTCTTCCTACTTAGAGGGCCTTGTTCTCACTGTTAACAGAGTGAACAGATAACCTACAAAAAGGGAAAAAATTTTTGCAAATTCTACATCCAACAAACATCTAATATCCAGCATCTTTAAGGAACTTAAACCTATTTACAAGAAAACAGCTCCATTAAAAAGTGAACAAAGGACATGAACAGACACTTGTGAAAAGAAGACATACATGTGTCCAACAATCACATGGAAAAAACCTCAACATTACTGATCATTAGAGAAATGTAAATCAAACCACAATGAGATACCATCTCACACTAGTCAGAATTGTTATTATTAAAAAGTCAAAAAACAACAGATGCTGGCAAAGTTGCAGAGAAAACAGAACACTTATACAGTCTTGGTGGGAGTGGACATTAGTTCAACTATTGTGGAAAGCAGTGTTATGATTCCTCAGACCTAAAAAGGGAACTGCTGTTCGACCCAGCAATGCCATTACTGGCTATATAGTGGAAGAACAGCAATCATTCCATCATAAAGATGCATGCACACATGTGTTCATTGTAGCTATATTCAAAATGGTGAAGACATGGGATCAACCTAAATGCCCATCAATGGTAGACTGGATAAAGTAAATATGATACATATATACCATGAAATACTATGCAACCATAAAAAAGATGAGATCATGTCCACGGCAAAAATATGGATGGAACTGGAGGCCATTATCTTTAGCAAACTAACCTAGAAACAGAAAACCAAATACCACATGTTCTCACTTATAAGTGGAGGCCAAATGGTAAGAACAAACGGACACATAGAGGGGAAAAGAAGACACTGAGACCTACTGGAAGGTGGAAGTTTGGAGGAGGGAGGGCATCAGGAAAAATAACTAATGGGTACTAGGGTTAATGCCTGAGTGATGAAATCATCTGCATATCAAACCCCCATGACACCAGTTTACCTATAGAACATGTATTCCTGAACTTAAAATGAAAGTTAAAAATAAATAAATACGTACATGAAAAGCCTTTTTCTCAGCATTAAGAATACAGAGAAAAATAAGATGGCTTGAACCAACGTAGCCCTCGACTAGAGTGGGAGCAAGAAAAGCACAAATGGCTGTGGTCTGGTGGTCATCTGAAGACCGCAGTCCAGTAAGGCAGGAATCTGCCTTTGTAGTTTCTGGATGCTAGAAAGACAGACAAGGCATTCATTTAAGCCAGACTGGTTGAGTCTGGGGAGGTCACTGATCCTGGAGACAATTAAATCTGACTTTGGATTCTGGAAGGAGAACAGGGCAGCCTCGAGGGCTGTGTTGGTGATGTAGGTCTGTTTACACACACTGTGCAGCTATAGCAGGTCTGTGTTAAATTAGCACCAGCAAAGCTTTCTACTTGCCTCCCCTCAAATTTAGTAAGTTCCCTGTACAAACCTCAGCCTGTGGCCCTTCACTGTCCTCTCTGAAGGAGGCCTACCCCTTCCCCTGGGGGTGTAATCTGTCACCCCATGTCCTATAAAGTGCAATTATTGAGTGTCCCACAGCCATAGAGAAGACCTTCCTAACCTTCCTGCAATTTTCTAAAGGATGAAGAGCATGTTTATTTTATTACTAGAATGCTCAAGGGCCCTGTGTCCCTGGACCAACTGTATATTGGAAATACAGGCTGCCTAAATCTTACCTAAAGTGAAGTTTTAAAAAATTGTCTTATTTCCAACTCTTTGAAGACATACCTTTCAGTGACTTCTACAGTCATTACAGGTTTTATCCCTGGATCAAACTAAGTAATCAGAAGCCAGAAAGCTCAGACGTCAGTGCTCAAATTTTTACAGGTTTCTTTTATGAAGTTGCATCAAAATACATGCTCTAGGTGTTCATTGAAGACATGCAAGCAGCATCTCATGAAGATATTGCTGCATCTGCGATTGAGGTCTTCTCAAAAGCATCATTCAACCAATTAATTCCCACGTGTGGAATATGTTTTCCGGCCTCCAAAAGAAACTCATGTTTTTCTCTGTGGATAATGAAAACTCTGCAAGTCCTTCATACAACAAATGTGACTGGCACCCACTGCTCTTGGTAATGGAGAGGAGAACACAATGTGTCTGTGATGGTGAAGGATAGGGTTTGGAGGGAGATGCAGACTTTAAATAAAGACACAGATCAAAGAAGGGTGCAATTTCAGAGAATGAAAAAAGCCATTAAGAAAACAGAAAAGGGTGGTGAGATCCACTGTGATGGTGCCCACCAGTGACCGGAATAAGACTTGGGGAAGACCTTGTCAGGGTTACATTTAACCTGAGAGCTTCTACCAGGAGGGATGCCTGACTACAGCATCTCAACGAGAGGAACAGATGCAAGCACAAAGGCCTGCATGAGCTGGGACTGCTGAAAGAGCAGAAAAGCAGGCACAGAAAAGTGCCTGGGGACCAGATCCTAGAGGGGCTTCAGGAACACACTGTGGGTTTGGAAATTATTTGATGTAAAATGGGAAAATGGAGAATGGACTGTAGCGCACTGGGGAAGGAGTGGAACAGTGAGGCCATTCGGGAGCCACCACGGTGGTCCACACGGTTTGAATTGAGACCACAGCTGTGAAGAAGTATAAAAGGCAATATGTAGACTGCATTTAGGATTCTGAATTCAAAGAATTTGATGTTCTATTAAGTGTAGAATGAGGTCGTAAGAAGGACCATGAGTGACGTTTTGGTAACTTCTGCATAGAAATGGTCTATGAAGTTATGGATTGGAGGAGTTAATGCAGGAGGCAGTAAGATAAGGGAGGTGAGCGGGTAGAAAAGCTTGAACTAGGTTTCCAGGCTCACGGGCATGGGGAGGTGGAGGAAAGGAGAGAAAGCAGCAGGCCTGGAAGGAAGGAAAGCAGGAGAGGCTCCTTCAGAAGGGATATATTATGAAAAAGTAGCCTGATTCTGAGAGGAGGAAGAGGAGGAGGACCAGAGTTTCCTCACTGGCTCTGGAGCACTGAGGTGGATGGTGAATTCCAGGAAAACAATTCCAGCTGAAGTCTAGGAACAGGGCAGAAGGCTTCTCGAGTAGATTGAAGAAAGAAAGGTAGTCAGGTAAGTGGAGAGAACCAGTGAAGACCTCCTCAAAAGCTTTGTGGTAAAGGGAAGTTACAACAACAGCTGAGAGCTTGAGGGAATCTGTGGATCTGTCAAGGATTGCCTTTTGGAAACACTAGAGCATGTTCCAAACTTGTTAGGAAATCACAAGCAAATTTCCATGTTTCTCTTTATGAGGAGATCAACAGGAAGCTCGGAGGCAAATTATGGAGTAATTGTAACATTATGAAGGCCCACGTGTCTTACATTTCCTCCTCAACTACAGTTCTAATTCTAGTTTTTATACCCTTTAATCTTAACACTGCATTTTAATTATACATTTTGAAACGTACTTGTTGTCTTTTCTATACATTTTCTTTGTTACTTTAAAACATAAAGTTAATAAAGCAAGAAATTAACCTCTGGAAACCAGTAACAGTTGTGTTTTGTGAAGGAAACTCATGTTTGAAAGGAAGGGAGGGGAATACTCCTCTCACACCCCTGATATAGTATTACATAAGCCAGATACTTACAATCAAATGCATTCTATTTTCCTTAGAACCTTTTAGAGTTAGTATGGGAAAAGGTGATGCATATTTCAAAGCCCGGGATGACTGCTGCATTAGCTTTCACGTATAGTGCTGTCCTAGGGTACTCAGTAAACTTTCTTGTATTTGTCAAAGAATTTTGCACTTAGAGGTCTGGAGACACCATTCGCCTTTTATTCCTGTCTATTGTTGGAGAGTCCCAACAGAATTGATGAAACATGCAAGTATAGATGTGATTATCAGGAGACAGTTACTCTAGTTTACTTCTAAAGTATTAATTGTAAAGTGAGGCAATAGGTTTTTATCATGCTTCCCGGTATTGTTTTTTGCTTATTTGTTTTGTTTTGCTTTTTTTTTTTTTTTTTTTTTGAGACAGGGTCTTGCTCTGTTGCCCAGGCTGGAGTACAGTGGTGCTATCACTGCTCACTGCAGCCTTGACTTCCCAAGTTCAAGCAATCCTCCTGCCTTGGCCTCCTGAGTTTCTGGAACTACAGGCATAGGCCAAGAGGCTGAGCTAATTTTTAAAAATTGCTTGCAGAGACTGGGTTTCACCACGTTGCCCAAGATGGTCTTGAACTTATGACCTCAAGTGCTTCGCCCCCCTCACCCTACTAAAGCGCTACGATTACAGGCATGAGCCACTGTATTCAGCCCCTCATGCTTGGCTTTTCATTATGAGTTATTTAGAAGTATAAGAAATAATTCATAAGTTATAACACAGATCGATCTCTCAGCATGGCACACTTTTATGTAAATTGTGTGCATTTTCATTTAGAATAGTGTTTTTTCCCTTTCCTAACCACAATATCATATGGTTCTTAGAGGGAAAATTCAGCCTGAAGTAGTGCAACTACTCTGTGAAGCAAGGGAATTTAATCTCCACTTTGCCTGATCCCTTGTCTTTCCTACAGGAGAAGTGACTCCTGGAAGAAAGAAGCGGACACTCGGCTCAGTGTCCCTCCCTGCTTGCTTTGAGCCTGCCTGCAGCGAGCAGATGTTCTGGTGTGGTCCTTCCTGTGTGGTGAAAGGAAACTTCTCCATGATGGGAGGCTTCCAAGTGTCCAGCTGTGTCCGTGAGGGGGAGACACATGCTCTTCCATGGCTACCTGCTAGGCACGACTGCAGATGTAACCCATGCTTCACACAGTCTTATAAGCAGTCTATTGTTGAAGGTGTGTTATCTTAATCTAGTGGACCATACATCTCTCTTTATTTGGTTCTAAAACCAGGGAGGAAATTTATTTATAGACACCCTCAAGACTCAATGTTCCCCATAGTTAGGTAAAGCCCAGAAAAACAAAATGAGCTCTTCAGGGTTACATTCTTAGATCCAGCAACTGGAGTTCAGATTCTCTGCCCTGTTTATCTACTCTTCACAGTAGAATGCCTGTTTTTTCCTCAGTAAGGGTCTGAGCAAATAGCTTGTACATTTTACATAATTTTCAAAGGTAGTCACAAAAAAACAAGTTTGACCTAATAATTCACTTTGATATGTAAATTTAGCTTTAATATAGTCTGTTAAGATAAATGGAAGAATATCATGGAGATTGTATATTAATAGAACTGACTCCAATTTTGTCTAATAATGATGAACAAATCTTAATAAACCATTCATAAGGAAAATTGTATATTCAAGAAAATCATTTTATAGGTCGTGGCCAGAATCTAAAGTTTAATCTTCATTTCAGGTCATGCAAGTTTTTTTTTTTCCTCTTTAAGTTGAAGTAAACGATAAAACCTTCCAAAGATAATATTATTACCAAAGATATTCCAAAGATAACATAAAGATTTATTATTACCTCCCTCTAATGACATATTCATGCTGGGTGGTCATGCATTGAACATTTGTTATCACATTTTGCCTGTCTTCCTTCCTTTTTCCCTGATCACATTCCTTTTTTTTTGCATGAGAGATTCAACTGAAGAATCCCTAACTGCATAGATTAGGGATAAAACTAATAACAGGTAGTGAGAAGATGAGATGATAATTTCTTAAATTATATGTAACTTCCAGGAATGGGACTAGAAGAAATCAATCTCTTTCCCCAGTGTGCAATATTCTCTACACTATTCCTTAAAATATTCTTACATGTATATCTTCTTTATTTGATACTTGAAGAAAATCCTGGATTTGCCTGCAGGAGTCTCCCACATTATAACAATAATGTCAACAATGATATCACTCTTGCCTTTCCATTGTGAAGATGAACAGACTCTTAAATATCAGCTAGGTAGAATACAAGCTAACTTTTAATATTGTTATTTATTTTAAAAATGAAAAAGGAAATTATATAGATAGGAAAGTATAGAATAAATGTGTGAATGATTTCAAACATTTATATCTACAAACCTGTAAGATCTATCTCTATTTATTGACAGAAAAATCTCAAAAAGACCCAAATAAATAATCCCTTATTCAGCTAGTCTGGGTTGCTGTTATATCTGACGCTGTGTAACGGGAAATATTGGCCCCTTGTACTTCATGTTGGACAGCTATGCTTCCTGAGTTTGTGCAAACTTCAAGTAAGCATAACAACATCACAAATCCAGTTTTCCATATTTCATCAAGTGCATCCTGCACACAAACAATAATAACCTAACTGAGCTTAATTCTTCACCAGTATCAGAAGTTATATGAGATCTCATCGAACGTACATAACAGAAAATAACTAATGTATGACTACAATTAGGTCTTTAAAATCATGTTGCAAGTGCTTCAAGGAAAAATAATAATTAGTACTAATAATTTAGTATTTTTTAACCTCTGATTTTGGATATCTCTCTACGCACAGGGAGAGCATCTCAGTTATTCTGGGGTACCCAAGTATGTAGCCATCTTCTTGAATCATGGGTGTTCAAACCATCATTGTATTTTATTACTATTAACAAAGTCCTAGTTAAGGCTGGAACAAGGGATGATTTACTACAGCATACTTGTCTTTGCCTGGAAACATACAGGTACATATTTATACACTATATCTGTGTATGTATGATTGTATATTACATATTGTTCATCAATATATGTCAATATCAAATGTATGTCAAAAGTGTACCGCAGCCAAATATAAATCATTACAAGATTATTAGATTCATTAGAATCATCTAAGGAATCTCCATAGCCATAAAGTATTCATCCACTGTAGCACAAGCCAATAAATGTGGAGGAAACTAATCCCTCTGGTCGTTGAGAACATGTCCCAGGTTTGCTTCTGGTTTTGAGTAGAAATGGGACATACGGCAAGTGACTGTGAGAGCAAGGAAGATGTAGCTCCTTCCACCTCAGTCTGCTTTGTCATTTTCTATTGATATTCCCTTAATAATTACATAGTTATCAGAATGAGATTTGTTTTTATTCATTGGTTTCATAAATGAAAAAGCACAAACACCTTCTGCGTAGATACCCAATATTTCTTGATGTCACATAGTTCACAGAAAAAAATGAAAGGGTAACTGCTAACCTACAAGTAAAAAAATTGCAAGTAGACTAGCAGATGTTTCTATGAATTAACACTGCTTTCAGATTCAGATATTTGTCATTTATTTTGTATATAGAGTGTATAGCAGGTGTGTGTGTGTCTGTGTGTGTGTGTGTGTGTGTGTGTGTAGTGTTTTAATCTTCTTCCAGTGGGGATGATGCATTCAGCTTTTTATCTCATGCAATGATATAGTGGTTGGTATATGACAGAACTTACAACATACGTTTTTGATAGGTTTGAATTATATTAAGATGGACTGGTAATTTTGATTCTATACCAAAGTTACTGACTGATATAAGTGTAAAGTCCTCAAAGATTATGAAAGATTTTTTTTATAACTGAGAATTCCTAGCCTAACAAGCATATTACTAAATTCATTTACTGTCACAAGTTTCTGTTGTGACTTCTAGTACCTTCCATCGTGGTACAGAGGAAATTGGATTCAAGAATAGCCAAGAGAAGCAATTAGGAAAAATGATGCAATTTCAGGTGCAATTCTATATGAATTACCTTCTCTGAACATTCATGACAACTCAAATTCTCTTGCCCTACGTGTTGATATTAGATTACATTTTTCAAACTACCCCAATATTACTGAATCCTTGGGATTTATTAAATGTTATTTGACAGTAAACAATATGCCAAATTGCCATATAAATGAACTACCTCATGACCAAATTAGTTTTAGTTTCCAGGATTTGAGTGATATATATGTAAATTTCAATTCTTGAGCTATCTTGCTGCTTCACTTAATTTCCTTAGAGTTATAGATAAAATTTCATTTTCTAAAGCCACATAGTTGATTTTACTAAATGCTTCTCAGTAGAATTGTGAATAGCCAGTTATCTTCCACTACACAAATAGTGCTATATTTTTGGGTTCTCCCTTTTAAATCTAGGACATATATGTTGCTTAATCTTTCCTGTAAAGTCTCAAAAGTAGGAAGCTTTTCACATGTGTTTCCCAAATCCTCAGCTCCACTCCCTACATAAGCAGGAAAACAAAATATATTAAAGATAATTACACAGCTATTATCCAAAATATGTCTCATGAAAAACAATGTATTTTCTTTTAGTTGAGTGGTTATAAAGTAAGATAATTCCTAAAAATAAAGTAACAATCTGTGCATTTTTATTTTTTGTTTCTAATACAAGTTTTTCTAGTTCTCCTTTATGTACCATTAAAGGTAAATACAGTGTTATTTAGCAAGTTTTACATTGGATGCAAAATTAATGTACAGAAAAGACAACTGCATTTTTAAGCACTAACAAAGGCAAATGAAGATCAAAATTTTAAAAAGCAATCATTTATGATATCAATAAAGCCTCAAATATCTATGACTAAAGTCAATAAATGATATAAAAAACTGAATGCAGGAAATCTGAAATATTTTAGTGAAATTAAGAATATCTAAAAAATGCAGATGTATGCCATGTTTGTACATTAGAATACACCACATTGTAAAGATGGCAATTCTCTACAAATGTATTCAAGTCAATTTCAACCCAAACCTCAACAGGGTTTGTTTCTTTGTTTTTTCTTGTTCATTTGCTTGTTTATTTTGCATGAATTCATAACCCAATTCTAAAATTCCCATTGATATTAACATATAAAAAGCAATTTGGAAGAAAAACAGACATTGGGGTCTTACGCTACAAGTTATCAAAATTTATTCCACAAATTAATTAGTTAAGACTCTGAAGGACCGATGCAAGGAAAGACAGCTAACTAATGGGCAGGACAGAAGAGAGAAGAAAACCAACACTGCTCAGGGCAATGGGAAAATGAATGACTTATCAATAAATGGGGCTGGGTCAGTTGCATGTTCATATAGAAAAAGCTACCTGGATTCTTTATGATTCTAGAGAGATTACAGATCTGAACTTGAAAGATGAAACAAATTTCCAATAACCAATCATGAGAGAATATACTGTGACCTCTGATGAGGCAACTATTTTTAAATCAAAATACAAAATATACTAACCATAAAAGAAAAAACATATCAACAGCCTAAACATAGTAAATTTTAGAAATTCTGTTCAAACCATTAGCCAGAAAGTGAGAAAAGATCATCATAATTGGCTTGTTCACCAAGAGTTGTATACCGAATGTACAGACCTCTTACACATCAACAAAAAAGAGAGGGATAACCCATATGGGGAAAAAGGCAGTTGATTTGAACTGACACTTCTTAGAAAAAGATACCAAATCATCAATCCAATAAACACACAAAGTCATTCAACTTTATTACCAGTCAGAGAAGTTCAAATAAAACTGCCATGATGAGAGAATACTACATCCCCACTAGAATGGTTAAAATAAATTTATAAAGACACATGCACACGTATGTTTACTGCAGCACTGTTCACAATAGCGAAGACTTGGAACCAACCCAAATGCCCATCAGTGATAGGCTGGATGAAGAAAATGTGGCACATATACACCATGGAATACTATGCAGCCATAAGAAAGGACAAGTTAATGTCCTGTGCAGGGACATAGATGAAGCTGGAAACCATCATTCTCAGCAAACTGACACGAGAACAGAAAACCAAACACCACATATGCTTACTCATAAGTGGGTGTTGAACAGTGAGAACACATGGACACAGGAAGGGGAATATCACACACAGGGGCCTGTCAGGGGGGCTTGTTGGGGAGTAAGGGATTAAGGGAGGGATAGTAGCCGGTGGGGGGATTGAGGGGGGATAACAATAGGAGAAATACATAATGTGGATCACGGGTGATGGATGCAGCAAACCACCACCATGGTACGTGTATATCGATGTGGCAAACCTGCATGTTCTGCACATGCACCCAGAATTTAAAGTATAATAATAAAAAATAAAATAAAATAAAAATAAAAACAGGAAACATGCCAAATATTGGTGATATTGTGGAACAACTAGAAATTTCATACACTATGGTGGTTTTACAAATCAGTAGAATTATTTTGTAAAACTATGAGACTCTCTCTGCCTTGGTTGAGCACACGCATACACTATGAGCAGACAATCCCGTTCTAAGGCATACACCCAACATTCACCCAAGGCTAGAATGTTCGCAGCAGCACTATTTGTAAACTTTGCAAACTGAAAATTGTGTAAGTGCCCATCAGGTATATAAATCAGTTGTGGCATGTTCACAAAATAAAATACTACACAGCAATGAAAATGAACACATTACAAATGTGCACAACAATGTAGGTGAGCGTCACAAACGTAGCTTTGTGTGAAAGAATCCAAAAGTGAAACAATGAAAATCCACAGTGTCATTTATGGAATGTGTCAAAATAGTCAAATTAGTCAATGCTGTCAGAAGTCAAGAGAATGGCTCCCCCTAACTTGGGACTGATGATTTCAAGAGCATGCTAGTGTCTTACGGGTGTAATGTTCTGCACCTTGGCCTTGGATTGAGGTTTCACAAACTCTCTGTGAAACTTTATAGCGTCTACATAGCTGATATGTGCGCACTGCTGCATGCATATTTTATTCTGAACTAATAAAAAAAACCCAGAACATATCTAAGAACCACTGACATAAACGTGTCTTGACTATTTACTGTAAGAATTCCCTAAGAATCCTTAGTGTAAATAGTGAAGTAAAAATAATCACATGATACTTAAAAGCTCAGGCCTTGGAATTAAATTGCTGGGTTCAAATGCAGGAAATGCAACTTACTAGATATGTGTCCTTCAATGATTCATTTGACCTGTAATTTTTCTCATATTAAATATTGAAATAAAGTATTTCCAGCTCCTATGTTTACTGTGAGGACTGAATGACATAACACAAGATGCACAATGTCCCAGATACTAAAAAAGTCAATTAACAGGAGAACTTCCAGCTGTCAATATCTTATAGTTTTAAATTGAGTGTATGTGTGTATATATGTATGTGTATGTTTGCGCATAAGTGTGTGTATATGTATATGCACATATATATACATTTTTACTGCTCTTTTAATTGAATCATGAGGGTTTATGTACCATCTAATAACTAAAACAGTAAGCTGATACCTTCAAGGAAGCAAAAATTGCTATTATTATGTATTCGATATCAGCTGATAATATCAATGATTAATTAGTACATATTATCTATTATATTTGATAATGTCAATTACTGATCTTATTATTTATTTAACTAATTTATATCAATCAGTTTATAATTTATGGCACAGTTATAATTTATGGTTTGAAAGTGATTCACTGAAACAATTGAAAGCAGCCATTTTAAATCCACAGGGAAATAACAGCTTTTAAATTTAGTTACACAATCCCATTAACATATACTGATCAGAGAAATAAATACATTTAACAATGTTGACTATATATATATATAGTATATATATATATATATACACATATACACACACATATATATATGCTATATATGTGTGTATATATGTGTGTACATATATATATATATACGTATACATATGCATATACATACATATACACATATACATATATATATATACACATATACATATGCAGAAGGATGGACATTTGATGACCAATTTATTACTAATTATAGATGCTTAGATTTTAAATTGTCTATTTATGAAAGTTGTATATATAAAAAAAATTATCAATGATATTATTTTGCTTCTTTGTGAATTTCATGGATTATAAAAGGAAGAGCAACACAGAGCCATCCAGTTTGCTTTTGCACCTGGTACTAGTTAAGCTAAACAAGAACAGGTTGAATGAGACGTGAGTGATGGATTGCTGGACCCCATCCACAGGGATGGGCTCTGGACATGGAGTGTTCTCCATGGATGCCATCCTTCTCAATCTAGTTAATTTACATAATTAATTAAGTTCTGAAATCAATGTACCTATTGAATGAGTTAAGCTCTGGAATAAATGTACCTAGTTTCTAATGGACTTGTTTCTATGATTGTATCATGCTTATAAAGCAAGTAGCTTCTCATATACATGCTGGTCAGATACGTTTCTCCAAACGGTGCACCTTGTTAACAAGATCCATCTCATTACTATATTAGCGTTGAGTTTGCTAGGAGGCAGTCACAGATCAGAAGAATGGAAGATTCCTTATGGGAGACTATTTGTTAGTGTCCACAGAAAATCCTCAAAAGCCTCTAGCATCAGACAGTTGTGAGTTATAGAATCAATCTGACCTTTTCAGGGGTTTGTCAGTATTTATTGGCACACTTAGTGACATTTATATTGTTAAATGAAAATATAAAAGCTTGAAGCTGCCGATGGAGTAGTTATAAGGACAATATCCCAACACAGGGTGCTATAAATTATTTGAACAAAGCTAAGGTACAAATTTCTGCTTTTTCATAGAGGAAAATAAACTCTTGAAAAATGTCTCTAGATGGTCTGTTCTCTCTGAGGAAGAGGGTAAAAAGAACCATTGCTCCACATAGTAATGAAATTAGGCAGAGTCTTCATCCACATCTGACTCTGCTTCGATGAGCATCTATTCTATAGACTCAATCTAGCCACTCATCCTTTCATTCCCCCTCATTCTTCTCTCCATCTTTCTCAAGCTCACAGAAATGCACGTGTGAGCTCATGAACTTTCAGGCATGCATGAATATCAGCCCCTTCTTCATCTCACAAACAAACTGAAGTCAAGCTTATTTATAACTGTGCGTTGACTTTTTCAAACAATCAGCTCTAGAATAAAATATATCTGACCTGGCAAACATCTCTGTGAAGAGAACCATTTGCTCTTTTGCTAAAGGTTTCTAAATATGAGTAAAGTTTGTCCTTACTCTGTGAATAAATATAAGTTGATAAAAGTTGGTAAGTTATGGGCTTAAATCACAACACAGCAATATTAATGATTCAAATTATATATGTATATATAATTTGTTTAATTACATATAGATATAACATAAAATTAATATACATATATTAATTTTTGAGACTCAAAAATAATATATGACATAGTTATAATATATATTCTGTACACACACACACACACACACACACACACACACACACACATATATATATTTGTGTATTTGTTGTTGTTGTTTTGAGACAGAGTCTTGCTCTGTTGCCCAGGCTGGAGTACAGTGGCATGATCTCAGCTCACTGTAACCTGTGTCTCTTGGGTTTAAGCAATCTCCTGCCTCAGCCTCCTCTGTAGCTGGGATTACAGGCATGCACCACCATGCCCAGCTAATTTTTGTATTTTAGTAGAGATGGAGTTTCACCATATTGGCCAGGTTGGTCTCGAACTCCTGACCTCAAGTGATCTGCCTTCCTCGGCCTCCCAAAGTAAAGGGATGACAGGTGTAAGCCACCATGCTCGGCCAATTATATATTTTTTAAACAAGCTATGATGGTAACTTAGTTGTGTGCTAGTTACGGTAGCAGTGATTTAGAATGTAATTGTCTTTATAGTAGAACGATTTATAGTTCTTTGGGTAAATTAAAAAAAAAAAAAAGAATGTAATCAATTCAGCAAAGTCTTTCCACGGCCAGATAATAAATATATTACGTTTTGTCGGCCATGCAGTCTCTGTCACACCACCCAACATTGCTGCTGAGGTCTGAAAGTGGGCCATGAACAATACATTCATAAGTAGGCATGGCTCTGTTGCAGGAAAACATTATTTAGAAAAGTCAGTGGAGTCAGATTTGGCCCACAGGCTGCAGTTTGCTGAGTATTGAGATGTAATTTCTAATGACGGCTGCTGTTGATTAAAAACCTACTACATGTTAGACACTTATAGAAGTCAGTCTGGTGCCTCTCAGATGGCTGTCATCAGCCCTCTTGTCTGGAGGAGACTGAGACTCAGGTAAAGATACACTGCAAAAGATCACAGAAGGTGGGTAGAATTGAGATTTGAACCCAGTTCTAGTTCCAAACTTTCTGCCCTCAACGACTACACTACACTGGCTCTCTTGTGGTACTGATTCGGTGAGCATAAACACAGCCAATCATCAGGGGGCCCATGTCATTTTTCAGTGAAATGCATGTCTTCAGACAAATAGGTTACGAACAGTTAGAAAAGCGTGGATCACTTGACACCATATGGACTTTAGTAACCTTTCCCATCTACATATCAAGACACAGTTCCAATCAACTGAGCCTGTCAAAGGTAGAGGCTGAAAACTGACACAATAACAGAAAATCAAACACTGCATGTTCTCACTCACAGGTGGGTATTGAACAGTGAGAACACATGGACACAGGGAGGGGAGCATCACACACTGGGGTCTGTTGGGGGGACTAGGGGAAGGACAGCGTGGCGTGGGGAGGTTGGGGAGGGATAACATGGGGAGAAATGCCCAATACAGGTGACAGGGGGATGGAGGCAGCAAAGCACCTTCCCATGTATGTACCTACGCAACAATCCTGCATGATCTGCACATGTACCCCAGAACCTAAAGTACAATTAAAAACAATTCCCCATGAAAAGTAATGTATTTGTGGTTAAAAAAATATAATAGCACACACAAAAAAAATCAAGGCTGAGAATTCTACCAAAACTCTGTTGTGTGGGTGAGGCTGACAGCATGCATAGAGAGTATTCCAGCCACTGAAGAGTTCAAGCTCTCCGAGGTGACCAGCTTCAACAAGGAACAGCTGAGTCACGAGAAGGCTATCAACGCTCTGGTTATTAGAGGAGGGCAACTTCTGGCAGAGAAATTAATTGAAAGCACAAAAGATATTGGAGAATAATGTACAGTTATCATTTTTGTCTGCAATATCATATAATTAAAAACAAATGCTGCTTTGCCTAAGTGGGATAACATGGATAACTGACATCATTTGTATGTGGTGTTTGTCATCCCATGAAAATTATGTCATACCTGACCTAAAACTTCAAATCAAAACCTAGAGGTAAAGTTGGAGTAATAAGCAAAATGTGACGATCCACTAAATACACCCAAATGCCAAGCCCTTGTTAATATAAGCCTGACATTTTGATCTTCAAGGCAAGCATTTGTATCCAAATTCAAAGGACGGTGATTACTCAGTCAGATGAGCTGTAAACAAGCTTGATAGAGAAGCCTATTTCATTCCATACTGAAACCTTTTTTTTACCTTAATGCAGGGTTCATGTGCAAAATGCATAATTAAAAAGAAGCGCCATTTAGGAGATGATGATCTGTTAGCTCAAATGAAACACAAAGCGCTTTGCTGGCTCCCCCATATGACCTTGTCACGCCTCTTGTATCAAGTACCAGCTGGAGAAAGCTGAGCTAATAATGGCCCAGCTGCATAATCTAACAAGATCTTTGTGATACAAGCAAGGTCAAGTGCTCTATCATGTTGAGATTAATCTCATTGTGCACTGAGAGAGAAAGAGGCTGCCGGGACAGGATGGTGCTGCTGGCTGGAGACCTTACTGAGTACCCGTCTCCGGGACAGCAAGGAGACCTTCCAAATCCATAGCTCTTCTAAGATGAGCTGAGAAAGGTCCTATTCTAGGAAGCAATGCCCTCTGCCTACAAATGTACTCCATTTCAGTGTCTTCAATGTCAATGATGATTTGTGTCATATAATTAAAAGCATATCTTTATACCATGTAGGTTTATGTGAAGATTTTATTACTTTATCCTTTATGACCAAAAGTGCTTCCAAACTCATTCAACTGCCACAATTGTTGTCATTTCATACAACAAGTTTTAAAAAGAGCTTAATATGTTAACTACATTGTATCTGTCTATGACCAATTCACTGATTCCTGCAAGTTAGAAGTTTTACTTCCAAGGAATCAGACAAAAAAAAATCAATATTTGGAAAATAAAATGAAGGGTTAAGGTAAAAGATTCCATTAAGATTAACTTAACAGCAATAATAATTAATGAAAGTGAAAATGATAAATTGAAGAGAGGTTTATTAAATGTTGTTTTTCTAGAAATCCATGGCCATTTGTCTCAGAGATTAAAAATAAAAGAAAAATAAAGGATTATCTTCCAAGTCTCATGGTATTAAAACAAGTTTTGCTTGTATTTTTTTAAAAAAATTAATGTTATTTTTACTAAAACATTAAATAGTGCCTTCCAGATTTTAGTCATTAGTTGACATGCTTCTGATCTTTATCAGCTATTTATATATCTTTATCAGCTATATATATAGCAGATATATACATATATATATAGCTGATAAAGATCAGAAGCATGTCAACTAATGACTGCAATCATTATACATATCTATATCTGATAAATGTACGTTAGGTCATAAGAGCACTCAGCTGAAAGTCTGCAGAGGAAATGGAGAATTTGGATGTTGGTTCTATCTACTGCTTATCTGCAAAATGAACCTGAACCTGGACTTCCTATGAATTGAACTATAGGTTTTGCAAAATAGTCGTATTACATATAGTATCACCTTAAGCATATGAAAGACATGGAGAAAGACAGGTATTCCATAGTCTTGCCTTGCAAATTCTTTATTTCTCTGTTGACTATTTTGTATTCATGAAATAAAATATTACCCAAAGTCAAAGACACTGAAATATCAAAATTACTTTCTGCGTTGGGCATGATGGACATGACCCTAGTCTCAGATACTTGGACGGCTGAGGTGGGAGGATCGCTTAAACGCAGGAGCTTGAGACAAGCCTGGGCAACATAGGGAGGCCCCTTCTCAAAAAATACAAATATTAAAAAAAATTCTGAATCCCAAATCATCATTGCGTTTGTGTGTTTTTATTTTAGGACAAATTACATAATCTGATAATATAACTTAGATAGTTTCTTATTGGGTGTATGGACTAGAACTTTTTTTGTAGCATTTTGATAACTAGAGTATCATGTTCCCTAAGAAGAATACAATTTTACTTTCAATGAAAGATAAATATTGTTACTTCTCCAACTTGCAAAGAAACATCAGCTATTTTGCTGGGTTTTAAATTTGATTTACTTGAAAAATCTTAATATTAATGGAGAATTGCACTATGAATTCAACAGGCACTGGACAGTGTTTACTGTTTAGTAGGTATTTTACTAGTCTATGGAAAACAAAGACAAAGGAGATGTCAGCCACCACCTGAACCAACTCCCAGTGTCTTAGAAGAGATAGAGGATTTCAACCAAGAGTGGGAAGTTTTAAAGATGAAGGAAGGCACCGGGGCATACTCACAGGACTCAGTGGAGAATAAAATCTACCAAAGGATAAAATAATAGGTAATGCATAAGGTTTTCATAAAGATTTCAGGAAATAAAGCACATGGTATATTTTTCCCATTCCAGATAAATGAAGCAATTTCCAATTCCCAAATTTAATAAAATCGGGGACTGTCCAAATGCATCCTGCCCCAGAAAACATTTAAAGGACTATGTTGAGAGCATGATGCAAATCAGCATGTGCCTCTGATGTTTGTGCTTATCTTGAAGCCAATTTTTGTTCTTAGACATTTCCAGCAGCTAAAATACAGTAATATCTGTGTATTTTTAGACAAAATTCTCATATTTAGTAGGTATATTCACTGAGGGGAGGAAAAAGCAAGGTTATTAGAGTGCCTCATACGTGCTAGCCACCCTCTCATAGGATTCTCTCAATAACCTGTGGAATGAATGTTATGACCATTTTCTAGGTAAGGAAAATGAAGGCCATGAAATAATCAATCAGCTTTTTTTGTTTTGTTTTGAGATAGGATCTTGTTCTATCATCCAAACTGGAGTGCAGTGGTATGATCTTGGCTCACTGCAACCTCCATTTGCTGGGCTTCAGTGATCCTCCCCACTCAGCCTCCCAAGTAGCTGGGTCCACAGGCATGCACCACCATGCACGGCTAATTTTTGTATTTTTCTTTGTAGAGATGGGTTTTTGCCAGGTTGCCCAGGCTAGTCTCAAACTCCTGGCTCAAGTGATCTACCTGTCTCATCCGCCCAAAGTGCTGGGATTACAGGCATTAGCATGGTGCCCTGCATGAGCAGGTTCTTGAAATTAGGTCAATTCAATTCTGAAATCCATCCAAGGCCAGGTGTGGTGACTCATGCCTACAAACCCAGAACCTTGGGAGGCCGAGGTAGGAGAATTGCTTGAATCCAGGAGTTTGAGACCAGCCTGGACAACATAGCAAGACACTGTTCCTTAAAAAAAAATAGTCAGGAGTGGTGGTGTATATTGCTGGTCTCAACTAATTGGGAGGTTGAGGTGGAAGGATTGTTTGAGCCCAGGAGCTGCAGGCTGCAGTGAGCTGTGATCACATCACTGCACTCCAGTCTAGGTGACAGAGTGAGACCCTGTCTCAAAAACAAAACAAAACAAAAAGAATTAATTCAGTCTTTTAGCACTAGTCTCCCAGGCAGTACAACAATGACTGGAGACAGAATCTCAGCTTCATAATTCCATTATTATGTGATTTATGCACATCAATTATTCTACAAGCGTAATTCCCTCATATGTAATGGCAACCCATTAAAGCTTGTCCCTATAAGGCTAGTTACTGACATGTTTATTAAGTCCAGATGATTTGCAAAATTATCAGAACACCAAACTCTTAAGAGCAAGATGAACATTTTCCAGCATCCAAAAGAACAGCATCAGTTATTTCAATGTTAGCACATGATACTATCACTAGCATGAAAGTTGCAAATGAAAATTTAAAAAAAATTAAGGTACGTCACATTTGGGTAAGGCTCATTGTGTATGTGCTTTTCAAAGTTTCTTCTTTCTATTCAGGCAGTACAGATACATAAGTTTTAAGATAGCATCAGCAAGAGAAAGGTAACAGCCCAAATATATGAGGCGTTTAGGCTGCTTCCAATGTGTAGACCTATTTTACACAGTTAAATTAAAGAGCTGAGGTCAAGCATTTACTCAGATACCTGAACATTCAATAATCCAGCACAAAGAACAGCTACACATCACTCATCCTTAATTGCTGAAAAGGGAAACTGTCTTCAGCCTACTTCTTCAAGAAGATGTGTGGGGAATGTTTTTTGCTTTCTATGTTTTATCACTTATCTACACACATCACCAGGAGTATTTCCCCAAAGCTTGTGAAGTGACAGACTTCATAGCCCTTCATTCATTCGGGACCTTTACTAAGTTCTGAAAGGGGATCTAACAGACCATGCATACAATCCTATTTTAGGGGAATTTTGCAGACAATAAAAGATTATTTGAAGTGCAGCCAGTTAAGACTGTTCCCTCCTCACTCCAACTTTCCCTCTGGTGTACTTCAGTACGTGGCTTGGCACGTAGTGGGATTTTGGAGATGGAGTTAAAAAGGAGTTAAGTAGGCACTTATTTGCGTATATTTATGCATTTTCCCCCAATTCTGTGCATTATGAAGTTATTGCTAGTTATCCTAGGACAATATGGACAGTCTTCTAGGTGAACACAACTGAGCCAAGATGCCCAAGTGCAGGTGCTGAGAATGTCTTCCACCAGCCAGACACAGAGCAGGTGAGTCGGGAGGACAGAAGGCTGGATGTGGACAGAGCAAGAGGCCTCTCTGTGAAATTAACGTGAAGGAAGTTTTCTCAAGTCTGACCACAGTGATAAACAAATATATATATGACATAACAATCATGGTTCAGTTGTCACACTGAAAACAGCCTGTCAATAATAGTAATATGGATTAAACACGTTGACAAAACATGCTGGAGAAAGGCTGGAATTAGCTTCTATTATCTCTGCCAAAAATATGACAAAATCACCCTCACACAAAGAGGCGATCGAAGAGTCTTTACCCAAAGCTGTAGGAAAAAAACATCTTCCCATGGCACATCAGAAATAAAGTGACTAGAAACTTATTAAAAAACATTTTTCTTCTATTTACGATACTTGTAATATTTTAGCCTATAAAACATGTAACTTCTTGTGATTTCTTAAAGAAAAATATTACCTCCAAAACTAATAATATAATAATCATAATTTTTTAAAAAAATAGAGTCTTGCTCTGTCAGCAGGCTGGAGTGTAGTGGCGGGATCTCAGCTCACTGCAACCTCTGCCTCCTGGGTTCAAGCGATTCTCCTGCCTTGGCTCACTGCAACCTCCACCTCCTGGGTTCAAGAGATTCTCCTGCCTCTGTCTCCTGAGTAACTGGGACTACAGGTGCATACCACCACACCCAGCTAATTTTTGTATTTTTTAGTAGAGACTGAGTTTCACCATGTTGGCCAGGATGGTCTCAATCTCTTGACTTCATGATCCGCCCGCCTCAGCCTCCCAAAGTGCTGGGATTACAGGCATAAGCCACCATGCCCAGCCTTAATATTCATTCTCATATATATATTTGTGTGTGTGTGTATATATATGTGTGTGTGTGTGTGTGTGTGTGTGTGTGTATGTGTATGTATATATACATATATAAAATTTTTCTTTTCTTAGAGGGCCATTGAAATTGTGTAACTTTGAAACTTAACAAAATCTGGATCAAACTGAAAACTATGATGAGAATTTGATAACTTGTTCCAAAGGATAAAGCAAAAGCAAAACCAGAACATTTACTAAAATTATATATATTTTTTAACAAACAAAATTTTAAAACATTATGAACCAAAGGCAAATGCCATTCCTCTACTTCCTGTGCACCTTTCTGGCTCCCGTCCCATCTCCATCATTGGAATCTACTTCCTGTGCACCTGTCTGGCTCCCGTCCCATCTCCACCATTGGAATCTACTTCCTGTGCACCTGTCTGGCTCCCGTCCCATCTCCACCATTGGAATCTACTTCCTGTGCACCTTTCTGGCTCCCGTCCCATCTCCACCATTGAATCTACTTCCTGTGCACCTGTCTGTCTCCTGTCCCATCCCCACCATTGGAATCTACTTCCTGTGCACCTGTCTGGCTCCGGTCCTATCTCCACCACTGAAATATTCTTACTGTGCATGGTGTCTTGCTCTGAGGTGGAACGGGTAGTCAAAGAAATGGTCATATCCTCAAATGCAACAACCACAACAACTGCTATAACCATACAGCCACCACAATAAGTGTTAGCATTCGCATTGTAATTAGGCTCATTCAAGCAAAGATATCTTCAGCAGGGAATTTTCCCTACAGAGAGTATGCACACTTTGATTTTACCTGTTGCCAGACTGACCATTTGTTGATTAAAATAGTATAAAATAAACCCCTGGGTAGAGATTTGAGATGTTAATAAGACATGCAATACATGAGCAAGCATGTACAGTTACTGCACGTGTGCGCCCAGAGGACCACTCAGAACATGCTTACTACCAACACCTCTTCCCACCTCCTTATGAATAATAATGTCAAACTCCCATAAAGGGAGTCTCCATAGTGACAGTCTTTGCTGCCTTATCCTCACTAGCAGCAAGCCCTGAATTCCCTCTATCAGAGTGTACTGTCTATATCCACCCTACTAAAAAAAAAAAATTCTTTTTCTTTTGCAATATGTAACCATGTGCAGTGCTTCTTTTGCTGTGAGTCTTTTGTTTGAATTGTTTTAAACAGAGAAGATAAGAACCCAGGTAAAACAACAGCTACCAGCAGTTCCAATCCCATCTACAGCCCGGGAATCTATTTCCCATGCACTTGTGCACGGGAATCTGCTTCCTGTGCACCTGTTTCACTCCAGTCCATCTCCACTCCAGGAATCTACTTCCTGTGCACCTGTCTCACTCCAGTCCATCGCCAACACTGGAATCTACTTCCTGTGCACCTGTCTCACTCCAGTCCATCTCCACCCTGGAATCTGCTTTCTGGGCAACTGTCTCGCTCCAGTTCATCTCCACCCCAGGAATCTACTTCCTGTGCACCTGTCTCACTCCAGTCCATCGCCAACACTGGAATCTACTTCTGGTGCACCTGTCTCACTCCAGTCCCATCTACAGCCCTGGAATCTACTTTCTGGGCAACTGTCTCAGTGCAGTCCAACCCCACCCCTGGACTTTGCTTCTTGTTCACCTGTTTCAGTCCAGTCCATCTACACCCCTGGAATCTGCTTCCTATGCACCTGTCCCACTCCAGTCCCATCTACACCCCAGGAATCTACTTCCTGTGATCCTGTCTCAGCCCAGTCCATCTCCATCCCTGGAATCTACTTCCTGTGCAACTGTCTCAGCCCAGTCCATCTCCACCCCTGGAATCTACTTCCTGTGCACCTGTCTCAGTCCGGTCCATCCCCACCCTTGGAACATACTTCCTGTGCACCTGTCTAATTCTGTCCCATCTACACTCCTGGAGTCTACTTCCTTTGCACCAGACTAATTCTGTCCCATCTCCACCACTGGAAGCTTTGCTCTGGATTTGTTCTATCACAAAGAGTAAGTGAATATTGCAACTCAAGTGGAGAGACATCCTCATGGCTTTGGCATTTCCAAAGACCAGCAGAAATTTAGGTTTATTCAATTAAAAAAATTCTTTAATTATCTTGAGCCCCCTAATAAAGAACAGCAAATAGGTTTATAATTTGCCTAATTAAAATAATAATAACTATAGTATATGTTCTTCAAAATTGTACCTAAAGTTGATTTCTCCATCCCATTGATTTGTTGTCTGTATGGCGCTATTTACAGAAAATAAATGATCAGTGCTGAGGCTGAAACACGCCTTCAGTGTTAACCTAACAAGAGAGTCTAATTGAAAAGTGCATTGATCCTTTTTCCTGCCACCACCTATAAGAATTAGTTTCTTGATTAACTAGAATTACTGAGGAAGTGTCTTTGCTTCCGTGTGTCAATTAGAAGTACATATGACTGTTAAGTATGTAGGTGCCCTAATTTAAATTCACTGACAAGGATTTGCTCTGGTTCTCTTTTAGAGGAACATGATTTTCACACCTGTCTTAAAAATCCTATAAAATTAGTTGGTTCCTAGTATTCGAAATTGTACCATACAGATGACAATTTCCAATATGATGAACAGGGTAATTAGAAGCATCCATCATGAATCTCCCATTTTGTTTGAAGCCAGCTTGGTGGAGGCCATTTGGGAGGTATTTATTATTTGAACAGTATAGGTGGAATATAGCCAATGGTCATGATAATTAAACATTCAAGCCCTTCTCAATCATAGTGATTAAATGAGATTCATGAATCACCCAGACACTGGCTTTATCTCCAAATCACTAACACAAAGACACCAATAAAGTTTCCTGTATACTAAGAAAATGGATTTTAATTAAAATAATTTATGTTTAAAATAATCACTGTGGCTTACAACAAAGAGATGGTCTACTGCTTTCCATTTAAATTATGCTACGTAAAGTAAACCTATCCATGTTTATTAACATAGGTTCAGGTTTGAAGCTACAGCTGGGACAACTGGGAGATATCTTATTTTATGTACTAAATGAAATATTGTATGCTGTGAATTTTTTTGGCCCTATTAACACAGTAGTGCCAACCTACACTGTTTAAACCTTAAGAGACAGAAAAGAGAAAATCAATATTATTAGGCCTATTATCAATTTAATTGTATCTATCCTTAGGAAAGAAATACGTTTCTAAAATGACATGAACACATGTAATAAGTATATACGGACTCACCCTTCTAATGCCCAAATATGTCCCACGTAGTAAAGTCTCAAAAAGGGAACAGTCCTATGCTAAATAATTACTATATTTGACGCACATATATTCATAACCCGAGTATTTGTATTTTCTTCCTAGCTTGTCCATTTATTTGCTTGTTGTTACACTTATTTATGCATTCCTAATTCATTCATTTAAGAAATATTTCCCACGGTCACAATGCTTCACATTCTAATTGTACCTGCAGTGTGAGCCACAGCTCTCACCTGGGTTGTTCCCTCCCAGGCAAGCTGGATGACAAGAGTCATATTAACCTTATCCCCAGAAGGTCCGTATGCACATGCATGTGGGATAGGCACCTGTCAAGTAGGCACTTTAGGTCCCACTTGTAAAAGATGGTCATGTTGCCCTCCCCTATTGCTATAAAACATTCAGTGCAGTACGGATGCTTCCAGAAAAGAAAGGAAGAAATGACTGGAGAGCGCTGGACTCACGTTGCTCCTGATTTCCATTTAGATGTGTGATGGTAACTTCCTGACAGGCCCCTTCTCGGGGCAGGAGAGCCTGGTTTGAGTAACAATCCAGATTTGATTCAATCAGTGTTATGTTTAAGAAACAACAAAAATATAATCTAGAGCCCTGTGAGAAACATTCTCCAATTCTATAGCCTGCTTGATATCACCAAAATTTCTCAGAAGACTCCTTCCAGAACTTGTATCTGTCTATGAGTGACACCTCCCTGGGAAAAATGCATAAACCTATTTCCCGATTTCCTACTCACTTTGCCAAATTAGGAAAGCACAAAAGACTAATAGTCCTAAGAGATGTTAATAACAGTCATTAATCTTCACATGGGAAATCCTACAGGTAATGTCTCTAAGATGCTGAACACTTGAGAGAGAAAGTAAATTCAGTAAAATGCTACCAAATAATGTCTTGAATGTTAAAAAAAGAAAGGAAGAAGTACACGTAAACACCAAGTGTATTTTCTGACAGTCTGAAAGGATGGTTTCATTGTGTCATCAAGTTTGAACCAAAAACAAATATTAAAAAACTTTAAAAAGTCTTTGTC
Organism: Sapajus apella; assembly: GCF_009761245.1. NCBI lineage: Eukaryota > Metazoa > Chordata > Mammalia > Primates > Cebidae > Sapajus > Sapajus apella. The sequence goes on from NW_022437056.1 coordinate 2,628,294, forward strand.
TATCACCTAATTCTAGTTGATATTTGGTTCTCCAGTAATAATCTCTATCTCACAAATCATTTCATCAATACTGCTAGTGAAATCTGCTTAACATCATATCCTGGAGAGCAATTCTAGCTGGCTAGTCCTCTTGATGACTTAGTTGCTCTCTGGATCTAATTTTTCTCATTTATTAAATGAAATTACTATACTAGAAGTTTCTGCATGTTCATTTCAATACTGGATGTATTCATGACACCCCTGAAATCATGGAGACTCAGTGTTTTTAAAACAGTAGTCTGAAATTCAATTAGACAAGAATCAGTAGCACAACAGTGTCAGGAAGTTATCAAAACAAAGGAGTGAGATGACACAGCGTACCCTTTCTACAGAGACAATGGTCAAAATATGACTAGCAATTTTAATTATCTACACATAATACGAGCAGGAGCAGTCAAATAGTTGGGTCAGGTTTCTCTTATAACCAATGTGCTCTAACAGTGATTCCTACGTCTGAACACGTGCGGGCCAACTCTAAAACAAAATATTTCTCAAAGACATGTCTGTTAAGTTTTTATTCAATTTATGATCTTAAAGTCATGCATATATAAATGGAATGTTTAAATCCTGCATATACTAAAAAGTATATAAACAAATGCATACAAAACTATGTCAGTAAAAACAAAAAAAAATGCTATGAATTTTAAGTCACACTAAACTGCCACTCACAATGGACTGCTGTAGCACAAATTACCATTGCAATCATTAATAATAGCATCATTATTATCAGCTTCCTTTATCATGTCCATAATCGCATGAGGAAGCCTTAATAAAGTTACTGCAAAAGTCTCTTCCGTGAAACAATCTGTGATGGCATTTACTTTCCTTTGGCCCAGATGGGCTGTGGTGCTACTTGTAAAGTGGTGCTGCTTATAGCCTATGGAATCTTAGCTGCAGAACAAATAAGGTGGCCATGTGGATGACCAGTGTATGTGTACATAGAGTTATATAATCATCGAATGAAGACATGGAATCAAAATTTAGTCATGGAGAACTGAAGAACCCGTAGGAGGCGCCCAGATCCCCAGTTTGACTATTCTATTCTTGCCACCTAAACCATATACTTACAAACAAGGTAGGAAGGGGAATACATTGCAATCGCCCTGATGCCCAATTTCTCACCATGTAGTAGAGTTTCTACCAGCTGACTCAGAGCGGGGGCAGTATAAGCCCACTGCAAGCCATCCAGTAACAAGCTTATGACCTGGAAAATTTCCCTACATATTGAGAAAATAGAAATAGCTCGGATAAAACTATTGCAAGAGGCATGAATAAGAAATAAAATCATTTGAACAATTCAAGGACAACCAATCTGATGTTATGTGAGCTATGTTTGCAGTAAATTTTCAGTTAGAAGGCATGATCTGTTATGGAGAGAAAGAAATGTTACTAATCAAGTGCCATTATGAAGAGTTAAAATTTGTGTGGCCTGTCATCAAATAATTTGAATAATATTATGGCTGTAGCATCATCATTGTACTAAACCTACTAGTAGAAACAGTACTAATCTCTGTACTGTTCTGGAGAATACCTGAGAGTTTGTCATCTCTTTGGGTTGCCATAATAAACATAAATCTATCCTGTGATGAAATATGAAGATAGAAAAAAGATTGGCCTAGGGTTGAATGTTTACTAATTCAAAGGTGTACTCATTAATCATTTTGAAGCCAGATGTGGACTTGGTATTTGATGGTTTGTGTCTTATTCAGAGTTCAGAATGGACAGGTGTATGAATTCCTGAGCAGAAAAGCCTGCTTCTCTGCAATTAAACCACTACATATATATCTGAAGAAGACTTTATCTAAGACATTAACAGGTTTCTTGAAGAACAAAGGCCTCGGGGGCAACACAACACATCTACAACCATCTGATCTTTGACAAACCTGACAAAAACAAGCAATGGGGAAAGGATTTCCTGTTTAATAAATGGTGTTTAGAAAACTGGCTAGCCGTGTGCAGAAAGCAGAAACTGGACCCTTCCCTGACACCTTACACTAAAATTAACTCCAGATGGATTAAAGACTTAAACATAAGACCTAACACCGTAAAAACCCTAGAAGAAAATGTAGGCAAAACCATTCAGGACATAGGTGTAGGCAAGGATTTCATGACCAAAACACCAAAAGCATTGGCAACAAAAGCCAAAATAGACAAATGGGACCTAATCAAACTCCACAGTTTCTGCACTACAAAAGAAACAGTCATTAGAGTGAATTGGCAACCAACAGAATAGGAAAAAATTTTTGCAGTTTACCCATCTGACAAAGGGCTGATATCCAGAATTTACAAAGAACTAAAGCAGATTTACAAGAAAAAAACAAACAAGCCCATTCAAAAGTGGGCAAAGGATATGAACAGATACTTTACAAAAGAAGACATACATGAGGCCAACAAACATATGAAAAAATGCTCATCATCACTGGTCATCAGAGAAATGCAAATCAAAACTACATTGAGATAACATCTCACGCCAGTTAGAATGATGATCATTAAAAAATCTAGAGACAAAAGATGCTGGAGAGGATGTGGAGAAATAGGAATACTTTTACACTGTTGGTGGGAGTGTAAATTAGTTCAACCATTGTGGAAGACTGTGGCGATGCCTCAAGAACCTAGAAATAGAAATTCCATTTGACCCAGCAATCCCATTACGGGGTATATATCCAAAGGATTATAAATCGCTCTACTATAAGGACACGTGCACACGAACGTTCATTGCAGCACTGTTTACAATAGCAAAGACCTGGAACCAACCCAAATGCCCATGGACGATAGACTGGACAGGGAAAATGTGGCACATATACACCATGGAATATTATGCAGCCATCAAAAACGATGAGTTTGGGTCCTTTGTAGGGACATGGATGAACCTGGAAACCATCATTCTCAGCAAACTGACACAAGAGCGGAAGATCAAACACCACATGTTCTCACTCATAGGTGGGTGTTGAACAGTGAGAACACATGGACACAGGGAGGGGAGCACTACACACTGGGGTCTGTTGGGGGGAAATAGAGGAGGGTCAGTGGGGGGTGGGGAGTTGGGGAGAGATAGCAAGGGGAGAAATGCCAGATATAGGTGATTGGGAGGAAGGCAGCAAATCACACTGCCACATGTGTACCTATGCAACAATCTTGCATGTTCTTCACATGTACCCCAAAACCTAAAATGCAATAAAATAAATTTAAAAAATGAGAAATAAGAAAAAAAATATTTATTGATTATTCAGGACATAGCTGATGGCCCCAAGGCTGTATTGGCCTCCATTGGGGATACACCATTTAAACTGTGGTGACTCTATTCATGAACCTCTAGCCTCAAGACCTTCATTGAAAAAATAAATAAATAAATGGAACCATACAATATACATTTCAGTGCTAAAGTATATAGTAGAAGCCATGAAGCCTGTACATGTCCAGGAAAATAAAGCAATTGAGGTCAATAAAATAAGGAACATATAGAGAAGGGGTCATCTTTAGTTTTAACATATATGTACTGACTTGCGCCACAGTAGGTAAAAGGACACAAAGCCTGCCAGTCCTGTCATAGGTGCTTATGGCCAAGGACAGGAGGCCATTCGACAATGAGCAGAGAATAGACAAGTGCGCCGGAAAGTTGGCACCAGTGTGGGCAGCCAAGGGAAGGGAACCCCCTGCCCTGCTTAGGAATGGGACTTCCAAGTATGCTTTGCAAAGGAGGCGCTACTTCAGAGCTAGTACTGGTTTGCTGGGCAGACTCTCTGTCCTGGCATGAAGGGTGACTGGGTACGACCAATCTGGGTATGCTGATTAGTTCAGCAAGTTGGCCACATGGATTGCATGTGGGGAGATGGTGGGGGATTGATCCAGCCGCAGAAGTGGGTAGAAACTAGACCTGGAGGGACCCTCATTTTGCATGCTGTCCTAAGGAAGTGGAGAAACACCTAAGGATATTTATTAAAAAGAAGGTTGTTGTGGTGAAATTTCTGTTTCCAAGAATCAGTATGGCTCCAACATAAGTATGTAGTGACAGGAAAAGGTTTTGGAGGCTGAGAAACAGGATAAGAAGGCGGCTTTTATTATAATCTGGGATAAAGATGACAAATAACTGAGCAACTGTCATGGGAGGGCAGCTGAGGTTGGCAGTTGCAGGGGCTGTGTGAACAGCTTTCAGGGCCAGTTTTGACCTGGTTGGAAGGTGACAGTGGATCGCACCCCTCGGCATGACCCTATCACATGCACTGTGTCCTGAAAATGTCAGTTGCTTACTTCAGTTCCTTTACTCCAAGCCCTAAGATTGAGGAGTTGCTTAAAATGTGACTTTAATGTGTAAAATATATCTGACTTAATTCCCCCAGGAAGGGTAGTTTCTCTCCACTGGGCTTGATGGAGTTATAGCTACAGCTGCATGACACTGCATCTGGTGACAGTGTAGCTGGGTGACACTAGATGGGTGACACTGTACCTGGGTGACAGTACAGCTCGGTGACACTACGTAGGTGACACTGCACTTGGGCGGTACTGTAGCTGGGTAACACCTAGCTGGGTGACAGTGCAGCTGTGTGACAGTTCTGCTGGGTGACAGTGGAGCTGGGTGACACTGTAGCTGGGTGACACTGTACCTGGGTGACAATACAGCTGGGTGACACTAACTAGGTGACACTGCAGTTGGGCGGTACTGTAGCTGGGTAACACTGTACATGGGTGACAGTGCAGCTGTGTGACAGTGCAGCTCTGTGACGGTGCAGCTGGGTGACACTGTAGCTGGGGGCCAGTGCAGCTGGGTGGCAGTGCAGCTGTGTGACACTACAGCTGGGGGACAGTGTAGCTGGGTGGCAGTGTACTTGGTGACACTGCATCTGAGTGACAGTGTAGCTTGTTGGCACTGCATCTGAGTGACAGTGTAGCTTGGTGGCATTGCAGCTGGGGGACAGTATAACTGGGTGACACTACAGTTGGGTGACAGTGCAGCTGGATGACACTACCTGGGTGACACTAGCTGGCTGACAGTGCAACTGGGTGACGGTGCAGCTTGGTGGCACTGCAGCTTGGGGGCAGTGTAGCTAGGTGACACTACAGCTGGGGGACAGTGCAACTGGGTGATGGCACAGCTTGGTGGCACTGCAGCTCAGGGGCAGTGTAGCTAGGTGACACTACAGCTGGGGGACAGTGTAGCTGGTTGACAGTGCAGCTAGGTGACAGTACAGCTGGATGACACTGCAGCTGGGTGACATAGTAGCTGGGTGACACTGCAGCCTTCTGTTCTGGAGCTTGCTCTTCTCATTTCCAGGCATTACTTTTGCAGCCAGCTGCATGCTGTGCTCAGGCATTTGCTTGATCTCTTTGATTCCCTGTGCATCCAAAGACTATGGAGTATTAAATAAGAGAAGGTCTATAAGGGACAGAGAAGAGCCTGAAGCCTGATATTTTTTATTATTGCTACCTTTTATAAATAATATTATCATTATTGTCATGATTTGGTAATGAGAGAGGTTTTAATAATGATTTTGTAATAAAGACATAATTTCTAACCTGGACTCCAAAATTAATGCATGTACATTTTTGGGGAGGGTCATGAATGCACTGATAACTCTTGAGGAATAGTATATCCTTGGCATGCAAAAGCGGAGAACTTATTGATCCTTCTTGCCCAGTAGGATTCTTATTTCAAGTGCTTAGTAATGTTCTTGTCCAGTTGTAGCAAGGTTTCTTTGATTTCAACTTTTTCGCTTTTTCTTTCTGCATCAGTGAGACTCTTGCCAGATTCAACCCAATCTCCAATTTCATTTTTTCAAACTGTGTTGATTGAAAGTGAAGAGGGGCATAATTCACCAAACCTTCATCTTTTCTAGCATCTGTGCTAATGCATGTTTTGGTCTTACTCTAATGACTTCAAATTGTTTTCCACTAGGTGGATCTCACACATGCACTGTCAATTCTGAACCAAGGGGGCCTGGCTGTGGGGCCTGTATACCAACCAGCCGATCACATTTGCTCATAAAGTAGGGTGCCTGCTCAGGGAGCCCTGGGGCACAGATATTTTGATAGTTTCTCTGAAAACCACTGAAGTAAAACACTATCTGGCTCCTCCAATTTAGGTGCACAAAATGTACTTGTGTTTAACAACTTGATTAGATTTTGAAATGGCAAAGATTGAATAACTGTCTTAACGTAGGCTTAATGCTTTTTGATATGACAAGCCAACATGGTTTCTGGCATCAAAGTGTGCTTTATTAAGCTCTTGGGGTGTTCACAAATATGCATTGTCTGCATCCTGATATTACCATGTTTTCTTATACTGTCCTCTCTTCTAGTGCTTTTCCCATTAGATTATTTTAGATCTTGTGCCATGACGCGTGACTATGAAGAACAGGACAATACATACATTTCAGTGCTCAGCATTGGCTTCAAATGACTGTTTCTCTTACTCTTTACCTCCTTTTTTTTTTACCCCATTCCATTTATTATAAGTCATTCTCCTTATTTTGCAATGATTTGTACAAGTGGGAGATTGTTGGCAGATTTGTATTTGTCTTGGAAACCAGCCCAAACACATTGCTAAGCCTTAATATGACAGAAGAAATAGAACAATCTTCAACCGCTGTAACAAAGTTGCTGCTAATAAAATGGAGAATTTCACTTCCAAAACTTCAGATTTTTCTGTTTTTCAGGCCTCCCAATCCTCATTCTAGGGTCCATTGATTAAGTCATGCTTCCACCCTTTGCTGGTAACTCCTGTTATTCCAACTGTTACCCAGTAAGGAGTTTTAAGTTTTGAATCTTGGCTTTTCTGTTTACAAAAACATGTGATCTGAGGCAAATCATTGGATCTTTCTAAGGCAGTGGTCCCCATCTTTTTTGGTACCAGGGACCAATTACATGGAGGACATTTTCTTTTTCCATGGGCTAGGGTGGCAGGAGATGGTTCTGGATGAAACTATCCCCCGACCTGAGCTCATCAGGCATTAGATTCTCATCAGGAGCTTGCAACCTGGATCTCTTGCACGCTCAGTTCACAGTAGGGTTTGCACTCCTGTGAAAATCTCATGCAGCCGCTGATCTGACAGGAGGAGGAGCTCAGGGCTGATGCTTGCCACTCACCTGCTGGGCATCCCAGCTCCTAACGGGCCGTGGACCGTTACCAGTGTGTGGCCCAGGGATTAAAGACTCCTGCTGAGTGAGACATTTCTTTACATCAAAGAGAGTAGAGCTGTCTACTTTGCAATGTTTTATGAGTATTAAATTACAGAATGCACTGACTGGCCCATCTTGGATACTGAATAAATACTAGTTACATCCAACTTCCCTTCCATCCACCTGCCACTGCTCATCTCTATCCCAGCCAGTTATCTCTTTCTCCAGCTTCCAGCTCTACCTCCCTGAACCTCAGTAGACTTTGGCCCCCAGAAAACACATTGTTTTATTCTCTCTAGTCATACAGTGAATGCAGCTTTCTGTGTTATTAAACTAGCGTGTTGCTCACCATCTGGATTGGATAAGTAACTGCTGTCAGTATTGCTGCTGCTAGTCTGCTGAGATAGATGGAGACTTTTTTTTTTTTTTTCGAGATGGGGTCTTGCTCTGTCTCACAGGCTGGAGGGCAATGGTGCAGTCTTGACTCACTGCAACCTCCACCTCCCAGGTTCAAGCTATTCTCCTGCCTCAGCCTCCTGAGTAAATGGGATGACAGGTGCCTGCCACCACACCCAGCTAGTTTTTGCATTTTTTTTAGTAGAGACAGGATTTCGCCATATGGGCCAGGCTGGCCTCAAACTCCTGACCTCAGGTGTGATTCACTCACCTCGGCCTCCAAAAGTGCTGTAATTATAAGCATAGCCACCACACCCAGCCAATGGATACCTTCTTACAGGCACTTTGGGGAACTCTGAAATTGACTCTTTGTCCCTACCCTGTAAGGTCAGTACTGGCTTTCTTGCCTCTGTCCCACCCATGTGTTTTTAGAATTATCTAGGATAAATTAATCTGTCCAGCTAAAAAATGTTTGCTCAACCTACAGGGTTTAACAAAACAATTATGCTGTATCATTATCATAAGCTTTCCAAGGCCAGAGGCATTAATATTAATGTGATATTAACATACACATTATGTAAAATATTACTCTCAAGAAAGTCTAAAGTGGTATTACTGATACCAGAGAAGTGTGCTTTTCATATACAGATACAATAATTGCTGTCATTTTGTCCTGTTTCTGAATTTTAATGTGTAGGTTATTAATTTTCTCCATCATAGAGCCTTTTTCTTCATACGCAGCTCACTGCTGTATTTGGCAACTTTGGGGAATGTGTCAGAAAATCGAGTTCTTGTTTTCTGAAACTTGACCCTGGTTATCTTAGTGATGTGAATACACATCAGTTACAACGTCCTGAAAGAAGCCAATAGGACATCGTCACCCTTTGGGTGATGGACTTTGCCACCCCCCAACTGAGTCAATATTTGAACCTCTTGGATAATTTTTCTGTGGGTTGTGGTTTTCTGGAGCGCGCAGAGCCCTCTGTTAGTCTTGTTTACTATGGACCCATCCCATATATATATTTTTTTATCTCCACAGGACATATGACACGCTACCATGTACCTCTTTGGTTCACTATTTGTTTCTCATTTGGATTAAATCTGGTATACCTTGTCCTGTGGTTTCTGGTTAATGTCCTACCTGCCTGTCTAGGTGTGGTCTAAATGTGACCTCCTGCAGCCCTCTTAGCTACTCTGGAGGTTGAGGCAGGAGAATCACTTGAACCTGGGAGGCAGAGGTTGCAGTGGGCTGAGAATTCTCTACAGGTGTGATGCCTTCACTTGAAGATTGTAGATTATTTCAATAATGCCTAATGAAGTAATTTGGCCTTGTATTATATTTGGATAAATATTCTTTTCACTTTGCTGCAATACATGTTCCTGGAGAATCGGCCTACGTCTCATTCTGAAGTAACTTATGCATAACAGGAGCTGAGTTAGGGTAGAGATGAATAGCACCTTCCCTTACTGAACAAATTATAGGTTCTTTCTGGAGGGGACCCCTCCTTTCATTCCAACATCATCAAGCCCAGTCCCACAAATAGAAAAGATGTACAAGATGCGCACTAACCTCTTTATTGCAAGAGGCCTATGATAGTGCTTCTCAAACTTGAGTGTGTCTAGGAATGTCCCAGAGATTTCACTAAAATGCACATTTGGCAATGGTAGTTCTGCCCCGGGGCCTGGTATTCCACATTTCTAAGAAACTGACAGGTGATACCAAAGCTGCTATTTGCAAAGCACGCTTTGGAGATTTAGGAATTAAATTATCTCAGATATATATATATATATACATATAGTCTCTCTCCCTCTGTCTCTCTTTCTCTCTCTCTACATATATATATATATATATATACGTATATATATATATACATGTGTATATACATACATATATATATATATATATTTCATTTTTCTTTCTTTTTTTTTGATATGGAGTCTCACTCTGTCGCCCAGGCTGGAGTGCAGTGGCATGATCTTGACTCACTGCAACCTCCGCCTCCCAGGTTCAAGTGATTCTCATGCCTCAGCCTCCCAAGTAGCTGGGACTACAGGTGTGCGTCACCATGTCCAGCTATTTTTTGTATTTTTAGGAGACATGGGGTTTTACCATGTTTGCCAGGTTTGTCATGAACTCTTGACCTCAAGTGATCCACTTGCCTCAGCTTCCCAAAGAGCTGGGATTACAGGTGTAAGCCACCACACACGGCCCCAAAATACATATTTTTATTATCTGACCTTTCAAGTCAAATAGGAAAAAGTACCAAGTTACAAATATAGAATACTCTTAAACTAGAATTTATATGGTGACTGATTTTCTCTGTGTTTCCTTCTCCACAGAGCTTACGTCCATCCAAATTTCTGTGGGAACTGAGGCAACTTTCTTAATATTTTGCAAGAGTTTCAGAGAGAATCCTTCTATTTAAAGAATGATTAATAACAGGCAAATATATGAACAATATGTTTACACAAAAGATAATATTTTTTGCGTGATTTTTTTAAATAAAGGAATTTTTAGATTATATTCTCTTGTACAAGAATTAGGGAACATATTCACTGAATAATTGAAAGAAGGTTAGTAACATGTACCTGATCTTAAATCCAACATAAGACGTAGAGCTCATCATCCTAAAAAATATTCTCCAGATTTGGTTAGTAACTATAAATATTGGTGAGGCTACAATTAACCAGGCAGGTGGTGTCAAGTCACTGTGCAATGTGAGACCCTCCAGCATGAGTCTGATGACTATGGCTTTCCTACATGTGATAGATCTATATGCATCTGCTACCAGTGTTCCTCAACATTCAGCAAACATTCCCATCTCACTTGGAGGGCTTGTGCAAACACAGATGGCTGGTCCCACACCCAGAGCTTCTGATTTAGTGTGGCTGAAAATGTACATTTCTAACAGGCTCCCAGGCAATGCTCATGCTGCCAGTCCACGAACCACTCCTCATTCACATCCAAGTCCATGCGGATAATAGGCTCATTGCAAAATTGGATGCTGATTACCCTAAGCCTCGAGCAGAATTCTTCACCAGCCTCTACTCTAGTGAACCAAGTCCAGACATCTGGGCCTGGCTTTACTGGTTCCTTCCTGACTCTGGACCCAATTTAGCAGAAGGCTTATAATGTCTTACTATTTATTTACTCCTTTGCAATGTTCCAATTTATAATCATATTTCATGCCTCAAACATGCCTTTTGATTTTATCAAACCTGCTCCTTCACCAGGTGGTTGTTATGTCTGGAGTGCTTTTTATTTTCCCTGCTTTTCAAAACCCTAAATATTGAGAGGAGGTGAAAGAAACTCACAGACGTGCTCTCTCTTTCCTTACCAGAGTTGCTGTAGGAATTCTTTCCACCCCACAGTGTACTAGGTAAGCACCATACTGCCAACACTTGGGATGTGAGTTAATCTAAGTGAATTATAAGTGCTTCATTATTTTAATATCACAACAAAATGCCACAGGATAGCCTAAAGTTGCAATGTGTGCCTGCTTCAAATAAAACGAATTGTCATCAGAAAAAAACAAAGCAAAACATGAAACACCAATTTGGCACACTAATTCAAAATCCCAAGGTATACCTGAGTCAACTACAGTATGGTCTAGAAATACACTGTGAACAATGTAACACGTTTTCACCAAACGTGAGAGAGTAACGTTTAATGCCTTAGAAAGCATAATATGAATTCTAAAAAGAAATAATAGACAACAGTGTATTCAATGAGAGAATGAAAAAAACAAGGTAGTGTTCAGTCTAAACAGTGAGACAAATGTTTTAGGCAGAAATATAAGCTGTGCCATGAGGTGTGGAATCTCATTATAAAAGGTCATACTCTAGAATCTAATGAACCTCAGCTATTATTTTTTCAGATTTGCAAAGCGCATATTCCACAGAGAAGATAAAATAACTATTTATGTTTTATGTTAAAAATGTGAGTTAACACAGTGGCTGGTGGATGTTCCTCATCTTTGACACTATAAATTCTTTCAAGAGGAAAAAATGCCTTTTATATTGAACATATGCACACACATAGTATATGTGAATACGCATGCGTATATCAAGAAGGAGAGCATTCTCATTTTGGACCTACAGTGAAAGTATTAGTACCATCTTCCTATGAAGCCCCAACACTATTCTGGATTTGACAAGTCAACCTTACCCATCAGAGTACTGCTGGGTAATACCAGGTATCAGACAATTGAAACTCTTCAAACATGCTGGAATAGGTCTTAATATTGCCATTTCATAGATGAGAAAAATGGCTGGGAGAGCTTAATAAAGATTCCAAATGTCATCACCTAGTAATCAGCCAAAATATTATTCAAATTTAGATCCCAGTGACTCAAAATCTCTTCTTTATTGGCTTTCCACTATTCATAAACATTGCTTTTCCTGTTACACTGTGTATTACTTTAAACAGCACACATGTATGTTATCTGAATCAGTGATCTGATCTCTTTGAGCAAATAGAAATTCATTGAAAAGGTGGAAAAAATATATTCAATTTGATCATAAGTCTTTACATGCCTTTTTAAGACTTTAATAAAATATTCATTTGTATGGTTCATATTGTTTATAAAAGTTATAATTAGAAAAAATCATAAAATTTCAATCTTTTTGTGAATTATCTAAACGTGGTAATTTAGGTTACTGCTTTTATTATTTATTCCCTTTATAATTTTTAGAGATGAAGTAAAGCTGTCAAGGTACACTCTATGGCAATATTATAAAAAATGTTACAGTGACCCGTTAAGTATCATCTCACAGAATCATGTACCAGATTTTTGCTTTATTATTAAGGAATGACCCAGCCAAGCATGAGTTACCAATGGCTGTGCCAGGTACAAGCCAACATCATGAAGAATAAGCCTAAGCTAAGGCCAGTTGATGAGATGCTCCCATTCATTTTGTATTAGGAAGACTCAGGGAGAGCTCCTGGGAGCAACGTGGACTTCAGTGGATTGCTGCCCTGAGAGGAGTATGTGACGAATCTCAGACCCACCTGTGCCAGTCAGCATCAAAGAGACTCTTAGAGTCATGTACTGCTGGTATCAAACAGCCCGAGGTATCTCCTCCACATTTCCTCTCATCATCACTCTGTGCTATGAGGTCCAGGCAAATAACTTTCTCTCTTCCTGAGAATATTTCAGGGATTCTTGTCCTCCAGAAACAACAATCATTAACTAATTTATTTATTTTTATTTATTTATTTTTTTTGAGACAGAGTTTTGCTCTGTCGCAGGCTGGAATGCAGTAGTGCAATCTCGGCTCACTGCAACCTACGCTTCCTGGGTTCAAGAAATTCTCCTGCCTCAGCCTACGAGTAGCTGGGATTACAGGCGTCTGCTACCACACCCAGCTAATTTTTGTATTTTTAGTAGAGACAAAGTTTTACCATGTTGGCCGAGCTGGTCTTGAGCTCCTGACCTCAGGTTATCCGCCCACCTCAGCCTCCCAAAGTGCTGGGATTACAGGCATGAGCCACCATACCTGGCTGATTGATTTCTTTTTGATTGGGAGAGTAGTAACTTTCTGGGACCAGAAATGTGCTTTGATGTGTTCATACCTTCCTCTTTCTACCAAGAGGACTCCATAGGAATTTGACCCTAAAGTCTGACTCTCAAATTGGAGTCAGTGGGGGTCAAAGCCCTAAGTGTGTGTCAGGACTTTATGGAACTCCGTGAGAATAATGAATACATCACAATCACCATAAACCTGTATTTATGTGTCAATGACCATGAGCGAGGCTAGATACTGAGCACATAACAGTCACTACCAGATTTAATTGGCATAATAATTGTATGTGATATGAGAAAACTGAGTCTTAGATTCATCATGAAACCTTCCCAACATCCCATTTGTCATGAAAGGAAATGTGAAGATTTCAGCAAGTTTTTACTGAATATTTTATGCTGTTAATCACTATGGACACATTTTCCCAATGGGAATCTGGTGAATTTCTGGTCATCATTCTGTGAGAATATCAGCACAAAACTTTGCTCGCAGATTCTGAGTGCACACACATGCCCTGGGCCTTCAGCCATCCAGTGCCCCCAGGTAAAAAGCTCCTAACCTAAGCAAATGACTACAGCACTCACATTTGCCTGTCTCTCCTTTGATCTCTGGAATATGCTTTTAAGAACACTGCTCAAAAATCATTGTCTTTTTTTTTTTTAATTGCTCTGCAGGACCTATTCCAGCAACATGAAATAACTCTGGTGAAGCAATCACTTAATAGCAGGGCAGAGGTCTCAAAAGATATTATTAATACACCTTCCAAAGGCACCAAACTGACTTAAAGGCACGAGGGGTAATTCTGGATTCTTAGCTATCATTTGAAACAGGATCTCTAAGTGAAGACCAACAGCATTTAGACTTCTCAACATCACCTGTGGAGGCAATATCATTACACATCTTCCCTAAGAGAAAGATCACTCATGCATCTATCTTGCTCTCAAGCCCTGGCAAAGAACAACGTTCTCCTTAGCTACTGCAGGAGGCTTCCCTTTCTTTTCCACATAGTGGGTGAAATGAGGGGAGCAGCTGAGAAGGTCTTCGGCGAGTTCTAGTGAGCAAGTGTCCTGGGCTGGAGGGAACTAAAGCAATGTCCTGGAGAGGCCTGAAGTGGATCGTGATAGGATTTTTGGAGACTAGGTCAGGCTGTCGCTAAGATTAGTGGATGACAGACTGAGACCGTTATCCTCTCAACCTCGCCCCTGCTTGGAGGAGATGAAGCCTTGAAAGCTGGTCAGTGTTGATGAACTTTCTTTCATTGAAGTCTGTAACTTTTACATCTCTTAGGGTGGTTTGTGTGGGCATCCTTGCTAGGAAACGCCGATGTGAGCTGTGGTCATCAGCAGGAACCCAGAAAAAGTCAACAGGAGAGATGAGCTCAAGGGTGCCGAGGGCAAGCTCTGCAGAAAAAGGCAGAACACATTCCACGCACCTGAGACAGCAGTGGGAAAGTATCAGAGAGGTTTGTCACAGAAGGAGGAATGTTCCCACACAGCGTGGTCCCTCTCCCCAGGTATTTCAACCCTTGGGAGGTGGGTGCCTTTTCATGGCATAAAAGGAAATGTTCTGACGCCCTCTGTGAGGCTCAGAAGCTTGCTTCTAGTTGCAGAAATGGGTGAAGAGCATCTGGGAACCTGCTGTTTACTCTCTGATATCATCATTCCTCCTTTGGAATTCCTGGGGCTTGGGTAGCAAAGGTAGAGGTTTAGGGAAGGGGCCTTTGAATCCAGAGCTAATACAAATTTCACAAATTTGAAAAAGACTAAATCGCATTACAATGTTGGACGGTGTTTGTAGTAAAAGCACCACATATGTCCTGCTGGATACAAGTTGACAGAATGGGTGCAAAATCATTAAAGGACTAAGCCCTGTATTAGAGCCTCTTGGACTCTAATCAGATAAGGAAGAAAAATGGCTTTTTCACTGATGCACAGACAAGGTTCAGGAATGACTGGAATGTTCCTCCAATAATTTTCTTTATTTTACTCTTGAAACGGAGGCATCACTAGAGCAAAGATCAAATGCTAATACGGCATGGGGGAAAGGAGAATGGAACATAAACTAAGGATAACAGTGTGTGAACTTTAAAACTTATTTTGGACACACGTTACATCAGGGAACAAGGAGTTTAATAATGCATTCAAAACAATCTTCATGCAGTTCAGTGCATTCTGGTGTGGGGATGAAAATATGTCAGAGGCATTGCCCAGCTGCTCAGCTCTCCCACCTTGTCGGAGAATATGACGGAATTCAGAGCATGCCTGTGTCCTGCAAGCTGATGACAGGTGTGGCAGGTGCAGTGAAGCCACCAAGTGCACCAGGAAGAGACCCTGAGGATGCTGCCCTCTCTGCCTTGAAGATGCTTAATCCCTTCATAAAGTCACCGAATTTAAATCTTCTGGTTGTATTTTTTTTTCACTATGATTTGAAAGTGAACCAAGCAAACAATCCACAAATTTCACAAGTAAGTAGGATTCAAATGATGCCTTTAGAAAACCCAAGAGGATAGTATTATGGATGCATTATTTTGGGGTTCTAACACAGCAAAAGACAGATGATTTTAATATAAAGCTATTGTGGTTAATAAGAAAACAGACTGATATTGCTAATTCTATAATCTATTTTCCCAACACAAAGCACATTGTGTTTGCATGTGCTTCTTCAGACCATTAAGGGCATAAAAACACAACAAATTTGGTGCTTCTTTAGAGATTGTAGTGCCTTCTCTCCAGAGTACATTGTTATGAATATAAGCTGTTATGGGAGAGTGCATATAACAGGCTAAAGCTCTATCTACTTTCTGCCTTCCTTGGATGCAATGAATTTCAAGAGAAATGGAAAAATAAGTGCTTCCTACACACTATCTACACAGAACTGTTATTAGCTTCATTGACCACTACCAGGAATGTTTCTTGAGGTATATTTCTGTAGCTATTACAAGGCAGATATGGCCAAGCCCTACTCATTCAGGGCTGCCCAGCTAGCCCTTTGGGGGCATTCCAGAACCCTATAAATTGGAGATGAGCAGAAAACTCTGTCAATTTACCTTGGCAGCTGTGGTTTACTGGACAGGTTGGCAATCACAGGACTCAAAGAGCTCCCAGAAAATCATATAACACAAGTGTCTGCTTCCAGGCAGATCCCTGGGGACTTAGATGTCAGACTTTCTCTTGAAAGTTTATTTCAAAATTAAATCACATCATTCTTAGGGTCCTTTTTCTTTTGTCTAACTGAAGTCTCTATAATTATAGACTCATGTTTTTTTTCCTTATTGAAAGGCTATATAACACCAGCTGGACTTTCTATTTCCAGTTTGTCTCCCATCCAATTCAGTTAATAGCTAGGAGTGGCTTTCATAATCACCTCTTTCGCATGGCACTGCTTGTCTGAGCAGACATAAGCACTCCCAGGCTCTCCTATTAAACTCCAGACCCCACCCCCCACATTTATTCTAAGAGTTTTCCATCAGAGATTTCTCATCTCACCAGCCTCATTTCTCAATAGACTGAAATGTGTAACTTCTATTTAATTAAATTCGTTTTCTTAGACTTCCACAAAGACACAATTCTCCTCACCCCTGTTCCATCTTCTTACCACTGTCATCTTTTCTCACCATCACTTTCAAAAGGACTTTCCTCCACGTGGTTTCTCTCTATGCCCACCTGAATCTTACATCTTCACACAAGTTTGCTGAATTGGTAAAAATAGTTCAAAGCATCATCAATTGTCATATATACACATACAGAGTATATGTTCTTTCCCCATCTTTTATATTTCATTGAGTCTTCTCAAACCCTAAATCAATAAATGTAATAGCTTGTTTAATTCTGAGAATGATTTTCTATTTTTATTTAATCGATTAATGTGAACTTCACATTTCTCACGAATTTGAAATAATTTCAGAGAAATCTTATTCTAACTCTGATTTGACATACTTCTGTGGGGACATGAGCTTACTGGGAAATATGATTATGTAAAAAAGCAATACTGAAGGTGAATATGTTATATTTTAGCTAATTATATTCAATACATACTAATCAATTTTGCTTCACTCAAAACATGTGTTCAGTATTTACTACAATCAAGGCAATCTAGCCAATGGGGATGCAGAAACAAATAGGGTGGGATAATTTCTACTAAGAGTAGACCTGATAAGACATTCTTAAACAAGAGAGGGTGTGTGCTCCTAGACCCTCAAGTGAAACATATTTCATACGGTGGAAATACATACCAGAGGGGGCAGGTGAATCCTAGCTTCTCTGCCAAGTTGATTTTGGAGATAAGAGTTGAAGCATGACAGAAAAGAGAGAGAAGGAGATAAGGCGAGTTCCACCCAGTGTTTACAAGAGTCCTCAGGTTGGAAAAAGCACAGCATATTTGATAAACTGAAAAATACATGCAGAATAGGACACTGACAGGATGGAATGTCCGAGGCAAGCCTGAGGAGGCAGACCAGGGTCTGCTCTTGTAGCTCAAGGTCACAGGAAGGCATGCAATGCTAGCTAGAGTAAACTCAGTAGGATTTTATGATTTAAGTTACATTTCATTGAGGGTTCAGGAGGGGGCACAGTAGGGAGGGTGATGTAAGAGTGAATGGAGATCAACTAATCAGCAACTATGATGGTCACTGAGGTAAGAGAACACAGGATGTGAATGTGGAGTGAGATAAGTAACCAAATGTGAGGAAGACGCAGGGAAACCTATGCACTGGTGAAGATGAAGAGTGAAGGGATGGAGAGAATCATGACTTGAGCAGCAGGGTAATATGACAGCATTGGGAAAGGAGCTTTCGGATGCTGTGTGTGTTGCAGTGGTGATGTGGGGTTTGGGCACCTTGAAATTTGAAGTTTCTATGTTACATCTACAAGGAGATGTTGAGTTCAGAGTTGAATGTATTGGTTTGAGGTCAGAACAGATATTAGGGCTGGAATAAGCATTCAGGAATTCTTGGCAGGAGAATGACAATGGAAGCCATGGAGATGCTTTTGTCAAAGGATCCCATGAGGATCGTCCACCTGTTCAGGAGTGAGAATCCAAAGCTAATACGGTGCCAGAAGAGAGGAAGCAACCAAAGAAGGGAAATGCAACTTCCAGACTGGAAGAACCAAGCCACTGGGATGTGTCCCAGAAATGAAGGAAAATAAGTGTTTCAGGAAGGATGGAGTGAGCCATAGGTGCAAGTTATACTAAGGCAATAAATAATACTGCCAGTGAGTTCCAGTGCATCTGGCAATAGATCAGGGGCCTGCCTGGCAAGAATGTACTCAGGGAAGTGGTGGAGTCATCCAGCATTGAGACATTTGGGTCAGGGCCATCGAAATACCAATGTGCACAACTTTCAGGAAGTTTAGATGGAAGTATGCAGGGAAGGCAGGAGTGGGTGAAAGAATGTGGGTCACAGGATGAATTTTTAAAGAGATAAGCAACTTGTAACTTAATGCTGGGCACCAGAGTACTAGAGTACTAGAAACAACTCAGATGGCCTAATCGCCTTGACTTATCTGTGTGTACATATATAATTTATGATTACCTTGGCTTTTGTTTTTTTCAGCCATGTAAAGTCTGATTTTGGACTCGGATAAATTAATGATCACTTTTGCCTTAAGATAAAATAAAGTAATTTGGCCAATATTTAAATTCTGTAATGTTTTGTTATTCTTGAAAGTCTTCTCCATACCTCTAAGCTAAAGAAATAATAATGTTAAGTGGAAATGATCACAATAAATAGTCATATTTGAATTATGTAAGTGCACTGTCTTCAGTGTTAGAATTCCATATTAATAGAGTGTGATGGAAAAAAAAGTCAATCAGAGAAAACAATAAAAAGTATTTTTAACCCCCAAAAAGAGATAAGTAGCTTAAGCAGCTGCAAAAGGACTACAGTAGAGTAGAGAAGAGTTAGTTGGAGAGGCTGTGTACTCTGGAGAAAAAGGGTCATAGACAGCGCAGGGTTTTTAAGAACGAGGAAGAGAATGGGACCTAGAGACACATCTGGATGTGTCCTATTACGTTGAATAGATATAAGAACAGATGGGTACAGATAAACATATTTGTTGCAAGAAAGTAGAAAAAGCCCATTATAAATCTTCTATTTCTATTATTAATTATTATTATCAGATCATGTTTTGAGTAAGAACAGTGCGTAAGCAGTATGTGTAAAGGTGAATTTTTGTAGTTCCTAACTAAATGAAGTATCAATTGTTTCCACTGTTGAAATGGCAGTTTACTCCTTAAAATAAAACAAATTAATAAAATAGTACCACCTGGCCTTAAATGAAACTCTCTCTCTCTCTCAAATGTCCAACTAGGGCACATTAGTGTGCATTAAGTCAGCTTGGCTTTCAAGGTGAGAGATGTCTTTACTTTTTGGCTATGCTTTTTATTTTCAGATCCTTTGACATACATCTGTCTTTGCTCATTCTTCATTTTACAGGTTAATTCCCTCAGCAAATATTTATTGAAGTCTACTCTCCTGAGTGTTCTTATGATAGAATGAGAATTCTTCAAGGCACACATCATCCAGTCTTCAGTTTTGTGCTGCTGAAATCTGACAGAATAACTCAGTAATTACTGATTGAATTGAACACAACACTAACAACAGAATAGTGCTGCAGTGTGATGAAGGCTGAATGAGAAAAGCCTTCACACACATGCAAGTGTGCAGGGTGACCAGATTCTTCAGAAACATCCATGGATGCAGGTGGAGAATACCACTGAATTAATTAGGGATAAGAAAAGGCCTAATAATGAAGAGTCAACAGTTTAGGTAGCAAGCTGGCTGTGGTGGCTTATGCCTGTAATCCCAGCATTTGGCGAGGCCAAGGCACGAGGATCGCCTGAGGTCAGTAGTTCGAGACCAGCTTGGCCAACATGACGAAACCCTGTCTCTACCAAAAATACAAAAATTATCTGGGCATGTTATCACATGCCTGTAATTCCAGCTACTTAGGAATGTAAGGCAGGAGAATCATTTGAACCCGAGAGGTGGAAGGTACAGTGAGCTGAGATAGTACCACTGCACTCCAGCCTGGGTGACAGAGTAAGAGTCCTTCTAAAAAAAAAACCGAAAAACAAAAAACAGGGTTTAGGTAGCATAGTGGGTTCAGAGGTTCATTTCAAAGACTTCAGGAAAGGGCAGGAAAGGATGATGTGAAACAGGAGGTGACTGGGCTGTGTGGATCATTTGATCAAATTCTAGCCTTAACATAAAGATGAATAATTTTATAATAGACATTTAACAGGATTCTTACTGAAATGTTTGAAAAGCTTATCGTATAATTATATATAATTTAACATAACCTGTATACTTAGTAACTTATAATATTACTACTTATGTAGAACTCTATTTCTGTTATAATTTATAGGTTGAATGTTAATTTAGTTGCCAGCTCAAATTATGACCTCTCTTGCTTTCCATTGCACCTGTTCCTAAAAATTTTGTATCCATTTTATTATCTTCATCTAGCATGTTCTTTGGGGTTTCACATTTTAAATATCTCTCCAACTAGAAACTTTTCAGTTGTTTTTTAATTAAAAGGAAATTAAGTATATAAATTATGTGAGTTATTTGACGCAAAACTACATAAACTGGCTCCAAACTTTAGGTAAATGGACTGGAAGCATGTGAGTGAGATTCCTGAGATGGATATAATGCAATTAGTTGGAAAAAGTCACTGCAGACAGAAGACAAATGGGCAACATAATACTTTGCTTTTCAAAGTATCTGCTCTGGAAGTTTTTGACTCAATGATTCTGTCAAACAAGATAACATGCCAGTAAATTTCAGTGAGAAGAAAAATGCTAAATGCTCTATTACTTCAGGAAATTGAAGACGACCATGCAATGATGAAGTAGAGGCTTCCAGGTGTTGCCAACAACTCACTTATACAGTGTGAGGAAAACATGTACAATAGGAGCGCCAGGAGCTTCTTGCGGAAAGTGTCATATAAAATCACCTGGTTCTCAGCACTGCCATGGATATTTATATATCATGAATATTGTCAGAACATACCATGCCTCTATGCATACTAGGTAACTTCATAATGAAATAACTCTCAATTTCTAAAACTGTTTTAACAAAGGACAAGACACTTATATAAACCATGACTTGTACATAAAGCCTTGCTATCTTCAAACTCTAATTATTGGGAATTAACTTCCCGCTTACAGGTCTGCCTAGGTTAAAATGTAATCCAATTATGTATGAGGTATGATTATATGAACATTATGTACGTGACAATATAAACTTTAGTAAGTGAGTGAAAATGTGGTTAACATATAGGTACCCTGCCATGCAACCTGGATGTATTCATCACCTGATGTAATCAGTGTAGTTTCTTTCTGGAGTCATCATAAGAATAGAAAACGTAGATAAATCATTAACCATCTGTCACAGAAGTGGAGAGAGAAAAAAAATAACTGAGTGCTTCAATTTCAAAATAAGAGTATGAAAATGGTTTACGGGGGGGGTCTTAGATTCCTGCAGGGTGGAGAGATAAGGACTGACACCAAATAAAAGTCCCTAGCTAGTCATGAAATAGAATTGAGACATATTAAAAATAATAATAATCTGCACTCAAATCTGCTCTTTCTCCTCTAATTTATTATTTCCTGAGGCAAAACTGTGAAGTTCCAGTGTCCTATGAATCAATGCTGATACTGGAAATTTATTTCTTCCTGTTTTCAAATGTTGCATGATATTTCTTAAGAAACCAGATATTTATTCCGAATTTTTAAATCTTTTTCATAAAAGATAGTTTAAGAGAATGAGTGCTTACCTTCTGCACAGAGGAATAATGATTTAAAATATTCATAAGGCACTTAATCCCTGAGCTAAGGGTTTCCCACGTGCCATCTCATGCAGTTGTAATGCAACCCTATGAGATCCTGTTGAATTCACGGGCAAACTGAAGTTTCTGAAAATTAGGCAATGTGTTGGAAGTAGCGGACTCAGGAGTGAATCCTAAGTTGTGCAAATACAGAGACCACACACTTTGACACTTCACTACACTGCTTCCCTCCACAGGAGTTTGGGTTTGTTACACCAGGTAACACACATACACGCACATGCACACACACACACACACACACACACACACACACACGCACGTATGTTTCCTGCTACTATGGCTGAAAGTTTTGTTAAAACATAAACACGAAGAAGAAACAAATCAAAATAACCAATGTTTTATTACTTCGAATGTCTTTTTTGAAACTGCAAA
Organism: Sapajus apella; assembly: GCF_009761245.1. Classification (NCBI taxonomy): domain Eukaryota; kingdom Metazoa; phylum Chordata; class Mammalia; order Primates; family Cebidae; genus Sapajus; species Sapajus apella. Next base: position 2,650,586 of record NW_022437056.1, read on the forward strand.
AAAAAAAAAATTGCAACCTGAAGTTTGTATAAATTTCAGGTTGGCTTCATATTTATTATTTATTTTATCTTTGTTTTAAATTTCTTCTTAAAATTGCTTATTATGGTGCGACTAATGTGCAGAAATCTGTATATATGCAATGCACTGAACTGGATGATTTTGGAGATATGTATCTACCTGTGAAACCATTACCACCACCAAGGCCACAGACACATCCACCACCTGTTACAGATCCCTCCCACACCTACTACTAGTGTTGTCATTAGCGTTATTACCTGTGTATATCTGATAAAAGCACACAAGATCTACATGCTTAGAAATTTTAAGCATTTAAAATTTTACCTAAATTTTAAATGAAAATCTGGCTAACTTTTTTTTATTTTAAATGAAAATTTAAAATGTTCAGCTTGTTTTTTAAGCATTAAAATTTTATTTTAAATGCTTAAAATTAAACTGGTTTATTTCATTTACCACGACGTGTTCCAGATTCATGCATGCTGTTACAAATGACAGAATTTCCTTCTTTTTTAAGAATTAATAATATTTCACTGTATATTCCACTTTTTCTTCCTCTGTTCATTGATCAAAGTGTGCTTCTGTTGTTTCCAAATCTTGGCTATTGCTAATACTGCTGCAATAAACATGGTAGTGAAGGTGTCTCTTCAAAATCCTGATTTCAATTCCTTTGTAAAATTACCCAAAAGTGGGATTGCGGGTCATATGGCAGGCTTATTTTACTTTTATTTTTAAAAAGTAAAAATAAAAAAAAAGTAAAAAAAAGCATCCTCCACACTCTTTTCATAATGACTCAATCAATTTATATTTCCACCTTCAGTGCATATAGTTCCTTATGTTCAATGTTTGCATAAAAACATATATTTTTTATATAATGACCATCTTAACAAAAATGAAGTGATATATCCTTGTGGTATTGATTTGCATGTCCCTGATAATTAATTATATTAATCACCCTTTTTATACCTGTTGGGCATTTGAATGTCTTCTTTGCAGACATATCTATTTAGGTTATTTGCCCATTTTTAATTTTAATTTTTTTTTCTATCGAGGTATTTGAATTTCTTACATATTTGGATATTAACCCTTTATTGAATACATGGTTTGCAATGTGGAACCACCCCAAATTCCCATCAGTCAACGAACAAGGGGATAAAGAAACAGATACACACACACACACACATACACACACACACACACACACACACACACAATGAAATACTACTCGGTCATAAAAATGAATGAATTAATGGCATTTGCAGCAACCTGGATGAGATTGGAGACTATTATTCTAAGTGAAGGTACTCAGGAATGGAAAATCAAACATTTTATGCTCTCACTCATAAGTGGAAGCCAAACTATGAGGCTGTGAAGACATAAGAATGACACAATGGACTTCGGAGACATATGGGGAAAGGAGGGGAAGGGGTGAAGGATAAAAGACTGCAAATTGAGTTCAGTGTATGTTGCTCAGGTGATGGGTACATCAAAATCTCACAAATCACCACTAAAAAACTTACACATTTAACCAGATACCACCTGCTCCCCGAAAACATATGAAAATATTTATTTTTTAAAAGAATACACGGTTTGCAAAAATTCTCTCCCACTCCAGAGGCTGTCTTTTCATTTTGGCGATTGTTTCCTTTGCTGTGCTGGAGCTTTTGTGTTTGATGTAGTACCACTTCTTTCTTTTGCTTTGTCTGCCTATGCTTTTATGCCATATCAAAAAAAAAAAAAAAAAAAAGAAAAACAAGAATCGTTGTCAAGACCTAAGACCTCTGTCAAGAATTAAAAAAAAAATGTCTTCTAAGAGTTTTACTGGTTCAGGTATTACATTAAAGTCTTTCATCAATTTTGTGTGGTCTGGCACATAGGTACAGTTTCATTCTTCTGCATAAGATGTTCAGCTTTCTCAATCCCATGTACTGAAGAGACTCTTTTCCCCATTGTGTCTTCTTGGCATGTTTGTGGATGATTAGTTGGCAGGTTTTGTTTGAGTTCATTTTCTGTTCTGTATATTGGCCTATGTGTCTGTTTTTATTATAGTATCATACTGCTTTTATTACTGAAGATTGGTAATATAATTTGATATCAGGGCGCATGATGCCCCCAGCTGTGTTATTCTTGTTCAAGATTCCTTTGGTTACTTGTGGTCTTTTGTGATTCCATACAAATTTTAGGATTTTTTTTTCTATCTGTAAACCAAAAAAAAAACAAAAAAACAAAAAACAAACAAACAAACAAAAAAAAACAATGCCATTGGAATTTTCGTAGAGATAGCTTTCAATCTGTAATCAGTTTGGGTAGTATGAATATTTTAAAAATATTAATTACTCCAGGAACACAAGCTCTCTTTCCATTTTTTTTTATTGTTTGCAATTTCCTTCATCAATATTTTATAGTTTTTAGTGTATAGCTCTTTCACCTCATTGGTTATTTTTCTATATAATTTAAAAAGTATTTAATTATTTTTAAAGACACTGATGCTGAGATTTTTTTTTTGAATTTCATTATCAGATAATTTGCTGCTAGTATATAGAAACACAACTGATTCTTGTATTTTTAGTTTATAACCTGTATATTTAGCAAATTTGTTTTTTACTTTTGGTTTTACCAAATTTGTTTTTTACCTTTATTTTTTTTCCAAGACAAGGTCTCACTCTTTTTGCCCAGGCTGGAGTGTAACAGTACAACTGTAGCTCACTGCAGTCTTGACTTTCCAGACTCAGGTGATCCTCCCACCTTAGCCTTCTGAGAAGCTGGGACTACAGGCATGTGCCACCACATCTGGCTAATTTTTCATATTTTAGGTAAAGGCAGGGTCTTGCCGTGTTGCCCATGCTGGTCTTGAACTCCTGTGCTCAAGTGAGCTATCCACCTTGGTCTCCCAAAATGCTGGGATTACAAAAGTGAGCCACCATACCTGGCCTGTTTTTCTCTTCCTACTGTGTGTATATATATGTGTGTGTGTGTGTGTACACTTTAGGTTTTTCTCTGTATAAGATCATATCCGAAAACATAAATTTTCATTTCTTACTTTCCAATTTGAGTGCATTTTATTCTTTTGCTTTACTAATTGATCTGGCCAGGACTTTTAGTACTATATTCAATAAGCTTAGTGAGAGTAGGCAACTTGTCTTGTTCTTAAATTAAAAAAAAAAAAAAAGCTTCCAGCTTTTCATCATTGTGTACATTAGCTATGGGTTTGTCATATATGACTTTTATTATGTTGAGGTACATTCCTTACACACACAAATTGTCAAGAGCTTTTAAAAGAAAAATATATTAAATTTTGTCAAATGCTTTTTCTTCATCTATTGAGATGCTCCTATAAACTTTATATTTTATTTTGTTAGTGGGGTATACCAGATTTATTGATTTGCATATGTTAAAATGTCCTTGCATCCCAGGTATAAATCTCATCTGACTGTGGTGTATGACCCCTTTAATGTGCTATTGAATTCATTTTGCTGGTGCTTTGTTAGGAACTTTTGCATCTATTTGGATTACAGATATTGGCTTGTACATTTCTTTTATGGTAGTGTTATCCACATATGACATGAAGGTAATGCTGGCCTCAAGAAATGAGTTTGAAAGTGTTTCCTCTTCTTCAGATTTGTGACAGAGTTTAAAAAGGGTTTGTTTACTGTTTCTTTAAATGTTTGGTAGAATTTGCTAGTGACAACACCTACTTATGGTTTTCTTTGAAAGGAGGTTGAAAGCTGATACATTTCCCTTATTTGTATTGACCTTTGCAGATTTTCCATTTATTTATGCTTCATCTTGGTAGGTTATCAATAGGTTTGGTATATAATTTTTATAGTATTCCCTTTTGTAGTTCTGTGATGTGAGTTATAATGTCACCTCTTTGTACTTCTGTGATATCAGTTATAATGTCACCTCTTTCATTTATAATTTTGAGTCTTCTCTTTTCCATTTAATATGTTTTTATCAATTTTGTTTATCCTTTCATAAAATTTGTTTTGTTGATTTTTTTATATTGTCTTTCTATCCTCTATTTATTATCTAAATTTTATTATTTTATTTCTTCTATTAAATTTGGGCTTGGTTTGCTTGTCTTTTCCTAGTTCAATGAGGTATAACATTAGGTTGATTATTTGAAATATTTTTTTTTTCATATAGGCCTTTATTTCTGTAAACTTCCCTCTGAGAACTACTTTTAATCCTTCTCACATATTCTGGTGTGTTTGTTTCCATTTTCATTTCTTGCAATATATTTTTGATTTCCCTTTGGATTTATTATTTCGCCCATAAGTTGTTCAGGAGTAGGTTAATTTCTGCATATTTGTTAGCTGTATAATCTTCCTCCTCTCACTGATTTTAGTTTTATAAGATAGTGGTCAGAAAAGTCACCAAATATGATTGCAATCTTCTTTGATTTGTTAAGAGTTGTTTTATGGCCTAATGTATCCTCTGTCCTGGAGCTGGTTTTGTGCAAAGCTCAGAAGAATGTGTATTCTGCTGCTGTGGTATGAAATAGTCTGCACATGTCTGTTAGGTCCATTTGGTCCATAACGTTGGTCAAATACATTGCTTCCTTATTGATTTGATGTCTGGATGACATATCTATTTTGGAAAGCAGTACATTGAAGTTCCCCACAGTTAATATACTGTTTTCTGGTTTTCCCTTCAGTTCTGTTAATATTTGCTATATGTAAATGCTACAGTGTTGGGTACACATATGTTTATAATTGCTATATAGTTTTGATGAATTGTCTCCTTTATCATTATTATATTATTTCATGTTTCAGTTTTTGCCCAATGTCTATCTTGTATGACAAAAATATAGACACCACAATGCTTTTTTTTAATCACTTGCATAAAATATCTTTTTCTATCTCTTTACTTTCAACCTACTAGTGCTCTTACAAACATAGTGAGCTCCTTTTAAGCAGCATATAGTTGGATATTATTTATGCCAATTCAGTCGCTCTGTTTGGATTAAAAAATTAAGTAACTTATATTTAAAGTAATTATTAATAGATAAGAACTTATTATTGATTGCCATATTATTAAGCTTCTCGGACTGTTTCATAATTAATTTATTCTTTTCTATCTCTCATCACATTTTCTTTCTTAGTTTGATAATTTTTGTAGTGGTATGCTTTTATTCTTTTCTATTTATTTTTTTATACCTACTACAGGTTTTGATTTTTCTTCACGGTTACAAGTAGGGCTACATGAAACATCTTATAGTCAAAGCAGTCTGTTTTGTGGCAGATAAAAACTTAAATTTGCTCACACAAAAATAACTTTAAATTTTGCTTTTCATTCCAATCCATATTTTATGTTGTTGATGTTACTATTTATGTCTTTTTTGTATTTTATATTTATTAACAAATTATTGTAGGTGTTGTTTTCAGTACATTTGTCTGTATTTTTAAAACTTTGATGAATAAAAAAATCTATATATTCATGGTGTACAACATGGCCTTTAGATATTTGGATGTCTGGAGGAAAAGTTAAATATTAAATTGGAACTCAATTGAACATGGACATAAATGATGGTCACCAAGTTCTGGAACAGGTTGTGTGAGCCCCTTGAAGTGTTCATCCAGGGCTGTTTCGGAGAAATTTCTATTTCAGTCTATTCCTATATGTTGGTTATTGAAACACAAGAAACAATTGCAAAAACAAGTTGACCTTTCTGTGTTTCTTGAGCCCAGTTACAAAGGGCCCTTGTGACTGGGCCTCATGCCAAACAACTTGTTATAAATAGAGCTGGGGTCCCAGACTGCGCTGAAGCTCTCCTCGTCTGTGCATGGATGAGTGGCCGACTCTGGAGGCCACGCCATTGCTTCCCAGTCTGGTGGTGACTCCTCCACAGTCTGATGAATGTCTGTGGAGTGGATACACATATTTTCCCTTCTCCTCTTCCCATTGCAATTTGCTTATTATCAATTTGCTTATTATATTAATTTGCTTATTATATCATTAGCTTATTATATCTGAATTGCCATTTACGTGGGATAAAGCTTGTTTACCCTCAAAGGTATTGTGTGTGTGCCTTTTCTTCTCCTCTCCCGCATTTCCCACACAAAACAGGCTTCATTGTGAAATAATTTAATGAAGCTAATTCACGTATTTGTCACCTCATATCCTTACCATTTTTGTGATTCAGTAATTTTAACTCTACTCTCTTAGAAATTTTCAAATATATAATACATTATTTTTACTTGTAGTCACCATGCTATACAATAAATCTCCAGTACTTATTCTTTCTAACTGAAACTTTATACCCTTTGACAAACATCTTCTCATTTTCACTTTTTCACCCAGCTCACAGTAACCTAATTTCAACTCTGTGCATCTACAAGTTTGAATTTTTTACATTCCATATGTAAGTGAAATCATGCAGTATTTGTCTTTCTTTGCTTATAGTTAATTTTTAAATATTTTGTCTTTTAAATTTTATAATAGTTAGATTTTTCATTATTACAGTATTAAAATATTCTGAATTTGACTATACACTTACCTTTACCAGTAAGTTTTGTAAATTTTATATGCTTTCCTGATGCTAATTAGTGATCTTTCATTTCAACTTGAAGAACTCCCTTTAGCATTTCTTGTAAGGTATATACCATAAAGTGGTGATGATTTTTCTCAGTTTTTGTTTACCTGGGAAAATCTTTAACTTTCCTTCATTTATGAAGGAGTTTTTCAGAGTATAGCATTTTTTGGTTGGCAGCTTTTTACTTGCATAAGTTTGGCTATATCAATTTACTTTTTCTTGGCCTTCAGAAAGATGCTGATATTCTTGTAGGGATATCTTGTATATAATAGACTGCTTTCCTCTTGCTGCTTTCAATATTACTTCTTACCTATGACTTGACAATTTGAAGTGTCTTAGTGAGAATCATTAAATGTTCAACCTGTGTTTAATTCATTGGGCTTCATGTATCTAGACATTTATTTCCCTTTTCATATTTGGAAAGTTTTTGTCTTTATTTCCCTAACTAAGCTTCTTTTCATCTTTATCTGTTTCTTCTGAGCCTTCTATGATACATATATTGATTAACTTGATGGTTTCCCTTAAGCTTTATAGACTTTCTTCACTTTTGAAAATTGTGTATTTGTTTTGTCTTTCTGAATGGATAATTTTAAATGATCTGTCTTATATCTTACTGATGCTATTCTCTGTTTGGTTGAGTCTGCTGTTTAAATTCTCCTTTGAATTTTTTAGTGTAATCATTGTTTTCTTCAGATTTTTTCTTTGTTTCCTATTTATAATTTTCACCTCTTTGTTGAACTGCTCATTTTGTTCATATCTTGTTTTTCTGGTTCTCTTCAATTATCTATTTGTGTTATCTTGTCAGTCACTGAGGTTAAGATGATAATTTCAATTTTTTGTCAGGCAGTTCATGAATTCTCATTTCTTCAGGGTTGGTTACTGGTGCTTTGTTTTGCCATTTTGGTACCATTATGTTTCCTTTATTTTTATGTTGTATCTTCCTTGAAGTTCTGCATTGCTTTCTTAGCATGTGAAGTAGTCTTTCTTTAGTCTTTATTGACTGGTAAGACAGAGAGACTCTCAACAGTTAAACTGGCTAGAGATACTGTGGGTCTCTCCATCTTTTCTATGGTTGTGCCTGCCCCACTTCTTTTATTCTTTCTAACCAGTCAGTAAAGAGATGCTGAGGCACAGCCGTCCAGCTGAGCCATTTCCCAAATCCTGACCCATAGAGACTATGTGGAAACAATGTGTAAATGTTCAATTTGCTACATTTTGCACTATTTTACCTTATAGCAACATATAAATAATGCAGTTGGGGACTATACTTCAGCAATTGCTACAATAACCAAAGAGGTGGAGCATTAGAGTAACATACTTGTGCCTTTTTATATTATATGCTATTCTAATTAGAAAGACTGAAATGACAATTTGATATTAAGTGTACTTTAAAATACAAATGCATGATGAAAGAAAGAATATTTACAGTTAAACCTGAAATACAGCTCAAAAGATAATGTTCATAATGCTGGGTGGTAAGGCACTGATATGGTTTGGCTGTGTCCCCACCCAAATCTCCCAGCATTCCCAGGTGTTGTGGGGCGACCCAGAGGGAGGAAACTGAATCATGGAGACGGATCTTTCCCATGCTACTCTCGTGATAGTGAATAAGTCTCATGAGATCTGATGGGTTTACCAGTGGTTTCCACTTTTGCCTCCACATTTTTCTCTTGCCACCAAAATGTAAGAAGTGCCTTTCACCTCTTGTCATGATTCTGAGGCCTCCCAGCCATGTGGAGCTATCTAGTGAAACCTCTTTTTATTTCCAGTTTTGGGTATGTCTTTATCAGCAGCATTAAAACAAACTAATACAGGCACTGAAAGATATTTGGCCATCTTTATTAATTTAATTTTACTTAAATTTGATTTATTTTTAAAATACACACGATCTGCATAACAAAATGTAGAAAGTCCAGAGGAAAAGAAATGAAAACTTTCCCTTATACCTCTAATCTAATCCAATTTACCCCCAATGAAACTAATTGTCTATATGTCTAAACACACACATGTACACACATATAATATGCACAGTTGTATGTGTGTATATAGTTGTGTGTGTGTGTGTGTGTGTGTGTTTGTGTGTGTGTGTGTGTGTGTGTGTGTGTGTAGGTAGGGGTTTATGTATTCTTTCTAAGATATATTTTTCCCAGATATGATTTTAAGTACTAATGACATATGTTGATTTATAACCTTTTTTATGTTTTGACATTAAAATCACAATTCATGTCCTCTCTACCCAATGCTCCCCTTGTGCTATGTATTTCTCCTTAAAACTTATCAATCTTTAATACTCTATATAATTCATCTTATCTTATCTCTCTTCACCAGATACAGGAAGGCAGTAAGAATTTTTATTTCTTTTGTTGCAATATTACCAGTAGCTAATATAGTGTCCATTGGAAATACTTGTTTAATGAATATTGAATACATATGTTGCATTTCATTGATGATGTTTTAATACTAAATTCTTTATTCTTTTTCACTTGCAGAAAGCAAATAATTGTTTCCCTTTTGAGTCAATATTTGATGATTATTCTAACATATTGATTTCTGGTTAATTTTATCAATTACTTGAATCATGATTTTACGCAAAGCAAATTACTAGAAACAATTAATTGACCTGTACTTTTATGTGAAACACATTTTGAAAATGAAATTAAATTCAAGTTAAATTAGCATCTTTAAAAGTATTTATGTTACTTTAACTTGTTTTTATTGGGGGTAATTTGGTATTTATTGTAATTAAAGTTCTATAGTTTTTAACTTCTGGAGAATAGAAATTATTATAAATAAAAGATAGGGTTGTTATAAAGTTTTGAAGCAATAATTTATTAGAGACAGTATGTCTAACAGCTTCTAATCGATCAATGCTAAACTTCTTTATATTATTCCAACAAGTACAATTAAATATGTGGCAGACATAATAGTTATTAAAATGTCAGTATATGAAAATTATTCTGGATTTGTAAGGACAAGATAATGTGAATATTCAATGGAGAAGGGAAAGTTATCAATGTATAATAGAAAACAATTAATACATTTTTTACCTCGGATTAACCAGAAAAAAAACAGAAGATGCTTATTTAGTTGTGTAAAAGCAGAACACTAAGAAAAATATCAGAGCTGCCAAATTTTTTACTTTCAAATCTAAAAATTTAAAAATGTCTTACTAGAAATAAAAATCTGACTGCAAACCAGTATATACATATTAGATGTGATATAATTGCTCAATGTGTGCATATAAATAAGACTGTGTACATGCATGCATGTGTATGTTTTTGCTCATATGTGTGTATAGATAACACTGTGGACATGTGGGCATGTGTATGTTTGTATAAAATGTGGTTACCAATTAATGTGTCTCTCACTGATGTTTGACAAAGACTTTGTTTATAAAATAGTTCCATAGTTATAAACATTCTTAATGTAATAGTTAAAGCTTAACTTAAAAAAACCTTATTTTACATCAAACAGGTAGTTTTGTTAGAATATCTGTTAATTTCTTTTTAAGTTTATTTAACAACATTCTCATATTGAAAAGTCTGATGGTTTTAAAATATTATCTTTTCTAATTTATGAACAATTATGGGATCAATTTTTTCTTAAATTTTCCCACTTTATTCAAGGAGGACTGAGCTTAGAAAAGTATAATAGAAACACAAAGGTAAATAAACTATCTATAGATTTAATTGCCTGCAATTGTATTTAATATAGCAACTCAGAAAAGAATATCAGAATGATGTGAATGTAATAATACTGAAAGGAAAATGGAAATACTAGGTATAATTAATACAGCCTCATAATTATATATGCTGTGATATAAATGATGCATTGATTATTAAACTTCTCCAATGTATTTTTTCTTTTAATTCCCAAGGTCGAGTTGTAAACAAATGATAACTTGCCCTTTATAAAGTGTAGAAAAACATTTGTAGGTAGCACCAAATATCAACACAAGCAATGAGTCCTAACTTCCAAAACTAATAACTGCTGAATGAATTGGATGTTTTTCTGGAAATAGCAAGGCAGTTAAGGGGTGCAGGGGCCACTGCCCAGCTGCATTCACATGTGTTCACAGCCCATCTGTAGCCTTTGGTACCCTACTAGGTTCAGATCTATCAGCAATTTCATCCACCAACATAATAGATGATGCTGCCACAAGAAGGAGGAGGAGAAAACAAGAGTACACGTGGCAATAAAAGTGGGTTAAGGAAGGTACAGATTTTTTAAATTGCTCTTGTTCTTTGGGTCCATGCTATTTTTTAATACATATGAATCTTTTCTTTCTCTTTTTTTTTTTTTTTTTTTTGAGACACAGTCTCACTCTGTCTCCCAGGCTGGAATGCAGTGGCACAATCTCGGCTCACTGCAACCTCTGCTTCCTGAGTACAAGCGATTTTCCTGCGTCAGTCTCCCAAGTAGCTGGGACTACAGGCAGGTGCAACCACGCTTGGCTAAGTTTTTGTATTTTTAGTAGACATGGGGTTTCACCATGCTGGCCAAGCTGGTCTCAAACTCCTGACCTCGTGATCCACCCACCTCGGCCTCCCAAAGTGCTGGGATTACAGGTGTGAGCCGCATGTGAATATTTTTAAGACTGTTCTGAAATCAAAGGTGTTCTCAATCCGCACCGCCCCCACCCCACTCCTGCCCATTTCTATGCATTCCCTGCACTTCCACCTGTCTCAGGTCCTGCTGCCACTATACAACGGTAGGAGAAATGTCACAGAACTTTCCACTGCTGCTTATCAATGATATTTCCTTTCAAATACCTGGAATTATTTTACCACCCTGCCATAAAATGAATACTGCGGCTTTATATACTAAAACAATTTATTGTCATTACACAGGACATCTTACTGATTTTTGGTTTCCCTGTAATTCTCAGGGCCATTAGCATTGCCGCCTACTAATTACAGACGCATAGAAGCACAAAGAAACTAAGAAAGACTTGGAGTGAGGAGAGATGAAACCCTGCACATGAGCAAGATGCTTTCTATGGGTCCCCTCTGGAAGGATACACTTAACGAGTGCAAGGCTGAGAAAAGCTATTGCCACTGCACATGGTTTCTCTGACATAAAGGAGCTGTTTGTCCAGATACACAGATGGACAGGATAATTTTCCCCTTACATCCCCTCAATTAGAAAGTAAATGCTACAATTAAAAACTCCTCTGCCAGGTACAAAATGCATGCATGATTTTTAATACTAGACATCATTTGAAAAAGTTTAAAAATATCCCACAGCCAAAGAAGACAATGTAATTTCACCTTCCCTATATGCGAGGTGGGTCCACAAGCTGGAGGGGACAGAACACATCAGCTTCAGGTGTTGTCTGTGCAGGACTCTGCAATCTGCATGTTGAAATTCAAAGTCAATGTCCATTGGCAGGAATGGGTTGCCTGTCTATTCTGATGGATTGATTTCATGTTACAAGATAAAAAATACACGTGGCTGCATTACGTTGTCTTTAAAAGGAAGAGTATATGATTTCAAAGCATGTTTGTGTGAATAAAAATAACATTTCTTATTAAAGTCTATGTGTTTTTTTTATTTTGTTCTGAGATGAAATCTTGCTGTCTCCCAGGCTGGAGTGCAGACGTCAGATCTCAGCTCATTGCAACCTTGACTTACAGGTTCAAACAATTCTCCCATCTCAGCCTCCCAAGTAGCTGGGACTACAGGTGCATGTCACCATGCCTGGCTAATTTTTATTTTTGTAGTAGAGACAGGGTTTCACCATATTTGTCAGGCTCCTTTTGAACCTCTGACCTCAGATGATCCACGTGCCTTGGCCTCCCAAACTGCTGGTATTACAGGCCTCACGTGAGCCACTATGCTCGGCCTATCTGTTAAGTTTATAGTTAATGCAAGGTTTTCTTCTTACAGTGACTTATGCAAAGATATCTCTGAGAGTGAGTATGTGTTACTTAGGGGTGTTTTTCTTCCTCGGAAGATTGTTTGTATTTGGTACTAGGAAAACCTACAGAAGTACCAGACCATTGCAAATGAGCTCTATGCTGGTGGAACATCAGTTACACATGCTGTATATATTAGATTATTATTCTATACGAGGGTCAATATTTCTTAAAAATCTGCACTTAAAACCAAATAAAGAAATAGGTATCTTAATAGTTAATTTACGCTTTTTTTCTACTTTTAAAACCTAACAAAAGTCACAGAAAAATAATTTACAATGGTTCAGTTTTGGTAGGATTTTTAAAAACCTAAAATACATCAGTAAAAATGCCCTGTGGAATATTTTCTTATTTAAAGGTGTCAACTAGCCATAGTGCTAATTACCAAAGGGGAAAAATATTAACTGTGGTTATGAGAGCCAAAATAAAGTTTTAAAAATCTGGAATCTTTCTTTATAGAATCATTAAAGCCTAGGCATGTATTTCAGGTTTACTATAAATAATTTTAGCTAAACATCTTCTGCATCTTTCAAAGCATCACCCACTCACATTTATTTAGGAAGACACAAAATAAATTAGGTGGGGAGTATAATAATAAATTTTGTTAGTTTCTCTCTGCACTCTGCAAATTGGATTTTTAATAAATGGTATTCTGCAATTTTCAATAAAAAGATTGAAGAACTAGAAGAAAGCAGGAAGAGCCACTCTGTCTCCCTCCTTCATTTCTTAGGCTGCTATTCAAATGTGAGATTTATCCTTTTACCCATCCTGGGTGGTGTGGAAAAATATTTCTTTCAATCTATCGCTTTTAAACCTGACAGTCCATCAGATTGGGGCTCTTTTAAAAGGCATAAAAGCTCATACTCACTGCAATTTTATTGAATTATAATCAACTTGTTTAACAAACTTCTTGTGGAAGGGGGTCAGGGAGCAGTCAGTGCCATGAATTGGCTCAAACCACTGCCCCAAACGTTAGAAACAGAAAAGTGCCACAGAATGTCCTCACCTTGTACAGCTCTTAAAATAAAAAATACTATAGAAGGACAGCATTACAAGGCTTTAATCTCAAACCACGCCAGAGAAAAACAAGGAGAGCAAGGAAGAGCGAAGAGCCCGGTCAGGAATGTGAAGTGAGCAACGTGGCTTCCCATGCAAGCAGAGGCCCGAACTATCTCTAAGGCAGAGAAGCAAAGCAAGACAAGATTTTGGTTTTCAAGGATTGTGGGAAAAGAAACAGAAAACAAAACCACAGAACCCAACTGTCGCTGTAGAATCTAATAAGGACTTTTGAAAAGATTGATATAGTATTGATTTAGAGGTAGAAATGGGGGCAAGGAGAAAACAATAATTTTACTACTTCAGCTCTAATTTTATCGGAGCGTAGGATTCAATATAAACATATCTATTGGAATTACACACATTCAGAATAACGTTCTTGAAAGAAGGTGATTTTATGGCTTCTATACTGAGGACAGCTCTGGAATGAAACTCGTATATTGATCGCTGTAGACGCTGTTTCATTGACAGCCTGGTCCCATACTGTCTTACTGAAAACGGTCAAAAGTGGGGTAGCAAAATCTACCAAAGTGATAGTTTGAGAATTCTCGGGAAGTTTAGTTGCTCAGTTAAGCAGGTACTCTTGGCCTTTAAACTGTCCGCATTTATACTGTGAGTAGAGGCATGAATACAGACACGTGGGTGTTTTGCAATGCCTGCAACACATGCCGTCTGCATTGACATTTCTCATGGTATTTGGCTCTCATAAACCAGCATAAGCAGGGTAATAAGACCTTGATATGGAGGGCCTTAATACTAAGTCTAGGAAAAGCAGCAGATGTTAGCCTTATTAAATCAATCAAGCCCCACAATTAAAGCTCAGTGTATTGCAGTTTAATTAGTACTGTGGCTACTTAAAAATCCACAAACAATATCATATTTCACCACACATTTATATTGACATTTTGCACATTGTTAGGAAATCCTCAAAAACCTGGTCCAATACACTCATAACATCATAACTCATTTGGGTACACTTTAATGTTAATTGATTAGAAAAAAGTGGTGTAATGGGATAAACCACTAATACGATAAAGGTTAATGAAGCTGAATTTTCATCTCAAATGGAGATAAAAAGTTACTCATACATTTTTCTTTTTTACACTATTGTTATTGAATTTCACTATTTTGTAAAGTTGAATGTTTTTGAATTTTCTATTCCAATGACAACAAACCTCTATTTAGCAAAATAACTAAATATTTTTAAAAAGAGTATGTGCATTTTATGTTGTGCTTTCTAATATCCTGACAAATTTTTAAATGTTTATTATTTATACAACAAGAGAAATATGTTATCGGAAGAAATCTTGTGGTAAATTATCTCATTAAACAGAAAAAAAAAAAGAAACAGCATTATTTTCCTCTTTATACATATGGTTTATATATTTTGATTTTTACCAGTGTAATAACACATTTATCTAAAGTCCACTTTCATGGTAATACCTAGTGAGTCTCCTTTTTTTCCAAAACATTTTTTTGTTAAGTAGAAAAAGAGATAAAACAATATTAGAGTACAGTTAAATTGACTACTCTGTTTTGCTTCCTTCACTTTTAAAATATATTTATCTGTAAAGTGAAGCTTTCATTAAATTACCTGAATCATTAAGCTGCTTTTGGAGACATTTCAACTTAGTTATTACTGAAATAAATGCATAACAATCTATTGGGACTTGTGTGTGTGACAGAGAAAAGAAAGACTAAGCATTTCCATCTTGCAGCTTCCTTCCCACCCAGTCAAGCACTTTCAGCCATGGTCTCCCTTAAGAGAGAAGACCACACTCTACAGGTCTTTAAGAAAAAAGAGATGAGAGTCCTGGCAAAACACATGATACTTTGGGAAAACATATGAGTGTGTAGAATTTTTAAGATTTGCTTCTGGTATGATACTGTTAGTCTCTATATTGAAGAGATTTCAGGGAAAAGGTTATTATTTTATTAAATGTTTCACATCCAATTTGTGCTCCTTTTATATGCAATATTAGGTCAAAAAATCCTAAAGCAAGGAGAAATGAGGTGAGATTTATTTAGGCTTTATACATTTTCTTACTATATTTGTTTTATTTTTATAATTTACATCTTGCACTTGGAATGAGTTAGTCCAACATGGACATACTGCCATATTCTGAACTACTTTTTCACATTTAACAAAGCTTGATTTACCACCTTTTCTGGGCCACCTGGTAAATGGGGGTGAAAAATGCAATGGAAATCCAGGCAGGCTCTTAGGTAGGCACACACTTGGGCTGGCGAAGTGGCAAACCCACCAAGAGAAGGAAGTCACTCTGCCCCACACTGAGGATCAGTGACACCGACACCATAGCCACAATTTCTTTTGTTTTCTAAAAAGTGTCTTTGAAAACTAAAATTAAATGATTAAAGACGTCACAAAAAAGATGACCTCATATCTTACAGAGATAATTGATTAGAATCTTGGCTAAACCATGAACTCAGTTTCATTAGAATCCTACCAAATCCATGCTGAAAATCAATGAGCTTCCTCACAATAATCAATCAGCTGTTCTTCGTCAATTTAATCTGGATCAAAGTGCCTACTATATATAAATGAAAATTTCAAAAATAGTTAACATATACCAAAAGAGGAGAAAAAATACAAATTTAGTCTTGTAGTTTTTTTTCACCTTGTATTCATTGAAATCAATAATGAGCACAGGTAGGAACTGTTGAAAATTATTGTCATAATTTTCAAAGTAAATGAGTGCCTTTTTTTCTAAAATATTTTTAATAACTGAAGGAAAGTTAATGAGGCCAGACCTAAACAAGTGCTGCCTTTATCACTAACTGACTAAAGGTTAAACAATTGGTATACTTAGCCTGGTGTGGTTGCTCACAGCGGTAATCCCAGCGCTTTGGGAGGCCTAGGCAGAAGATCACCTGAGGTCAAGAGTTCAAGACCAGCCTTACCAACATGATGAAACCCTGTCTCTACTAAATATACAAAAAATTAGCCAGGCATGGTGGTGCACGCCTATAATCCCAGCTGCTCAGGAGCCTGAGGCAGGAGAATCACTAGAACCTGGGAGGCAGATGTTGTAAAGAGATCGCGCCATTGCACTCCAGCCTGGGCACCAGAGCAAGACTCCATCTCATAAACATAAATAAATAAATAAAAGAAGAAACTACTGGTATATTGGTTTTGAGGTTTCCAAAAAGCAGAACATTACAAGTAGGAGACTAGAGGGCAGATGAAAGTAATATTTACAAAACATTTGCCAGGCACCCAGATGTAAGCTCTGTAATACGCGTAATCAAGTGCACAGCGTAGCTGAACTCTAAAGCTAGTGTCATTTATTATCCACTGCACTGGCTTCATAACTACAATATGCTCACCTCTCACTCTTAAAACAACACTCCTGTTCACACATTTTCTCTGTATGTCAGAATTAAGATTTTTAAGAAGCACAAATACAGCCATTACTTTTCTCCAAAAAAGCTCCTAATAATAACAAACGTCCAATAGAATAAATAGAAACCATTTTTAAAATGTAGGATAACAATCATTATATGGAAGAACTCTCATAGATACTGTATTTTAGTACACTCCAAATCAGCATGGAACAGTTACACATATTAGTGATACCTGGTTATTTCACTTGAGAGATCGTTATCTACAGGCATACTCAAATCTCATTGGACTTTGCTCTATCGCATTTTGCAGATATTGGGGTTTTTTTTTTTTAAATTGAAGGTTCCTGGTAACCCACCATTGAGCAGGTCTATTGGTGTCATTTTTCCAATGACATCTACTACCTTTTGGTGTCTGTATCATACTTTGGCAACTCTCATAATCATCCAAGCTTTTCAGTATATAATTATATTTGTTGATGATCAGTCATCAGTCATTTTTGTTACTACTGTAATTGTTTGGGGGGCCCATGAACTGTGCCCATATAAACGTTAACATTAGTCAATAAATGTGTGTGTTCTCAGGGCTCCACTGGCTGGCCTGGTCATTCCCACCTCTTCATACCTCACATTGGGCCTCCCTATTCCGTGAGACTCATCAATAATCAAATTAGCCCAGTTAAGAAGCCTACAATGGCCTTTCTGTGCTCAACTGACAGGAAGAGTCACATGTCTCTCTCCCTTTAAATCAAAAGCTAGAAATCAATAACCTTGTGAGGAAAGTATACTAAAAGCTAAGATAGGCTGAAAACTAAGCCTCTTGCACTAAACAGTGAGCCAAGTGAATGCAAAGGAAAAGTTCTTGAAATATATTATAAGTGCTACTCCAGTGAACATAAATGATAAGACAGCAAAACAGCCTTATTGCTGACATGGAGAAAGCTTGAGTATCCTGGGTAAAAGACCAGACCAGCCAGAACATTTTCTTAAGTCAAAGCCTAACTCTCTGAAGGTGGAGAGAGGTGAGGAAGCTGCAGAAAATTACTTTGAAACCAGCAGAAGTCTGTTCATGAGGTTTAAGGGGGGAAAAAAGCCATCTGCATAACTTAAAAGTAAAAAAGTAAAGCAGCAAGTGCTGATGGAGAAGCTGCAGCAAGTTATCCAGAAGATCTAGCTAAGATCAGTGATGAGCATGGCTACACCTAAAAAACAAATATTGAGGGTAAACAGAGTCAACTTGTATTGGAAGAAGATACTATCTAGGATTTTCATAGCTAAAGAAAAGAAGTCAATGACTGACTTTAAATCTTCAGAAGACAGGCTGACTCTTTTGTTAGGGACTAATGCAACTCATGATTTTAAGTTGAAGCTAGTGCTCATTTATTTTTACAAAAACCCCAGGATCCTTAAGAATTATGCTAAATCTGGGGGAAAAAAACCTTAAATATCACATGGAACAAAAAAAAAAATCACAAATAGCTAAAACAATCCTAAGGAAAAAAACAAAACAAAACAAAAAAACCAAAAAACAAAGCTGGAGGCATCACAATACCTGATTTCAAAGTATACTACAAGGCCACAATAATCAAAAAAGCATGGTACTGATACCAAACAGAGATATAGACCAATGAAACAGAATGGAGGCCACAGAAGTAACACCACACATCTACAACCATCTGATCTTTGACAAACCTGACAAAAACAAGCAATGGGGAAAGGATTCCCTCTGTAATAAATGGTGTTGGGAAAACTGGCTAGCCATGTGCAGAAAGCTGAAACTGGACCCCTTCCTTACACCTTATACAAAAATTAACTAACTCCAGAAGGATTAAAGATTTAAGCATAAGACCTAACACCACAAAAACCCTAGAAGAAAACCAAGGCAATACCATTCAATTATTGTTATTAAAGAAATATATTTCTTAGGGCTATTACTGTACAGAGAGTGAGTCCATTGATGGATCTAGCTAGACAAGGTAAAGTAAAACCATTTGGAAAGGATTCCCCATTCTAATGATATTAAGAGCATTTGTGATTCATGGGAAGAGGTCAAAATGGCAGCATTAACAGGAGTATAAAAGAAGTTGATTTCAACCTTTGTGGATGACTTTGATGGGTTTAAGGTCTCAGTGGAGGAAGTAACTTCAGACATGTTGAAAACAGCAAGACAATTAGAATTAGAAGTGAAGCCTAAAGATGTGACTGAATTGCTGCAATATCATAATAAGATCTTAATGCATGAGGAGCTGCTTCTTATGGATGAACAAAGAAAGTGACTTATTTAGATGAAATCTACTCCTGGTGAAGATGTTGTGAACACTGTTGAGATGACAACAAAAGATTGAGATTAATTCGTAAACTCAGTTAATAAAGCAGCACCAGGGTTTATGAGGACTGATGCCAATTTTGAAAGAATTTATCCTGAAGGTAAAATGCTTATTAGTCAGCAACACATGCTATATAGAAATATTTCATGAAAGGACGAATCAACTGACATAGTAAACTTTATTGTTGCCTTATTTCAAGAAATTGCAAAAGTCACCTCAACTTTCAGCAACCACTACCCTGACCACTCAGCAGCCATCAGCATTGAGGCAATGCCCTCTACCAGCAAAAATATGATGATTCTTTGAAGGCTCAAATGATTGTACATGTTTTTAAAGACATAAGGCTATTATACACTTAACAGAAGGCAATGTGATGTAAATATAACTTTTATGCACTGGGAAACCCAAAATATCATGTCACTTGCTTTATTGCATTGATCTGGAATAAAACTTGCAATATCTCTGAAGTGTAGCTGCATACCAATAACTGTAGACATCTTCCCAGACTTTACATTGCTACAACAACCTGTAAGATACTGACTCAGGTGTAATGTATTCTTGTGTCATGAGAGCCTCACATAGAATGTTACTAGAATTGCTGCTTACACAGGAAACTTTATGATTTAAGGTTTAGGATTAAATTCAAATATTACTTGAATCACTGCTTACACAGGAAACTTAATAATTTAAAGAGTTATAAAACTTTATTAAACCTTAGTTCTAATGTTCAGTTACAAACTAACTTAGTGTGACCGTATTAAGTAATATCATGTAAATTTCAACATCACTAACTATAAAAACCAGTATACAACATAACATAAAAATACTTCCATAATTATTTTTCAGTAATATTCTGAGAATTACACAGGATCACATAGTAGAAATTTTGAGAGTGTGAAGCATATACACTGTCAGACGTAAATAAACACTTTATTAACTTCTGGTAATGGTGTCAACAAAAGTTAGGCACTGACTTTACCTGTCATTTCTGGGCAACATAGTTTTGCTACTCAGTCACTGATGAGCCCACATGTACCATGCTTTACTATATAGAAGAATTAAATTTAGTATTAAAAAAAAAAAAAACTAAATTGACAGAGCACAAGGGAAAAAAAATTCTATGCCGAATTTCCTGGAATAACTTGTGTTTGGGAAGGAAAAAAGCATACAATACAATGTAAAGCAACAGAGTTAACACAGAATATGTTGAATGCAATTGGCGGGAGGTTAGTTCTGATTGGGGCTTCAGAAGAATAGCAGGAGCTTAAGGTCTTTGTGCAGTGGATCTATGGTGGGGATAAATGAAATGCGTACATGGGACAGGGGGAAGGTTCGTTTGGGAAGAACTAACAGGCTCTGTTTGGGAATGATTTCAGTTGACCAATGCTGCCAGTGCATCTCTTTTTATAGCCATTACTTGGAAATCATGGTGTAGTCCCTGGACAAGGGCTGGGGTGCCTCATTGGGTCACTATAAGTCTCTTTGAAGTCTGCTCCTGTTAATTATTTTGAGTGGCAGGAGTCGACTCCACAACAATTATAGACCCAAACGAAAGTCGTTTTTTTCATCTCCGCAATCTATATGAAGTGCCTTTGTTGTCAATATGACATTTCAGATGAATCCAAACAGTTTTTTCAGTAGAATGTTTAACTAGCATATCTTTATTTTAGACAAACATCTTCAGAAGACAAGTGAATCATTAAGTGTGACAATCGTATATCTATATGCTCAATATTCTATCAGTCTCTAACACTGTAACATTTTATTAGTTCTTAAAAATAACATTCATAGGCAGGGAGTATGAGGGTGTGGAATGGGGAGGGGTAGAATTTTATATCCATAGTGAAATGAAATTCTATTCCAACATAGTAATTATTGACCCAGCAGTCTGACAGAGTAAATAAATCTCCTAAAATCTATAAATTGTTGAGTGTTTATTGAATTACAGAAAAACAGTTCTTGCCCTGTGGAGAATAAACCAATCTAACATTGTTTCTGAGTGATAGACTGTACAAGAGAACCTAACACAAAAGTAGTTTATCACAAATAAAGACTCTTAAAATTCATGTTTTACATATCAAAAAATATTCAACACCATTAATGATCAGAGAAATGCAAATTAAACCCACAGTGAAATACCACCTTACTCCTGCAAGAATGGTCACAATTAAAAAGTCATAAATTAATAAATGTCGTCATCGATGTGGTGAAAAGGGAACACTTTTACACTACTGGGGGGTGTATAAACTAGTATAAACTAGTACAACTTTCATAGAAAGACAGTATGGAGATGACTTAAAGAACAAAAAGTAGAACTAACATTTGATTCAGCAGTTTCACTAGTTTCCTTTGATATCTACCCAAAAGAAAAGATGTCATTACAGGAAAAAGACACATGCGCAAGCATGTTTATAGCAGCACAATTCACAATTGCAAAAATATGGAACCAACTTAAGTGCCTATCAACCAATTAGAGGATAAAGAAAATGTGGTATATATACACCATGGAGTACTGCTCAGCCATCAAAAAGGAAAAAATAATGTCTTTTGCAGCAATTGGATGAAGCTGGAGGCTATTATTCTAAGTGAAGTCACTCTGAAAAGTCATCTGTTCTCACTTGAAAGTGGGAGCTAATTTATAAGGATTCAGAGGCATAATGATATAATGGACACTGGGTACTTGGGAGAAGGGTAGGCAGCAGGTGAGGGCTAAACAACTACACACTGGGTATGGTATACACTTCCTGGGTGACAGGTGCACCCAAATCCCAGAAATCAACACTAAATAATTTATCCATGTAACCAAAACCACCTGTACCCCAAAAAATATTGAAATAAAAATAAATAAATCCATGTTTTAAACAAAAATATGGAAGATGTGTAGATCTGCAAATAAACTATAAATAACTTATACATGCAGATATGCCTTACACACTTTCTTTCATAAAGTAAAACAGTACTATTATACAAGTTATTTTAAGCTTGTCATTATGATTTAAACATGAAACATTTCATGTGCATTATTTCTGGAAAAGGTCTACTATAAGTAATACAGAAATTAATTTTGCCTATAGAAGAAAACAGACATTTCAAGCTATGTTTTCTTCTATAGGCAAAATTAATGTCTATTAACAAGAGATATTACAGGGTGATGAAATGTGATGAATTTATATATACACTTAATACTTTTCAAAATTTGTATTTCTGTATGTTAGCAATTGTATGGGAAAAATAATAAGTTATTTTGAAAATTATGTTGGAAATAATGACAAAAAATGTTTGTAATATGTATGTCGTTAAGAAGAAATGTAAGCACATTACAAAATATTTAGTATATTCGGTAAAATTTAAATTATTTCCTCTGTGTGTGTGTTTGTGTGTGTGTGTGTGTGTGTGTATGCATGTGTATGCAAGTTTGTGTGTATATAAATATTCAAGAAAAACAAAAAAACAAGAACATATATATCAACACTGCAACCAACATGTAACTTTAATTTTCATCTTTGGGTTTCCTAGATGTTCACAAATTTCTAAAATATGCCTACATTATTTTTATAATACAAATTTCATATTAACATTCATTTTTAATGGCTGATTTTTCAAATTGTTTTGTTGTATACACAGTTCTCTTTTTATTAAAATATTATTTATTAGGACTATAACAAATATCTTCAAAACTACAACTCAACCCAAGAAGTTTATTCAAAACTAATTATTTGCTTCTTCCTTGTGCCATCTCCCTTCTCCCCACTAGAGATTATGTCTATTTAAAACAATATATATATATATATATACACATATATGTATATATATTACATATATATGTCCAAATTATCCTTTAGTTTTCTACTATTTTTACTTTTTGATGCATAATAGAAGTACATATTTTCAGGGTACATATTTTCAATGTAATAATTCAATACATTCATATAATCAAATCAAGGTTATTTTTTAATTTAATATAATCAGGATATATTTAATTATAATATTCATCATCTTAAATTTTTATTTTTTTATGCTAGAACAGATAAATATTTTATGTATGCAGTTAAGAATAGATGGATATTTCAAAATAAAGCATTCAGTATATTCAGAAAAATTTAAATTGTGCTAGGGAACAATTCAAAGATTCCTGGCACATATATTAATTAAACATTAGCTGAAATCTGACTTGCTGAATTATGAATTCTCAAAACATTATTTTAACTAGATGCTCTGAAAACCTCCTATGCTTTTTCTTTCACAATGTATAATGAATGCTGATAACTATTTTCAAGTAAGTTTTGATTTATCAAAAGTTTAAAATTATATATATTTCTGTCCATCAAACTGTAAAATTTGTTTGATTCCTTAAACACTGGGGTCCTATTAAATGCATCTCTGAGGTATCTGAATAAAAGGAGTTTGATTTAAATGTACTTGGTTTTAATGTGCTTTCTCTCCTGGCAGTGGGTTTCCTTGGATATTTTACGACCTACACATTTCTATTAATAATAAGTATATGGTAATTCATGAAGATAAGACTTAATGAAACAAACTAAACTCCTTTTCCACTGCAAGGCCACACAGAGTTTCACTAGAATATAGTAAGATTTTTACAGATATCATTTATTTACTTTTTAACTACAGAGCTAAATCTTACCTAAAGCAGTATGGACACACACAATTCTGATTCCAGTGTCTCCCCCGTTCCCTCATATGCAAGGAAAAGTGAAAATGTAGCCCAATCCTTAAACCAAAGGTCCTCAACCCCAGTCATGGTCCAGTGGCCTGTTAGGAACCGGGCCACAGCAGCAGGCCGGCTAGAAAATCTTCCTCTGTATTTACAGCCACTCCCCATTGCTGGCAATACCCACCAGTGCTCCACCTCCTGTGAGATCAGTGGTGGCATTACATTCTCACAGGTGTGCCAACCCTGTTGTGAACTGTGTTTGTGAGGGATCTAGGCAGCGTGCTCCTGATGAGAATCTAACGCCTGATGATCTGTCACTGTCTCTTGGCATCCCCAGCTGGGATCATCTAGTTGCGGGAAAACAAGCTCAGGCCTCCCACTGATTCTACAGGGTGGCGAAATTGTGTAATTATTTCATCATATATTACTATATAATATTAATAGAAATAAAGTGCACTGTAAGTGTAATACACTTGAATCATCCTGATGCCAATCCCCCCTCTTCCAGTGGAAAAATTGTCTTCCAAAACATTGGTGCCAGGGGCCAAAAAGCTAGAGGACGGCTACCTTCAACCAAGCACCTTTCCTCAAAGTGACATTGCTAAGGCAAAGACCTACAGCTGATGAAAACTGAACACGACAAAACACCCTCAAATGAGTCATTTTAATCTTATTTATCATAAGGTAACGATGCATTCGACTTGTTTAATGAGACACATAAAATTCAACAAAGTTGAATCCCACATAATTTGGGGCAATAGAGAAATTTTATTATATTTATCTTACACTAGTTTCAAAAAAGTATGATTTTCCTGAGTAACAACAACAAAAAAAAACTTAATAGTTTAGACCTACCCTTAGTAAAGTACCAGTAAAACTATGACAATATGTCTAATTCATTGTGTTACTGCCAGTATATATATATTTTTAATTAAAAGATAACAAGTTCAGGCACACTGGCTCACACCTGTAATACCAGCACTTAGGGAGGTCTAGGTGGGCAGATCACCTGAGGATAGGAGTTTGAGACCAGCCTGACCAACATGGTGAAAACCCATCTCTACTAAAAACACAAACATTAGCCGGGCATGGTAGCATGCACCTGTAATCCCAGCTACTCAGGGGGCTGATGCAGGAGGCCACTTGAACCCGTGAGGTGGAGGTTGCAGTGAGCCGAGATTTTGTCACTGCACTCCAGCCTGTGACACAAAGCAAGACTGAGCCTCAAAACAAACTTTAAAAAAGTAAAGATAAGAAATTTATCATAATGATGCCTTCATTTGATTTTATTACATTGTCACATCAATTTGCGTGACAATACTGTAGCTGAATCATTGCCTTTGTGGTCAACTATCGCCAAAATACTACTCTTATCCCACTAACTGCTCAAACAACAAATAATAAATACAGACATCAGACATGCACTGGTATTTTTAGTATATGTTTTATTAGGAACACAGAAATTAGAAAGGGTGTTAGGAAAAAAAACCTACAAGTCATAAACAGTGTTTAAACTGAGGCTAACCAGTAAGTAGAATGGTTAGACCAATGTCGCATTTAGAGGAAAGAACACATCTTTCTCCCTGCAAAACTGAACTGAGCACATTTCAAGCCCTCATGAACTGGTGTCCTGCTGCCTCTGACAGTAAATTGCTCATCAGGGCATCTGTGTAGAAATAGTCGACTGATAATGAACTGAACAATTTTAGGATCCTAGAATTCTACTCATTTAATGCATTGTTAATCTTCGAGCCGGAGTTTTTCGAATTAACATCAGGGACTTCTGCAGCACTTCTGCAAACCTGCTTCTTCCGTTCTCTCTGAGCAATCCATGGTCCCATGCCTGGTTTTTGACCATACCCATCCTCAAAAAAACTATTCTTTTTTTTTTTTTATTTGAAGTAAGACTGTGCATAAAGAAATGGCATTAGATGCTTAACATCTACAAGGTTAAAAATCTACTAACTTTTTTGTTTTGGTTTAACGTTTTTACTATAAACATTTTAGATAACTTTAGTTATTTCTTGCTTTATTTTATAAAGTGTGTGAAAACCACTTTATCCCCCTTGAAAACTACAGAACTAGAAGGGTAAATTACACTTGTCATCAATGAACTCAATTTTGTTTAAAGAAGTCAGATAGCTAAGTTATATCAGAATGTCTTAGAAGTTGTTTTTCAAAAAAAAAAAAGAAAAAAAAACAGAAACAAAAACAGAATCCGAGCAATTGTTTCTGACAAAAATGATCAGTCAGTGGGTGCTAAATTAATGAATAAAAGTATTATTCAAAACGGAATCTTTTCATAGATTCAAAGAATCTCTTCATAAAATATGTATTACTTACAAAAAGAAAAACAGTGACTTTTCAGTTAAAATACCTGGTAGATACCATTTATCCAAGAGATCAAAGTTTCTATAACAATTAATAGGATAAATCAACAGGTATCCCCCTGCTATAATGAACTGAGGACACAATGCCAATTCTGGGCATTACTGCCAAAAAATATGAATCACCTGAATATAATCACAAAGAAACAATTAAATAAACTCAACTTTAGGGACAGCCTATAAAATGGTTGGCCTGTACTCTTCAAAAGCATAAGGAATATGGAAGAAAAAAAACGCCATTTCCTATCGAGGGAAATGAAAGAGTCATGGCAACCAAATGCAATGTGTGATGTTGAATTAGATTCTGGACCAGAAAACATGTTTGTGAGATGTTAGGTAAAATATGAATTAGGTGTGTAAATTAGGCAAAGATACTGAATCACAATTAATATCTTGACTTTAATAGTTATACTGTGGTCATGAAAGAGGATGCTCTTGTTTTTTGCTCTCAAGTACTTCAAGAAAAATATATAGAGAGAAAGAATAACAAAGCAAATGTGATAAAATATTAACATTTGAGGAATCAGTGAAGATTCCTCAAAAAAATGGAATTTTTGTTCTGTTTATTCAATACTTTTTTAAGTCTGAAATGATTTGAAAATTAAAAGTTAAGAAAACAGTCTTTCATGTTGAATTTTAAAAAGCTGTCTCTTCAAACAGAGGGCAAAGTAGAAAAATCAAACCTGTCAGTTCGTGCCCTGGATAATTAACTTTTGTATAATACCTTATTTTTTAAAGCATAGTTTTTGTACCGAAATAAGATGTGTTCCTGTCCATGACTGAATATTGACAATTTACTGAGTGGGTGATTCTTCTTCATATTCAACTGATAAAAGAAGCCTTTCTGTTTTTTTATTTTTATTTTTTCCCCTGAAAGCTTTGATGTTGTCAGATTACTTTAACCTTTAGATTAGGCAGAGTTTGAGATTTAATTACCACATATATATTCAAGGAAATTTAAATTATCTACAACTTTAAAAATACTTATTGTGCAAATTCGCAGATACGCCAACAAATTCAGTAACAGAATTTCCTGTAAAAGTGGTGGGTTTATTTTTGGGGAATGGTGGGAAATAAAAAGACGTACGTGGAAGATGCCTCCCGGTATTTGACTCTTAACAAAATTTCAAAATAATTCATTTTTCAAAACTATACTCTCAACTCTTCTCTTACAAATACCCAGAGGATCTATTCCATTTTTTCGTTTCTTCCCCTGCCAATCCAATGATTACAGCTAGTTCTATGAACTGGCCACAGCTCTGACAGTTGTTTCTGGGTTCTGTTTTCTAATTTATTCCCATAACCAGTTTTCCTGAACCCTGCTTCTCACTTTCTTATTCTTCAACATTACAAGGATAAGAAAGATACCTAATAATTCCCTGTCTAATGTGTTTCACCTGCATATCAACTGTGAAATATCAGATGTCCAGGACATCCAGAAAGAGCTCTACAATCTCTCATTCTATAAATGTTTAAGAAAACGTGAACAGGCTGATCCCATATAATTATAAAACTAAGCCTTTGTAAGTATACACAATTTGAAGAATGACTGTCAATAATTTGATCATGAGCAAAAAAGAAAAACCCAGAAGCTATTTCTTCCAGAAAATTGTCTTTACACATGAAAGATGAACATAATAAGCTGAACAATACATTCTCCATCACATAGGTAAATTGAAATAATCGCTAGCTTAGTATGAAATGAAATTAACTTATACTTAAAATTGCTATGGGCATATGATGTCTACAAAGCTTTCATAAAGATAACAAACCTGCACCATATAAATGAAGGGCTTTACTTTTTTTTGCATACTACAAATACTTTCAATAGCCGAATTGCTGAATCTTTTCAGCTGTTTTCATAGTCTTTGTGCCTTTCACATATTTCCAATATTTATTGATAATAGTAAAAGCTGTTGATTCATATAACTTTTGAGAGACAAGTTTTTAAAAATCTTGTCAAAAGAACTCACAATATCATCATTAGGCAAACTAATACAGTGGTTAACCCACAGTATTAACTAAGCCTGATATATTATTTTATTCAGGTGAAATGACTGCAGTCTAGATAGCTCATCAGCAGTTAAAGCTCATTTCCTTGCCTTAGGTTACTAGGGGATAGAAAAACAAGAAATGGGATGGAACTGGAGATATGAAGGTAGATGAGGAGCAATTTCAGACTTCACCCACCAACACACACACGAGGTCGTATAAAAGGTAAATACTGATTGTAGTGAATCATTATTCCAGAAACGTTGTAGACATAAGAATGTACTCACTACTCACTCAAGACATGGCTCCTGGTAAGCCTGTCATGATTATTATGACTCAGCGCAAATTTATCGAAAGGCATAATTTATAAACATAATTTATTATTATGTTTCAGACAGTATTTAAAGCTAGTTAAATTCTGTGCATAACATTCTAGGATTCAGGTGCCACTTTTACCTTTATTTCCATACTAATATACACAGTAATGGTGATCTCTGGAGGACTTCATCGCTTGCACCTTAGAAATGATTACATGCATGTGATCTCACAGGATGCAATGCACCCTGTGAAATAAGATTATTACAAAGAAATAATCTGAGTGGTTTGGCAATAGCTCTAAATTACTTTATCTCGCAGGTTGTATGCATCTTGACCTTACTACGATTTCCATATGAGAGAACACACTGAACTAGTCTCCTCTTCTCAGTACAAGTGTTGATTATCAATTGCCTATGCAATGACCTGACATTTCGTCAAAAAATCATTTTACCACATATGTGCCGGCCTGTCGCTGGATTTTCTCATCTGTTCCCTTCAGCAATTCCACATCACCTTGGCTACGTTAGCTCAATACTGACATCTTCAAATCGTGTTACTTAAGTTCTCCCACTTTGTTCTTTATAAACCATGTTGACTATCCTGGGCCCTTTGCAATTTCATATAAACTTTACAATTAATGTGACAGCTCCTAAAAAACAAACAAACAAATAAATAATATATCTTTTGGGGCTCTGGACTGGAGTTGTGTTGATCCTATAGATCATCTATAGATGAATAAATTTACATCTTGGGAGCATTGCCTCTTCTCATTCATGGTATAGTATATCTCTCCTTTTCATTCTTTGATTTTTTTGTTAGGTCTTTTGTAATTTCTCTCAGCTATGTTTTATAGTTTCAGCATGCAGTCTTGCACATATCTCGTTAAATTTATTACTAAATCTTTCATATATTAATTCTGTAAATGTTATATTTTTCAAAGTTTCATGTTGAAATTGTTCATTGCTGGTGTCGACGTAAACTGCAGTCTTGAACCATCCAGCAGTGCCCCCTCATTGGTTATGTCTAGTAACTTTTGAAGAGATTTAAAACAAAAATCCACAACAATAATCACATCATATAAATAAGTAGGTTTTATCCCATATTTCTAGTCCCTGTACCTTTATTTTTCTTGTTCAGGACACTTGCTTAGTAACCTCATTACACATAGAAGGGTTGTAAAAGTAGGTATTACTGGGCCAGACACGGTGGCTCATGCCTGTAATTCCAGCACTTTGGGAGGCTGAGGCGGGTGGATCATGAGATCAGGAGATCTAGACCATCCTGGCCAACATGGTGAAACCCGGTCTCTACTAAAATATGAAAAATCAGCTGCACGTGGTGGAGCGTGCCTGTAGTCCCAGCTACTCAGGAGGCTGAGGCTGGAGAATCACTTGAACCTGGGAGGCAGAGGTTGCAGTGAGCTGAGATCGTGCCACTGCACTCCAGTCTGGCAACAGAGCAAGACTGCCTCAAAGAAAAGAAAAAAAGTAGATAATATTTTTATTTCTGAGTTTATGAGGAATGTATTCAGTCTTTCATCATTAAGTAAGAAATTAGTTATAAATTTCCACAGACACCCTTTACTGGGTTCAGGAAGTTTCTCTCAGTTCCTTGTCTGCAGAAGAGCTGTATTATAAATGGATGCTGAATTTTTATCTAATGCTCTTTCTACATTTACTGGTATGTCCATGTACGCAGATTTTAATTTTCACTTTGTTAATATTATGAATTACAATGATTTTCAAGAAAGCTAAACTAACCTTGTATTCCTGCGATTGATCCCAGTCGTCATGATACACTGTCCTTTTTATAAATCACTGGATTGCATTTGACAACATTTTCAAAAGACTTTTTGTTTTCATTTCATTAGGTTTAAATATTTTTAATTTTTAGGTAATATATAGTTCATATCTGGAAATTAAACAACACTCTTCTACATAATCCATGGGAAAGCTCATCATATTTGGAAATTAAACAACTGATGAATTATATAGAAGAGTTTTCTTTAATTTCCAAACATGAGCAGCTTTCGCATATATTCTCAGTTTACAGTCTAATTATGTTATCAGATAATATAACATAAATGTCAAACATTTTAAATTTACTAAGCCTTCTTTTTAATGGCACAGAATATAGTTTATCTTAATGAATGTTCCATGTGCACCTGAAAAGACTGTGTGTTCTGTTGAATGGGGGTGTTTTATAAGGGCCTGGTAGGTCACGTTTGAAACCGTGTGTCAGATATAGTATGTGGTCTATATGGTTGCTAAAAAATAAAAACAGGCTGGGTACGGTGCCTCACGGGCTATAGTCCCAGCATTTTGGGAGGCTGAGGCGAGTGGATCACAAGGTCAGAAGATCGAGACCGGCTGACCAACACAGTGAAACCTGTCTCTACTAAAAATACAAAATAAATTAGCCAGATGTAGAGACACACACCTGTAATCCCAGCTACTCAGGAGGCTGAGGCAGGAGAACCGGGGAGGCTGAGGTTGCAGTGAGCCTAGATTGTGCCACTGCACTCCAGCCTGGGCAACAGAGCAAGACTCCATCTCTAAATAAATAAACAAATAAAACATCATCTTAGTCTGCATTTGAATCGTATGAGGGGCTTAAAATTTGAATCAGAGGCTTTAATAACTGCCTGAAGAGGACTTTGGCTGCAGTGACTCCTTACAGGAGAGAGAGAGCGAGCAAGGAAAATGGGGGAAAGATGTTAGGTTTTGTGATCCACTTTGAATATGGTCTTTCTTTATTGGGAGGGAAATTTTCTCAAGAAGTTGTTTTGAATATTTTAATGTTTTATTTTATTTTATATATATTATATTTGGTTGCTGGACAAAGATCTTGATTGTGAACTTGCTGATGATGAAGGATGAACCAGTTCTAACATCAATTCCACATATTTATTGCTTTATATTATTTAAAAGTACAACTTTCCTAAAGAAACAATGGAAGGAGCAATGAGTTCCATTCCACCAACTTAATAATGAATAAAACCAACAATCAATAATACGGTGACTGAATCAGCTGGAAGAGACGTGCATTTCCTCAATATGGCTAGTACAATCAAAAGCAGTTTTACTGCCCAGTTATTATTTTGAAGAGACATTTCTCTTTGCTAGGGATTTCCGATTTTTAGTGTTCTAATTATTCGGAAACTAACAAAAAAGGAGTTTTTTTTTTTTTTTTCAGAGCACTGACTGGTACAAAAAGGGTTAGTAGAATAACCGATGATGAGTTATAGGAAAATATTTATCACCAGACTAAGAAATTGTACATATAACAATTAAAATGTATTAAATCTGAACTAGAATTTTCTAATTCAAGAGTGTGATATTACTAATTTTTAAAAAAATATTTTTAATTAATTAATACAAATTATACCTATTTGTGATGTGCAACATAATGTTTTACAGTACAGGCACGTGGGATGGCTAAGTTGAGCTAATTAATATGCATCACTTCACATACGTATCATTTCTTTGTGGTGAAAACCCTTAAAGTCCTGTGTTAGCAGTGTTCTAAAATACAACATAATGTTATCAACTACAGTTCCCATGTTGTACATTGGCGCTGTTAAAGCTATTCCTCCTGTCTCACTGAAATTTTGTAGCCTTTGATCAAGATCTCCCCAACACCTCAATCTCACAGCCCCTGGAAATCGCCATTTCACTTTTTAAACTATTCTAACTTTAAACTATGACATGAATAATGTATAGAGAAGCTGTAATAATTTAAGGAAAAGGATATATTTTAAGCACCAATACTATATAAATTAAAATGTTATCATTACGCTGTTAGGAGCAAAGAGAGAAGCTAGCAACATTAAGTGTGTCTATTTTCAGGTTCTTTTGGGGTTCTCTGGTATGGATAAACTAACTGAAGAACTTGAGGGTGCGTGGTTAGTTTGGGAGATGATTTTAGGTACGAGACTGAAGCGTGTAAGGTGGGTGAGAGAAATGAGGAGGAGGAGGAACGTTATAAGGGCACGTTTCATGATCCACACTATGAGCAGTGGGAACTTGATTCCACCAGAATCTCCAAGAAGTGCACAAGACAGCCACAAGTACTGCTGCCCCTAACAGATGGAGAGCTAGGGACAATGACCTGCTTCCATCTTTCATTGGTTAGGGGATTCCCGGGGACATGGCCTCCTCATTCAGCCCCAATTCAAGACTGTGCCTCCATGTCTCATGCCAGCAGAAAGACCCGTCTCTAGGCTTGCATGAAATGACCCACCACATTTGCCAGGGTCCAGGGCATCTCCTGTGGGCATTTGCTGTCTTGCCACAGACAGGACTGAGTTGCCAGAAAATAAATACAAAATCTTCCTCAAAGGCAATGATAGTAAGAATCAGACACTTTACATTGACCTGCATTTATACATCGGCTGACTTATAGAAGAAAGATAAATTGCAAGATCGCAGAGGCTGCGCCAAAATATTGACTCTGATGTTGCTCATCAAGCCTCGGAAGAATCACCTTGATGAATTAGTAGTTTGATGCTTAAACAAAAATTATAAAAATAAAATAACCTATTCTCTAATTCCATGGTCTCCAATTAGAAAAGCCATCTGGCTTTATTGAGCCTTCGTCAAGTCTCAGGATAGGGAAAACTCTCTGGGAGAGTTCCAAACTGCCTAGGGGTCAGTGTAAGTAGCAAAAGAGAGGTTCTTTGGGAAGTCCAAGGCGTGAGTGACTGGGATGCTAATGCACAAACATAACATGTGCCTTGACTTCTGCAGACTCCATCACTTAGTGCCAGTTTTCTCAGCATGACGGAGACTCAGTACAAGCGTTCCGCTTGCCTATAGCAATATTGCATGAAATATGGAACCACCATTAAGTCGTGGCTCAGCAGGAGTCTGTTTGATCTTTTTCTTCATGATGGTTACAAAGTTAATGATTCTCCTGCCACTTTAATAATGCATTATGGAGCACTGGATACAATTTCTTCCTCAAAATGTAATTAGGGTTTTTAATCTTTTTATCTGTTACCTCATCCCTAACTAACAGTACAGGGTATAAACAAATTCTTCAGTCATAATAGGTTTGAGTATATTAAAATACTGTGCTAAGTAGAATATTTCCTTTAAAAGATTAAATTCCATTTCATTTCTCCTTCAAAAAATGCTTAATAAAAAATGAGGAAAACCAATATTCACAACGGGTGCTGAACTGACACCTAAGAAGAAGAAAAGATTTCTTTTTTTTTTTTTTTAATCACATAACAAATTAAGCCCCATGTTTGATCTACAAAAGTCACTTTAGTGAGATTTTTAAAGATGTTTTAATTATTTGAAAATAATACTTGAATTGTATACATTTATGTGAAAGAATATATCTACAATTATAGGCAGGAGATGTCTCGAAGTTGGTTGTCTTACAAAGACAGAAGTTTTAGAGTAAATTCCTGCTACGTGAGACAAGACGTGGGTGGTAGTTGGTAGGGACTGCACAGCACAGGTGGGCACGTTCTGATGGTGACTGAGGCCAGCGTGGGTTCCCTCCTCTGCCCTCGGCCCATCTTTGTGTCTTGCATGGCACCTTCCCCTCTTTTTTTTTTTTTTTTTTTGAGATGCAGTCTAGCTCTGTCGCCAGGGTAGAGTGCAGTGGTGTGATCTCAGCTCACTGCAACCTCTGCCTCCCGGGTTCCAGCGATTCCCCTACCTCAGCCTCCTGAGTAGCTGGGACTACAGACACATACCACCACACCCAGCTATTTTGTTTCGTATTTTAATAGAGACAGGTTTTCACCATGTTGGCCAGGATGGTCTCGATCTCCTGACGTTGTGGTCTGCCTGCCTCAACCAGCCAAAGTGTTGGGATTTCAGGCGTGAGCCACCGTACCCTCCCTCTTTCCTCTCTTTTTAAGCACCAGCCTAGTGTCCTGAACAGACTAGGAATTCAGGAATTCAATAAGTTTTTCAATTAAATGAATGCAAAGGGCATTTGGGGTAGACTGTAAACTAAACTCTGTTCATTAGTGGGATGTAGAGTGCTGTATTTTCCTCCCCTCGTGGGATTCCAGCTGCTGGAATAGCAGTGAGTAGACCCGGGCCCTAGAAATTCAGCATGTAAATATGATGATATATCTAAGTAAAATGCATCACCCATCATAGAAAACAACCAGAGAAATACTATTGCTCTAGGAGACAGCTGACAAAAATATTGGAAGATTAAAATTTTTAAAAAATTTAAAAATATACATTTGCAGATATTTAATTATAATTTAAAACGAGACTTTATGGTATTAACAACATTGCAGGGAGGGTGTCAAAACGTAATAGAGGAACAGAAAATGAGGATGACGCGGGCTGAGAACAAATTAGTGAGCTGACAAATAAGTAAAAAATAGCTCAAAATTAACAGTAAAAGAAAAATTAAGTATTTAACTTGCACATGAAAAGATGGAAGATAGAAAAAAATCTTAAATAACCAGTTTTCCAGAAAAAAAAATAGAAAACTAGATAGAAATAGAATAAATAATTATGAAAGCAGCAATAAAGGAGATTTTCCCTGATGACACTTGGAACAATTTAACCATATTATGTGTAAGATGTTTGGAAAGACACTGACATAGGTAAATAATGGTAAAATTCATGAGCTTCTTAAACAAAAATAAAAACATTTAAATCTCCAGACAGAAAGAACAAATTATTAGGTAGTGGTTCTCAAAGTATGGTCCCAGAAACCTTCAATGTGACAGAGCAGAAACTCTTCATGGAGTCTTGGAGGGGAAAATAATTTTCACAATAAGAAGACTAAGATGGCATGTGCCTCCCTCACTCTTTTCCTCTCTGGAGCACACAGTCTGTTTTCTAGCAGCTTCACCACAGGTGTCATGGCTATACATTGCATGCAAAAACCAACAATCCACCAGCTCCTCTTGAACCAAACAGAAGAGAGATTTATTTTAATTCTACTTATTTTCATAAGTAGTTTCTTCATTCCAAATATGTATGTTGATATGTACAGGGGTTATTTCCATAAATTAATGGATACACATATACGTTCACTCAGTTTCACTCTCTAATACTAACAGATACCTACCCACATCAACAAAATCTTCTTCGGTTTTAAAAAGCATTTTAAGACTATTAATTCACAGAGGCAGAAAGTGTATCAGTAGTTGCCAAGAGATGGAAAGAGAGGAGGAGAAATTCCTTGATGGGTAGATCTATTTTCATGGGGTGATTAAAAATTTTGAAACCAAAGAGATATGGTTGTTTCACAACACTGTGAATGTGCTAAATGTCATTGAATTGGACATTTTAAAATGGCTAATTGTATGTTATGCTTATTTCACTTCAGTGAAAACAATAGAAGTACTTGGTTATTAAGCAATTCTCTCATTAATCAAAGAAATAAAAGCAGAATGCTATTTTGAATGCCGTGAAAATAAGAGCAAAAAACAAATCATCTCTAAGTCAAAGCAACTCAGTGAAAGCTGTATTCAGACTGCAATTTATGTCTTCATTAATGAGAAAGAAAGGAATACAAAACAACCTTCCACAATACACTATTTAGAAATTGGAGTGAAAGAAGAATCACATTATTTTTAAAACTACATGAAAAGATTTAGTAAAGACAAAATTATAATATTTGAAAAGAACAGACAACAAACAGTATTTATAAAAGGAGAAGAAAAGCAAAAACTATCTCTGAAAGGTCAATGATCATGAACTCTAACAAACACCACTTACAAAAAAAATAATTAAACTGGATTAGAGACTTCACTTTGTGTAGGCACTATAAACAATGCAGGATAAAAATCAAGGCAATATATGAATGATATAGGAGTTAAGGAGAAGTGTCTACCCTGGATTAAGAGAATTCATCCCAGAAATGCCCTCATAAAGAAAATAAAACAGATTATTTAGCACATATTTTACACAGTATGTATAAACATTGCATGCTACATGATGCAAGTCAAGTGTTTATATGTACTTAGATACTCATGTGAAATGGGTATATAGACGTTCCTATTCAAAAATACTTTGGTACAGAGAAGAGACCATAAACATACATAGTGAAAGGTGTATTGGCTGAGTTTGGGGGTCTGGGTGAGGAAAGGTCACAGCTTTGCCCTGAGTGGAGTTGTACAGCTTCAGGCCCTCACTGGGATAGGTAACTTGAGTTACTAAATTGGGTAAGAGTGCCCAAGCACACACATTTCAAGGTTTCCATGGTAGGTGCCTCACCTGAAAACCCTGGGACTGAGGCCCTGTGGGGTGATGGCGGGGAAGGGTGAGGGGTGGACAGACACGGGGACTCAGGAGAACCTTCCCCTACATCCCAATGTGACAGCTGAGCTTCTCCACAGGCCCCTCAAGATCTCAGAGCTATACAGCCATGAGAGATGTTATTTTCTCCACAGTTCCTGGAAAGCCTAATGTTCTGGGTGGTCTCCTGGGTGAGGTGCTGTGCAGGCTTCAGGACGGTGCTCTGAGATGCCATCTGGGACAGCCCCTGCACGGTCTCTTGTGTGTTCTGTTGCTTCTCTTTTCCTTTTCCTTTTTATTTTTTGAGATGGAGTCTCACTCTGTCACCCAGGCTGGAGTGCAATGGCACAATCTTGGCTCACAGCAACCTCCACCTCCCAGGTTCAAGTGATTCTCCTGCCTCAGCCTCCCAAGTAGCTGGGATTACAGGCGTGAGCCACTATGCCAGACAAGTTTCCTTTCTAACCCTTATAAGGTCTGACCAAGTCCTGGACCAAAATATAATCATCTTAAATTTAAAAAGGCTGCACAAACTTTGGGGTGTTAATCATAGCTAAGTATAAATGGCATGTAATGTGGTATTCTTAGCTTTTTACACACATTAATGCATTTGATTTTTAAAACAGCCAGAACCATGGCATTGAAACTCTTATTATCCCCATTGCAAGATGGCAAAACTGAATCACCAAGATGCTAGTCAGTTAGTTGCCTCATAGCATAATTAGAAGGGAGAGAGCTAGAATTTGAAGCCCTGAAGTCTAACTCCAAGGCATGTCCATTTAGCCACCACGCTGTTGCCTCCATTTACCCCCTTGTGATAGCCTGAGTTTCATCATCTTCCACGTACATTCCTGAAGAGATTGTAGGAAAAACAAAAAGGAGAAGTGGAAACTCGGTAAAAATAATGGCTATTTTTATCAAATACTTAACATATATCAGTACTGTGTCCCATGTTTTGCATACGTATTTAATTCTGGTAACAAGGCTAAAAGGTTACTGTGATTTTCATTTTTAGATAACATTATTGAGAACTGCACTATGAGCTACCACCAGATGTGGCAGAACCTATCATTGAGACCCAACTCCAACAAAGATCAGTTGGGCTGAACATTCTTTCAGCTCAACTCCAAACCTTAGTTTTAGCCTCTGGAAGAACAGACTCAGGAACTTGAAAGACACCCAGGCTTTAGGGAAGGAAGACAGAATGTCGCTGCCTCTTCCAGTCTAGGAACTCCTTGCAATGCTGCAAATGTACAGGTGATTAGCTTTGCATTGTTGCCGGCACTAATGGCTATTTTAATATCTAAAAAGAATGTTACCTTTTCTGTATGGAAAGGTCAGATCTGTTTTCTTGTGGGCCCTAAGAAATGAAACACACATGGAAGTAGAAGAAGCCTATCTCGGATGAAAGAAATAATGAAGGGGACAAAAACGCTGGGGGAGGCTCTCTATATGTCTTTAGAAACTATTTCCGCACGTTCTTGTTCCTAACTTCCTGCCTCTTCTTTCCCTCCCGACTTCACACCTAGCTCTGCTAGGTCCCTGATGTAACTGCAGAACTAAAACATTTCTCACAGTGAGAAGTCAGAAACACAGGGGCACAGAAAGCCTCTGTGTGTAGGTTTCGCTATGGCTGTGTGGATACATGTACTTTTGATCCCTCAAAAACGTTTTTCAGTTGTTTATTTCACTCAATAAATATTTGTGAGTATGTTCTACGTGCTAGGCACCAAGGCAGGTGTTAAGCTTAAAGAGATGTATCAGGCTGGGTCCAGTGGCTCCCACCTGTAAACCCAGCACTTTAGGAAGCCAAGGCAGGAGAATCATTTGAGCCCAGGAGTTTTAGACCAGTCTGGGCAACATGGCCAGCTCCTTCTCTATAAAAATAAATAAATAAATAATCAAATAAATAAAAGTTAGCTGGGCATGGTGGTGTGCTCTTGTAGTCCCAGCTATTCAGAAGGCTGAGATGGAAGGAATGCTCAGCACAGGTTGCAGTGAGCTATAATCACGCCACTGAACTCCAGCCAAAATGAAAGAAAAGAAAAAAGAGAAAAAAAATAAAAGAAATAAAAGAAGGAAAGAATAAAAAAGGAAGGAAGGAGGGAGGGAAGGGAAGGGAAAAGAAGGAAGGAGAAGAGAAGAAGAAAAAAAGAAAAAAGAAAAAAAAATGATTAGACTATCAGGACTGAAAATCTCAACATGCTGGGCTATAGAGGTTTTGAGTCTCAAGCAACAAACCTACAAGATGCCTTTCAGAAAGTTTGTATTTCAGAAAGTTTGATGTTTTATGCACAGTGTTTAGTTTTTCCCCCCTGAATTTTCATGAAATCTTCACAAATCTGAATTGTCTGACATATGTCTAAGAGACAAGGTGAAGAATATTTTTTAAGTATGAATATTTATTTGCCACGCCAAGAAGAACAGTGGTGTTAAGCTTTTAAAGCTCAGAGGGAATGAAGGCACAGTTAAAAGTTGTGCAGCCCATAAAAGGCACATTTGGGGCTGATTTGCAGTCACTGCTGTATAATTCCTCTGTTTCACTGGCGTTATACATCTCAGGGCAGCAAATCCTGCAGAGTATAAAATAATTGAAAATATTTTTATTTTTACTTTCTTTTTGCTTTCTTAGCATTCTAGATTAAAACAGACAGACAACTAACAGACTGCCACTCTCTTAGCTGTGCCTGTATATGGTTCATGTGCTATCTTAACTATTAATATTATACTGCTACTGTAATGGAAGAAAAAGTCAACATGTTAATGAAGCTGCCAAAGTCTTAATGAGCATTCTGTCTTTCTGGCAAGAAAATGAAATTATTATTTAGGAGAAAACAAATATCCAAACCCAGAAATCCATAACCAAGTCTGAAGTTAGACTATGCTTTCCATTACTGTTTTGTAATATTACAATGTGGTTTTTGTGGAGATGTAGAAAAAAAAAGTTTTCATTTTTTTAACTCTTGTTTTTTTGTTTTAACCTGCTTTTTAAAGATTAACTGTTAAGCTGTTTCACTCCCTAAAAAAACAAAAGGAGGCAGAAAACGATGGTGAAATTATGGAAGCAGGTGCATGTTTTTGGAACATCTGTTTTATTTTTTCAAATGAACTGAAATTGCTCCTGCTTATCCCTAACATTTTATAAATGCATTTTCCTGGTTTTGTTTCTATTATTCATTTACTGAGGTATCAATTTATTCATTTATCTGTTTTTTTTAAAAATCCATTGCCATACCCACTTTTGAATGATTTAAATGGAGCTCACCACAGACGGTAAAACACAAATTAGCCTAAAAAAACAAAATGTCGAAGAGGGAAATGGGTGAGGACGTAATTGAGGGTCAGACGTGAGGCTCTGTGGTTTAAAATCCTACGTGTCAGGTCACACAAAGCAACCTTCTGTCCACTTCAAAGAGGAACATGATTACGGCTTTATCTATGATACACAGCAGAAGGATCTACAGAGAAAAATGTGTAGCAGGTGAAGTGTAAGCAGAGGATAATGGAAAACGCAGATATGCACAGAACTTGACAATTATAATATGCAATCATTCACGCAACTCGCGTTTTTTGAGCCCTGATCTTGGTTTAGGATCTGTGAGCTCCTGGGGTGGGCCTGCTCCCAGGCGCCTCCTCCGTCACCACTCTGGGGCGGCTTCTCTATGCTTCTCTGTTCCTGCCTACTCCCCAGCACCATGTATCTCAAGCTCAGCTCTTAATAATGCCTCTGTCATGTGCTTTCACTTTCTATTACACACCAGTCTACATATTTAAAAACGTAATTTGAGTATAAGAAGTTACAGTGATTTTTTTAAAAAAACGGTTTTTAAAATTCCTATAGTTTCTAGGCAGGGCATGGCGGATCACATGCGTAATCCTAGTACTTTGGGAGGCCAAGGCAGAAGGATCACTTGAGGCCAGAAGTTCCAGATCAGCCTGGGCAACATGGCAAAACCCCTGTCTCTACTAAAAATACAGAAATTAGCTGGGTGTGGTGGCGCCAACATGTAGTACCAGCTACTGAAGAGGCTGAGGTGGGAAGATCACTGGAACCTGGGAGGTGGAGGTTGTAGTGAGCCAAGATGATACCACTGCACTTCAGCCTGGGTGAGAGAATGAAAGTCTGGAAAGAGAGAGAGAGAGAGAGAGAGAGAGAGAGAGAGAGAGAGAGAGAGGGAGAGATCCCATAGTTTTGTCTCTTAATCTAAAA
This sequence comes from Sapajus apella, assembly GCF_009761245.1. Lineage (NCBI taxonomy): Eukaryota > Metazoa > Chordata > Mammalia > Primates > Cebidae > Sapajus > Sapajus apella. Next base: position 2,691,607 of record NW_022437056.1, read on the forward strand.
ATAATTTGATCAAGTGTTCAAAATCATAGCATCTCATTTATAATTTAATGTATATTTTTGCCATGTCTTTTCATATTTGACTTATTTGCTAGTGCAGCAAGTAAGTTTCTTTATATTATATACCTGAACACAGAATGTTTTGAAACTGCAGTGGAAAGATATTCAAACTTAGGCACACATTCAGTTTTGTGGCTGGAATAGCAGTACGGACTTTGACGTGCTAACGCCTTCTGGCATTATACACCAAGTGACATACAGAAAAACTTTTGATATTATGATGCATATAATGTGTGATCTGCCTTTATTCCTATTATTATTTAGATGTCTGGGTATTCCCTGAAGCCCTGTACCAGGCATTTGATCATATGGTATTTGAACATTTACATAAAAACGCTCTGTTGAGGATAGTATGTTTGTGAAGCTATTTCCAGCCCTTGCAAGGAGCCTCCAGAGCACCTCAGGGAAGATATTTCAGGATGATCACCACATCAGACAACAGTGCTGGAGCTAAGTGGAAACACAGTTGCTCAAAATAATAATGATAGAAATTTACGGATATTTTTTACAGTGTATCTTATTGCATGTTGCCTTTATTTATGAATTTTCCTTTCAATCATGGAATCTATTTTCTAAGATAATTTTGTTATCTTCTCCTCAGAATCAGGGAATAGCAAATCCTAAGTGCCATCTAATCAGGAATTTAGCAAATGTTATTTTGGAAACCTTTAAAATATATTAAAGTTTTCAAATGTAATTCACACTTTCCTCATCCTGCTACAACTCAGAAGCATGGCATGAATGTCTTCTATGCACCAGACAGAAGGCTAGACATTTCCTCAATGCTCCTGAGAAATACAATTTCCAACATTGGGAGCAATTGTTATTTATGCCTTTAAAGACTGATTCTTAAAAAGTGTCGAGAAAATTTAAAAATTAGCATTTAGGTATACCATTTAGAAAAGTACTTTTAGTCGGGAGGATTTTACTATTGATAAAGCAAAATGTTATTTTAAATATTGTATTTAACATTAATGGAAAAATAATATGTACTGATTTATATAATTGATTTAAACTCAAGAAGTTATGATAAAACTTTTTATAAATGTAAGTTTAATAAGATACATTTCTTTTGTAAGGATAAATTTAATTTAATATTTAATTTAATTTAAAATCAAGAAGTTATGATAAAAACAGTTAGAAACTGGTAAATTATCATTTATTACTTTTACTGAATTAGAATTACTTTGCTAGCATAACATTGTCAGAAAATGAGAGACATTTATACCTAATGTTTGTACAAAGCACATATCACAAAAGTCCTCCAGGCTTAGATTCTTCCTCTGGAATAAAGGGATAATATCATCCCTTCAATATTGTCTGAATGATTTAAATTATTTTAAAAATATATTAAATTCTCTGAAAATTATAAATTGCACGTAACAATTTCCCTTTTACAAATGAGGAAATGATAATTCAGAATTCAAACAAAAGTGAACATGAACAAACTCAAAAGCTACAAAGTCTCCAGGAAGCTAATGGTTAAAAATTGCATCTCTTCCTGCCTATAACAGTCTCTGTATTTCACTCATATAAATTATCATTTTCTCTGCCTGTAAGCATAAAAGTTACTGTCTCAATTCAAGAAATCTTCTTAACCAAGTAAGCCATTGAAGGAAAAGGATTCTGAGTTACAAGCATAAAAGTTACATAGACATCAAAGTTATCCTTTCAATTAAGGAAACATTTTCAGCCCAGTTAGCCACTGAAGAGCAAGGATTCTGAGTTATCTAGACTCCACAGTACTACAGTTTCTGTTTATTTTCCCCAAGTACCAGATTTCCCACAGGTGATCTTTGACATGGATTTAAATTAAAAATGACATTTTAAAAGTCTAGCCCCATATGCGTTTATTATGAAGATTTTGGTCTTGCTTTCTGAAAACACTAGGAAATCTATCCTAGGTGGTAATTTCCACTAAATATATCGATAAAAATGATTTGAGATCATAATTTACTCAGGTACCATTTGTAACACAAAATCTGTTTGTGTAACAGTCTTGATAAGAAACAAATAATAAATAAAGTGAAAGTAAACTTCAAAAAATAGGTTGCTGTGATGTTCATGGGGACATTTCCTGCATATGTAGTAAAGCCAGGACTTTCATGATGAAGGCATCAGGCTTGATAATGGTGCATTAGGTTTTTAATATTTCCCCCAGAAATGCTACTAAATAAACAAGACAGTATCATGAGGATCAGATGCCCCTTTAGTCCTAAAAACATACCACAGTATGCTTTATGAGTTCTTTAGTCAGCACTCAAAAACAAATGGTCTTGGGGGCTTTCCTCCTCAAGTACCACATGGCGAAAGGAAAAGCCATGCAGCAAAACATCACAAAGCTGCCTAAGGACATGCATGATTCTGCCATCTTCTTATTTCCTTGGAGTTCCTGGGCACGTGAGAAGGTTCATGGACCATCATTCTTGGAGGCAGCGTAAGCTTGGCCTCAGACTCAGCCAGGTCTGCCCTCCTCTTCCTGTGTCCAGCCCACGCCTCAGCACCTGCTCCATGGACCTGCTCAGCTCATGTGGGTTCAATAAACCACAATCCCGTAAAGATTTTCTTCTGTTCACTCCAGACTTGGCCATGACTAAGTTCTTCTGTCCTGGAACTCCCCTACATATTCAACGTGGGATTTTGCTCCAACAGTCACAGATCTGCAGGGTTGAGACCATCGTATGCATTGTGGTAGCACACAGTCAGACAGCCTGGGCGTGCTCACCCAGCAGCATTCCCCTCTGGGCTGGGTGCTGTCAGAGGGAGCCTGGATCCCCTTGGATGTCAGCCTCTTGTTTGTGATGCCAAGCATGCAGGAACCCCTATATTAAAGTAACAGGCTAATTGCAGGTGACAGAAGTGTAGGGGTCATGATTTCACACCAGGAGTGAGCGATGGAATCCATGCTATGGAGAGGAAAGGAGAGGATGACTGGCTTCAAAGGAAAGCATGGACATTCAATTGCAGTAAGACGTGGAAATCACAGCAGCTGGGTGTGGAGTATGGTGCAGATATCTTGCAAACTCTTCGGGTTTGGCTAAAGCTTGGACACTCTAAGAGACTGGAATCTACATTTGCACAATATTCGTATTTTTAAACATACTGAGGGCAACAAGTTTCTTTTCATATTTTACATGTGATAAAACAGACACAATTTCTATTACCCAAGCTGTAAAACAGGTGAACTCTGTTTTTATCACTATGTCTATTTTTTCCACAAAACTTTTCACTCAGTTTTTGTATCATTTTGTTTTTTGTTTTCTAGACAGAGTCTTGCTCCATCACCCAGGCTGGAGTGCAGTGGTGCAATCTCAGCAAATTGCAATCTCTACCTCCCACGTTCAACCGATTCTCCTGCCTCAGCCTGGAATTACAGGTCTATACCACCATGCCTGGCTAATTTTTGTATTTTTTAGTAGAGATGGGGTTTTACCATGTTAAACCAGGCTGGTCTGGAACTCCTGAACTCCAGTAATCTGCCTGCCTCGGCCTCCCAAAGTACTGGGATCACAGGTGTGAACCACAGCACCCGGCCTCAGTTTTCTGAATATTGTACTTGGGTTTGATGAATGAATGAATCACAAAGTTTCCACATTCATGGCTCTCACCGAGATTTGCCAATTAAATGTGTTAGAAAGAACGTGTGGTGTTTACTTAGCAATATTTTCAGTAATATATGACACACTCCTATACTCCATTGTTCCTAACTAGCTTGAAAATATCTCTCTGGTCTGTTTGTTCAACCTTAGGTGAATGAATGCCTCATAATTGAACATTATGCAATAGAAATATTTGGGGGTATATTTTAAAATTCAGAAAATTTTCTATTATAAAACATAAAATTCATATTTCAATTTAAAGATATTAGAATATACTAAGTAAACAAGAATAAAGTTTAAATTTAGTAGCATATATGATACATTGTTTCATTATAAATACTAAAGCTATATGTGTATGAATTTGTATGTGTTTAACTGAATATACATAGATTTCATCCTAGACAAATTGGACTAATTTTGATATCAAAACAAAAGCTCTATGCATATCACAATAGTATAGTGTATGTATAGCAACCTAAGTCAGACAGAAACTTAATATTTTGAAATAAATCAACATCAAACTTAAATATAATCTTAAACCTCAGTTTAAAAAATGAAGGTATATATGTTAATTGATACACAGAAGAATTTCTAACTCAGTCTACCCCAAATTTCCTACCTTTCAGAACAAAACAAAAGTTTACTGGATTTAAAGGTATTAAGTCAAATAGAATGAATTGAAGCATCCCCAGAATGCACTAAGAAGCTTCATGCTTTGCATAAATTACTTTCATTAATAGCCCAGCATGACATGCTTGCTTGAATAACTTTTTTGTCAACAGTTAAAAAGAACCTGCTTTCAGAAAAAAAAAGTTTTGCCTGAAATTCACCCAAGAGGGTGAAGACCAATTTTCATCTTAACAAGTAAACATTAAAGGCATTTATATTTTTTAAAGATGATATAAATGAGAGTGATTTACTAAATTATACTTTTATACTTCCTTTGGAACTTAGAGTTCACAGGCTGCTTTTAGGAGAGTTCCACAGTCACACAGCCCTAAGACTCACTCTGTCCCCGTGACTTATTTGAGCATCTATACAACTTAATTCACATGTGTTTGTGTTAATTCCAACATATAATTTAGAGTAGCTACTGTGTTGTGATTGAGGCCTTAATCAGCCAGTGGAAAGAGACAGGTGCAGGCATGACTCAGTTTGAAGCATTTGTATGCTCTGTCTAGCCCACCATACTCCAAGCTCCGATAGGAAGAAATGAGCACCACCAGGAAATAAACACATGGAGAAGTCTTCCAGGCTAATTCTCTGATCCACTCAAATCTCAATTTTAATGCTTTAACCAGTTGTAAAGAAACATTCAAATATTGCTATTACAGTTGAGGTGTCTCTATATTTTTATGTTCAAATGGACCATTTTAAGAAATTAACTGCTTAAAAATACATTTGAATGCAATTGCATTACATAAATATTGTCGTGTATCCCTCATAAAGGACTAATGTATCCAACAATTATTTGTTGAGAATCTGTTAAGCTCACAAATGAAATAATACATGGTTGTTCACCTAGCAGGGTTTCCACTTTCAAAAAACTGTAATTGCATATTATTCATGCTTTTAAAAAGTTAAATACAATTATGTTCTTAAAGACTTCTCTTCCCTTTGGGGGTTTAACCAAATGATGTAATTCTTGGCGAGTCACAGGAAAGTCACTAGGCCATGGTTTTCCCTGTTCATAAAGTGGGGTGATCGTTTCTACACAATGTGATTGCAAATACTGAGATAAAAAAATACATAAAGCACTCATCACAGTAGCTGCTTTAGTACATAAGTAGCTCGAGGCTGATACTGTTGCAGTTATGTTATTAATACTTTAATAGTTTCTTGTTTTTTAACCTTAAGAGTTCCCAACAAAAGACTGTGAGATGGGGGCAGCAGGAGAGGCTGAACTTGAACAGAAATGCCCAAGCCTTTCCACTCAGCCTTTGACCTCCTCCCTTAAACAAGGAACTCCAATCTCTATGCATCGGTTTCCAAGAAGCTACCATGAAGGCAATGTTCTTTGGTGCTTAAACAAGACAACGTTTTGAAGAGTTTGTATAAACAAGCGTTCTACAACTACATTGCCATGTACACACAGTTGTCATGATGGCCTTGGGAGAATGTTCCTGGGTGGAATTCTCTGTTTGAGTGGAGGATATCACAAAACCAAAGTAAAGTTGAAAAACTATGGTTCGGCTGAAATAATAGAGCCTGAACGACTAGGTCATGAACTAGAGAGCTTTCAATTCCAGGCCATAGAGTTAACGGTTATGATTTTATAAGAAAGAAGACTTGTCAAAGTCTTTTGAGAAGGAATAATTTAGAGAGAATTAAATGTTAATATGAAGCATAGATTCCATGATAGAAAGAAGCAGAAGACCCTGGTTAGAGAATGAACGGCTCTAGAATAAAATGACAGTCCAGGAGTAGGGGATACGAATGTACTATTCAGGGAATAGCATCCCATCTTATTGCTTATAATATCTCAGTTAATCGTATGGCAAAGGAAAAAAGGTCTAAGGTACCACAGTGTAAAATATGCCAGATTGCCAGCTCATTGGCTAAATGATTTCCTCCCGTATTTCATCAATATTGCAAAGATACTTAAATTGAAGGCAGAGAGGCTTGGATGGTAAATGATGAAGAGGGAAAGACATAACGTCCTGCTCAGTCATTCACTTTCCCAAATTTATAAACATTCAAGTCTTGCATCTTGAAAACAATTCATATATGTGTGTGTATATATATATATATATACACACACACACACACACACACACACACACATATATATAAAATCAGATATTATATATAATTACATATATATTTTTCTAGATACATATTTCCATTTCTGTTATTTATTAAGAGGAACAGAAGAACCAGTTCCTGGGAGAACACTGTATTGTTTTGTGTCAGCCTTATTTTGTTGCCAGTGTCTTTTCTGTAAACGTTGGCTTGCAGTTTTTGGCATGCACTACCCATATTCATTATTTTTTCAATTAGCCTACAAGGTCTTTGAGGGCGAAGACCATGTGCTGTGTTTCATGGTATCTGCCACCACAGCGTATGCCATGCCTGGCAGGCTGCAGGCGTTCACACACACACACACACACACACACACACACACACACGCATGCACACCGCACACACTGATTTATAGGTCTGAGAATAAATCCCAATAAATAATGTATTTTCTATTTTAATTCTGTACAGACACTAATTTAAGCTGTATCATGCTGCATACAACATACTAGATGTATCATGTTTTCAGTTTGAATTGACTGCCAACGAATTAAAAGACTGGTCTTAACGACCAAGAGATAATTCAAATTCTCCACTCAATTCTCAAGAGTGGAAAGTAAATCTTACACTACAGAGTGTCAACTGGCAAAATAATGTTAAAGGCAGTTTTAGTCTGGGTAATCCAGGAATTGAGGTCAGACATGAGCAAGCTATTATAACAAGGAAAGAAAGCCATTATTTTCATAGAGAAATAGAATAGTTTGGTTTATTGCATCTTTCTATCAGTTAAAATGTTCATTTCTTCCTTTTCTCCCTCTAGCTTGATTCTCTGTACTGCTTTGGTCTTTTCCACGTCAGCTCTTTTCCCATTCCGATCTAATTCCTCTGCTTTTTAATTCTCTCTGCACTGCTCTTGTTCCCTTTGTTCCTCTCCTTACCCCTTCCCTCCTCAGACCCTGAACTTGTAAACATGTTCGTTGTTCTGTAGGAAGGCTCCTATCCAACCTGTATCACCTGATGCTTTCAACTTCCTCATTCAGAATCTTTGCGTAGAGGAAAAAGAAAAAACAGATGGAAATTTGTTGAAATACATGTGTTGCCAACTTGGATGGTGAATTAAAGAAAGAAAACGGAAATAAATGAAGCATGAGTGAGTTTAGCAAATATCAACAGCTTGACTTCTGTGGTTAGAGCTAGAGGGTTGACATCTGAATTATTTTTATGTACGTTACTTACCTTTTTTTTCTCTCTATTTCCTGCCTACAATTGTCCTTGTCAATACGTGTGGGGTTGAGCTTCAAAGGAAGAATGATAAGGGAAGTGGGTAAGAGATGCCTCCAACAAAGACCAGGAGGAAAGAACCTCATTTAATATTATGTGTGAAATAATTACCTTTATCTACATGTCCAATTTGCTTGAGAAGAAGTACTTATTGATAAGGGAGGCAATTTCTCATGAAAGCATTTCCTTTGCTTGCTTAAAAATTTGCCACAGTCATATTTCTAAACGTCTTTGATTTTGCAGGGGTAGGTAGTGTGAGTATTGCCCGGACAGAGGGCTAAATTCCCGTTCCCGGAATGGTCCGACCTGGGCACCAGCTCAGTGTGGTCAGTGAGCACAGCTCTTCTCCTTCCTTCTGGGGTTCACAGACACACACTCACCAACCCACAGAATGCTTTCCTCTGTAAGAATCTTTTTAGTTAAGTACATCATGCAGATTCAAAATACTTAATTAAGCAACATAACGCTAATGCCATTTTTCAGATTTTCAGAACGTTTGAACAATAACCCAGGGATCAAGTGTATTTCAGATGGAATATTTGCTAAGGATGATGATGTTTTCTCTACAGAGAACAGTCGGAGGCTCTACTGTCCTAACGGCTAAAAGCTCAGTTAGTGTGAGTCATTGAGCTTGCTCTTACTACAGGGTCTGTGTATTATCTAATGTATAAATCGCATTTAAGCAGCCTCACAACCCAAATGCTGAAGATGGGTGGAGATTTGTAATTACGACAAAAAAAGTTAAGAGAAAAAGCTCTGATCCAGTATGAGACAACATTTAGCTGCTGGTTATATTTGATCAAACATCTTTTCTTTCATGAAATATTCATGTAATTCAGATGTAATGGTTTATCTCAAAATTTTCAAGGCATTGAAACTTGCTACTCTTTTTTACTAAGACTTAATGCAGGCCAAGTGCAAGGGCTCACACCTGTAATCTGAGCACTTTGGAAGTCTGAGGGTGGTGGATCACCTGAGGTCAAAAAGGAGTTCAAGACCAGCCTGGCCAACATGGTGCAAGCTCGTTTCTACTAAAAGTATAAAAATTAGCCGGGTGTGGTGGCATGTGACTATAATCCTAACTACTCGGGAGACTGAGGCAGGATAATTGCTTGAACCTGGAGGCAGTGGTTGCAGTGAGCCTAGAATGTGCAGCCTGAGTGACAGAGTGAGACTCTGTCTCAGAAAAAAAGGGACCTGATGAAGAAACTCAATATTAAAAATGCATAAGTAAAGATAAAAGCAGAGCGGCTCCAGCTGCAGAAGGTGCGGTCGGGTGGAGAAAGGGTTTCCCAGGCACATGTTCTCCCCTCTTGCTTCCTAATGTAATGTCACAGAATGCACAGAAGCTGAAAAACACTGATCAAATCCCTCCCTTATACCCCCTCTTCAACACAGCAAGAGTGGAGATCAGTGGTAATGGTCACTAGTGTTGTTTAAGACCCTGGTCTATAAGCTCGTGTCTTTTCCCCTCCCCTTGTACAAGTTATTTAACTTGGTGGAGTCTCTAAAATGAAAATAATAAAACCCACATGTGAAAATAGGTGACAGCATAATTGAAATCTCATTCCAGCCTAACTTGGCCTAAAATTAAAGAAAGATTTAAGAAAATGCTACCACATTTAAAAAGTCTAAAGGTTTCTTGCTTTGATGTCACTAATGGGCATGGTTCATTCAGACACCAAAGGATGATTCTGACAATAAAATAACCATGTGCAGATGTCACAGTGGCATCATACATATGACCATTTTAAATCACTGATGAAGACATCTAACATCCTACACCAGGAGAAAGAGAGAAGATTTTTAAATGAAGTGTCCATCTATAAAAGCATTTCTAGAAAGATGTCAAATAAGAATGCAAAGCTCTGGATAATTTGCAAAAACAATAAAAATCAAACAAACAAAATAATCCCTCATTTTATTTAAACAATATCCCCCAGCATTTTCTGTCACTTAGGGAAGAGCTGTCAGTCAATATTTGATTGAGTAATTTGGCAATAATGCTTTCTCACCTTTCCCTTCAGGATACTGAGCTACCAAACTAGTAAGTAGTCTATGTTAGGTGCCACTCTAAAATTAAATACTTGCTATTTTGGGAAATCTTAAAAAGCTCAAACATGCTCAAAAATAATTAATCTATGTACTGTAGTATGTCCAAAGTCATTGAAACAGTCCCTCTAAGTGTAGAGGCATGGTGATCAAAACAAAGGATCCTACACCAGCCTAAGACCGCAGCAGCTCATTCTGCAACTCTGACCAAACAGTAAACCTGAAGCCATGGTGATTAAGAGGGGAGCAATATGGATTTCACTGCCCAGGACGTGGCCATGAAAATCACTCGTATCACCTGTAAATCAGAAGGAAGAATCAGAAAGTTCACAATCTTGATTTTAACTACTTGAGGAGGACAATTAAGCACCTTGAAACCAGATCTTTGTGATTTGCAATGGAAACGTTGCTAAGGACCCAACAGAACGACTAGCAAAGAATATAGGGAAACTCAAGAGGAAGCTTTAAGGAATTGCTAGAAACACGCACATCATTAGAGAAATGCAAATCAAAATCACACTGAGATATCATCTCACACCAGTTATTATGGCGATTATTAAAAAATCAGGAGACAACAGATGCTGGAGAGGATGTGGAGAAATAGGAACACTTTTGCACTGTTGGTGGGAGTGTAAATTAGTTCAACCATGTGGAAAACAGTGTGGTGATTTCTCAAGGCTCTAGAAATACTATTTGACCCAGCAATCCCATTACTGAGTATATATCCAAAGGATTATAAATCATTCTATTGCAAAGACACATGCACATGTATGTTTACTGCAGCACTATTTACAATAACAAAGACTTGGAAACAACCCAGATGCCCATCAATGACCAACTGGATAAAGAAAGTGTGGCACATATACACCATGGAATACTATGCAGCCATAAAAAAGGATGAGTTCACATCCTTTGCAGGGACATGAATGAAACTGGAAACCATCATTCTTAGCAAACTGACACGAGAACAGAAAACCAAACACTGCACATTCTCACTCATAAGTGGATGTTGAACAATGAGAAGATATGGACACAGGGAGAACACACTGACACAGGAGCGGTCTGGTCTGTTGGGGGGTGAGGGACAAGGGGTCAGGAGATTGGAAAGGGATAATATTAGGAGAACCACCTAATGTAGATGAAGGGGGGATGGATGCAGCAAACCACCAAGGCACGTGTATACGTACGTAACAAACCTACACAGTCTGTACGTGTACCCCAGAACTTAAAGTATAATAAAAAATAAGTAAACAAATAAAATCCCCCCCAAAAAGAAACATGTACATCAAGCAGCACGCTGTCTGCATGTGAGCTATAATCATCGTTTATCTATGTGTCTGTGAATGTGGTACACTTCTGCTTAGCAGGGGGTATGGCCTCTTTTTCTGTTTGTTTGTTTGAGACAGGGTTTCACTCTTGTTCCCCAGGCTGGAGTGCACTGGCGTGATCTGGCTTAGTGAAACCCCCGCCTCCCGGGTTCAAGTGATTCTCCTGCCTCAGCCTCCTGAATAGCTGGGATTACAGGCACCCGCCACCACTGGTGGCTAACTTGAATTATTTGAAATGTTAAGCTTGCCTGTGTATCTACTGTGTTTCTATTTATTTTTTATTTTTATTTTTTGTTCTTGTTTGTCTAATTTTTTGATACAGGGTGTCATCTGTTGCCCAGGCTGGAGTGCAGTGGTGCAATCGGGGCTCATTGCAGCCTGGACCCCCCAGGCTCAAGTGATCCTCCTGCAGCAGCCTCCTGAATAACTAATTTGAAACTTTTTCATACAGACAGGGCCTCTCTCTATTGCCCAGGCTGATCTTAACCTCCTAGGCTCAAGAAATCCTCCTGCCTGAAGTGCTGGGATGACAGGTTGAACCATGGTGCCTGGCCCTCCTAAGTCCATAGATGTGATTTCCTATCACTTTGTTGAAAAAAGCAGAGAGAGAAAAAAAAAAAAAAAAAACAACTTCAATGAAATACTATTGACTTCATATTAGTTTTTATAAGTACTGGTTATATAAGTTACCAACATAACTTAATGTCAGAAATCTAATTTTCTAAGAGAGTCATTTTTTTTTAAATATTTAATTTTTGCTAAAGTGCTTTTTTATACAAACACAAGTATATTGAAAACTCAAGTGATTAAGCAATATGTAATGTAACTTCAGGTGTTTGTAAACAGTGATTCCTTGGCTTCTTTTTTTCCTTTCTCATTGGATTGAATTGCTGCCTCTGTCATTCCTCAGGAATATGGTTCTCTGAATAAGCATGGCTGACCATGTATTACTCACAGGGCCTCTCATGCTATTCATATTCACAAAATGGCCTTTATTTTTAATGTACTGTTAAGACATTTACTTAAGTCAGTTCATATCCGATAGTAAGAATAGTAACAGATTGTGACCAGAATTGGCATGGATATTGCAAATAGCTTCTTTTCAACACTACTTGCGGGGGTAAACACACAGCACCAGCTAAAAGCATTAAAAGTCATATATTCAATGACCTAGCACATTTTAGGAATCTATCTTACCAGAATAATTTTCGATATCCACACATATCTTTGACATTTATCTCAGAATCTCATAAAATAGCAAAAGGGGGGAAAACCCATCAAAATATAAAACAGGAAAACCAGCTAAATGGCCAAAATAGGAAATTAGGGAATTGAAATGAAATAAAAATTACTCACAATACTTACATGGAAAAACATTTACTGCTTAAGTTTTACATTTATTTTCCTCTTACGACAGTGTTTACCAGTAAGATCACATATAAGTGTTCTTTGATAACAGATGTTTTATAGAAATCTAATTTTGGGAAGCATGCTTTATTGGCAGTTGGTAAGTTATAAAAATAAAATTCCAAGGAATCCATGTTTTGTCTGAAAACATGGAAAAACTGTTACCTGAAACGATGGTGCTACATGTCGCTGGCAGGAGGCAGGGAGAGCGAAGGCTTGCTCCTCAGCCTGCTTAGGGCTCTCCCACCTATCTAGGGGTTTCAGTATCAGCTGAATGTCCATGCTTTGCTTGGTGCTAGATAGAAAATTTGCAAAAGAATATTCAACTTTCATGTATTCGCCTACTGTTGCCACCTGTCACACCCTGCTGGTGAAGTTTACGCAAAAGATAAAGATTCTTTGAAAATGTGTTGCAATATTTCTGAAGTTGTTTATTTTAAAAAATAAAAAACATTCCAACAAATCACTCCTGTATAAGAAGAAATGTATTTCAACAAACAACAAAACTTCTTGTCATTCTAGAATTTTTTGCCAAAAAGGGAGAGAGAAACAATTTCATTATTGTTATGCTTCTTGATTTTCATCTGTTTAATCCCTCAAGTACATCACAGTATCCTTAGCAAGGGCAACAAAGATGTGATTGCAAGACCTTTCTCACTTTGCAAGAACAGTGAATATTTCACTGATAAATTTTTCCAAGCCAACCAGTGTTTCCTTATTTGAGACACAGTGTCTATTTCTCAGAAACCAGCCCTGGCCTTTTATATGTTTAATAGATAGTCGGCTTAAATTTTTTTTTTATTTTTATTTTTGTGGGTGCTATGGTTGGTGTATATATTGATGGGGTACATGAGATGTTTTGACACAGGAATGCTATGTGAAACAAGCACATCATGAAAAATGTGGTAACCATTCCCTTAAACATTTATCCATTGAATTGCAAACAATCCAATTATGCTCTTTAAGTTATTTAAAAATGCACAGTGAAGTTATCACTGACTATAGTCACCCTGTTGTGCTATAAAATAGGCCTTATTTATTATTTATAACTATGTTTTGTACCCATTAATGGTTTTGTATGTGTGTGTCTATGTGATACAGGCATTCACACACACACACACACACACACACACACACACACACCCCACACACACACACACACTTTATTAGCTGAAAGATCAAAGCCAGGAAACCTTTCCTAAGAGATTTTTATTTAAATAATATTATCTTAAATAATTATTTTTCTTTGACTTTTAAGTTATTGAGTATTCTTTTTTTATTTTTTATTCCTTTTGTCTCTTAAGCATTATTGCAGTAGTTGAAAGAAATTGAATCAAATAAAGGGGAGATAGTAAACATGTATTTTTATTTTCACTTGCACCAGGATATTCATAAGGGTACGTGCAAATAACAGTATATGGCCACTTATTAAAATGTGTTAAAACTGAAAAAAGAATAGGTATTTATTTTTTAAAATAAAATCTTTTATAGCAGTTGTTTGCTTTTCTCAAAATATTTAAATGTGTGCTTTCACAACTACTGACAATCCAGATATTTCCTTTTGTAATAATGACCCTTGTTTGTACTAAAAATTCAGTAATTATTTGATGAAAGAACTGTTTAAATTGCTTTAAAAGCAGGGTACAGCATTTTTTTAAAAAAATAACAGAACAAAATAAACATTTTGTTTAACATGAAGAACAGAACAGGTAAAACTAAATTATGGTTTACTTATGGAATTCTTGACAGGTACTGGTTATTCAACCATTAATTAACAATTATTTATAACCCATCTCCAATGAGGCAATTAATATGTTTTACCAGAGTAAGATATAAAATCAGTTGTTATCATAACTTAAGAAATTTAAAGATACTGTATATTTTTATCTACTATAATAAAATTATCTTGGTTACATAGAACAAAGCCAAACTAACTTCTGTTAAGAATCCTGGATTTTCTCTATGTGTAATATTTGAGTAATTTGCAATGTTTAAAATGGAATATACATTTTAAACTATTTTAAGTCGTATCTGCTAATATACAACTTTAGACTGAAGTTTATTTCTTAATGTTAAAAACTAGTTTGAATGATTTGAAAACTGCAATGGATGTTTTCATGCAATAAAAACGAGAGGCATGCCACACCTTGCAGTGTGATTTTCATGCAGCCTCCAGTTACAATGTTGTTGTTACATAACTGATTACTTGGTTTAAGCCATCACTTCCTTTGTTATTTATCAATGTGAGAGGCTGGGGTTATTGCAGTTTTATTTATTTTTGTGTAAAAAGGTATTTAAAATATGTGATATATTCATATAACACATAGTAACTTTACTAGTTAACACATTTTAATAAAAACCAAATTATGTATAATATTTACCAAATTAAAATTTATATTTAATAAGACTACTGAAGGCACAGAAAAAATATGATGAAAGAGACAATCCCCTATCCTAAGGGATACCTTTTTTACATAAAATACCCTTAGAACAGTTTGGATGTTTGTGGACGTGAATTGTGATATATTAATGTCATGTTTCTTTTTAGGATATAAGCTAAATTGAGCATTACTTTTTAATATTAGATGATATCCATTTGCAACCCTTATAAAAATTCGAGTATAAAATGCACTAATACATTACAGTAGAATGACACTCACTCCATCAAGTACCACAGAAACTTTGTCCACAGGTCGCCTCTGCGATGGCTTTTCCCACTGTCAGATGGCAGGCAGTGCCTTCTCTGAGAGAGAAGCTGCACACCTCATGTGGGTTAGAGAAAGGGCTCCTGTGACCAGAATGCCTGTAGGCTCCCAGCAGTGCTTAACGGTCCTGATTCAGGAAGTGTACAGGAGACTGATTTAAAAGCCATGGTCGACATTGACTTCATTACATGCAAACTTTAAAGTAAGACAGAAGAAGTCATGTCCAAGGCTTCACAATATTTCCCTGGCAACTTAAAAAAACTCTATGTTTATTTACATGCAAAGATATTTTTCATATAGTTATTGTTGTCTTTATTATTTCAATAATAAATAGTATGTCTTTATTAGTTGCAAATGAGTGAATGTATCAGTTTCATAAAAGTTATTTACAGCATATTTTATCTATCAGTTTTTAACATTTAAAATATTATGATACTGAAAAGAAATATTTATTCAACATACACTGCTGGAAATCTGTATTTGACATGTTAATTTTTGGAGGGGTGTTCAGGAACTAGTAATAATCTAATAAATAAAACACATTACCTATATAGTAAAAATTCTATAGCAAGAATGCATAACCTAAAGTTTTAAGTATGAAATAACTTGTATTTATGTTTAAATCACATATGTACAGGCTTCAAAAATACTTCAAATAACATTTTGAAAATTATTTAAAAATTTATCTTAATTATTTTTACCTGTCAGGGTGTACTTGTCATTTTTTCTCTGTGTTTTTAATTACTAAAACTGAAAGGTAACTATCAGGACATTGATGAAAATTCTTGAAATTTTTTCAAGTTGTTGCTTCCTCTACTAGCATGAGCCTTATCAGGGCAAGCTGTTTCCTTTTGTTTATTAACTCAGCTGTCTCCAGGGTCTAGAAATGTGACAACACATAATGCTGAACAAATGTTTGTTGAACAGTCAAATGTAATATTACAAGCGCCTGTGAAACAGAGTGTAATCTCAGCAATTAAGAGCAAGTAAAACCAGGCAGGATTTGCATAAGCAATAATTATTTCATCAATGCACCCTTATGACCACCCTGTCTACCTTGATCAATGTGACTACAGTTTCTTCAGTGTTCTCTATTCCAAGATTTTGTATTTTTTAACCCTTTAAGTCTCAACAAGGACCCTATGAAATGGGCCCTATAATTCTCATCATTTTGTAGAGGGTGAAGAGGAGTACCCACAGGCTGCAGAATGCTTCTCAAGGTGGCATGCCTGTGGACTAGCGTCTGTGACTTCAACGACTGCACTGACCTCACTTAACAAGAGCCTTAGAGGGATCGGAGGGTTGTGTCCCTGACATGCGAGAGGCACCCCTATGTCAGCAGGTGCACTCGAAAGTCTCAGCAAACTTTTACCCCTCTGGTGAAAGAATTCTAAGGCATCTTATCAGTGTCCTGTGACTGAAGAGGCACTGTTCCTAAGACATCATAAACTATAATCTCTACAAGTATATTTCCTACTCCCTATGTGTTTACATTTCATAACTATCACCATCTTTTATAACATCACTATTAATTTATTTGTCTATTAGGCATTTTCAGTGATTTGGACTAAGTTCTTAGAATAATTTCTAGGAATAAGATTTTGGATAAAAGGGTATATGAAATTTTCAGGTGCTTGCCAAATCACTCTCTAAATGAAGAAGGAAAAATTAACTCCTAGGATAGGGGATTGTCTCTTTCATCATATTTTTTTCTGTGCCTTCAGTGGTCTTATTAAATATAAATTTTAATTTGATAAATATTGCATATAACTTTGTTTTCATTAAAATGTCTTAACTAGTAAATTTACTATGTATTACATGAATATATCACGGATTTTAAAGTGAACTTATATATGTATGTTCATATGATACACATGTGTACACAGTTGCTTTTCTTTTTCTTTCTTTTCTTTTTTTCTTTTTGGTTTTAAGGAGAGGAGAGTTTAACAGGCAAGAGTGGAGAAGAAGGAAGGAAGCAGCTCTGCTGTAGAGAGACAGAGGGACACAGTTGTATTTCATTTTATGTGGTTTGCTTGTTTAAATGCTCAAAATGCTGACTGAATACCTTTGTGCTTTTATCATTTGTTCTCCTACATCTTACATGAATGTTCTTTAGGTCAAGTGAAAAGCTTTGGTCCATTCTACAATGGTTAAACTGCATATTCAGTGTTGGTGTTCTGTCATTACTGACCCTCAAACATGGGGGAACTTAAGACACTCCCCCCAAAAGTGGGCTTATACCCCATTAAATGTCCAGCGCAGGCAGGTACCTTCGTGTTCTTCATTCCGTAGCTACGATGCGGGGGGTATATTCAGTGAACGGGCCATGGCCATGTCATGAGGAACTCCAGAGTCAGCATGAGGCCCACATCTAAGCCGATAAAGCTACTCAGAACCAATGTTCCAGGCTCACCATTTCACAACCCAAACGCTCACTTCTCATCATCTTAAAAATGTAATGCAGAAACAGAAAACCAAACACCACATGTTCTCACGTAAGTGGAAGCTGATTAATGAGAACACATGGACTCAGGGAGGGGAACAACACACACTGGGGCCTGTCGGGGGATAATGTCGGGGGATGGACAGCATCAGGATACATAGCTAATTTATGCAGGGCTTAATACCTAGATGATGGGTTGACGGGTGCAGCAAATCACCAAGGCGCACGTGTGCCTGTGTAGCAAATGTGCGCATCCTGCACATGTATCCCAGAAATAAAAATCAATTGAGAAATTTTGTTTTAAATTTTGCTGCTTCTATTTCTTCTCCAGCTTAAAGCAGGATATACCCACAGCATTTTTAAAGTAACTGCTTTCAGGGATTGTGGGGTCCCCTCACACCCCTCTCTGTATCATCTCCCAAATCTCACGCTTTTCTTACTATTTTAAATATTGTTTCTAAGATCATCTTTCGATTTACCACATTTTATTCCTGGTTTTCACCACCATGTGTAGGTATGTGCTTGTTTATGTGTTGATAGATTGCAAACTTTATGAATGAACGTAGCACAGAGCAGAGAAAAACACTGACCCTAGAAAAGGTAGGTAAAAAAATTAAAACTATGAATGAATACATCAACCTGGTCCAACTAGGTGATCTCCCAGACAGAGAAGAAAATATAATTAACTTCGGCTCCATTAAATACCTTTCCTAGGTCGTTGACCTCTTTGAAACACTTACTCTTTGCAGCATGAAAATTGACATTTTTATTTGTGTATCATGGTTTAAAGACAGTTTTATTTTTAGAGTTCTGGTTTTAGGTTAAAGCTGCACATTATTAGGGAAAAAAGATTGCCAAGGATTTTGTGTACAGTCACACAATCAAGATTAAGAGGTTAGTTGATTGTTTGCCCTTCATTGCCCACTTTACAGACTCAAACTGACTTTACATGAAAAAGTAAAGCTCTCCAAAAAAGGAAATGTGGCCTCACAAGCGATCAGCATAAACAACTTCCAACTCCCAGCCTTCTGAGGAAATAGACACACAAAAGCACATTCAGGCTGGAGTTACTTAAATAGATGATCCTCTTAATCACGAATGTCCTATTCCAAGTGTGGGAGCAGCCGGCAGGAGCTCTTGGAGTCAGGACTGCACACTGCATAAAAACCTCTGGGGACTCTGTGTGGACCACTCCCGCCACACCTGAATTTAGACTAAACTTTTGAAATCAGGTAAACATTGTATCACATTAGTAGGACCTACTTCACATTTAGCAAGGTAATTTCTATGTATATTGGCCTAAATTTGTAAATGTTGTCCAGATTAAACATCAGTGTTTAAATCAGAATACAGTTTTAAAAAATATACTGCAATTTTATTTCAATCGCACAAATGAAGTTAACATACAGAAAGTTTAAGTGAAACAAATTTAAACAAAAAAGTTATGGTCGAAATTGCAAAAAAGTGAAAATCCTAAAAAGGAAGTCTACCTAAAAGCATGAAAATTCAACATTCATTCGTGTTTCATCTTGAGTTTTGATTGACACTCGATGCTTGTAAATTTTTAAACAAACATTTAAATCATGATGACTACTCTGAAAATGTCAGCACCAACACTAAGATTTGTATATTTGATTTGTTTGCAAATGGCTTCTTAGCCATTTACATAGTGCCTGGTACAGATCTGTCACAGGACACAGTACACACATGTCACAGAACACACACGTATGAGCGTGCAGCAGCTGTGGGCGTGAAGGTGCCTGTGGGAATCAGGCTGGGAGGGATTACAACCAACTTATCTTGCGCTTCTTTTTCCATTTAGATTTTCCCTTCTTTCCTTTCATCGCAATTTCTGCATTATAAAATCCTCAGATGAAACTTTCATGATGAACATTTTCCCAAGCTCTTGGGCTGAAGCCGTCTTTCCATTCCCCTGGGATCACAATCAGTTAACATGCGCTGTATTTCTGGACACTCCTTACTACTTTCCACCTACGATACTTTCCCACACAATCATCCAAGGGGATCTGAAGGCAGGCCCCATTTCGTTCCTTTCCCAATGTCCTGCTGTAGTGTGCAGAGCAATGTGAAGTAGAAGGCACCGAATACGTTTTGCTCAAGGGGGAAATCTATAAAGGTTTTTGTTGTTGTTGTTTGTATTTTCTATATCTTCTATGAGTTGTTTTGGGTGCCATCGACTTGTCAGACTTAAAAATTTACCTTAAGGAAAACTCACAGGTGATTTGCTTTGACAGTTTTGCATTCTGCTGTTCAGAGCAGCAAACATTTTTATTACTCTGTGACTCTGGAGTAAAGCCCCATGTTAAATTTCGTTTTCAAATTGAGCGCTAAGAACAGCATTGCCACTCACGAGAGAAATCTGGAACCCTCCTTTCTGCTAATGAGAGTGTGGTAAATCGCCAGCTTTCTCTTTTTGTCATAGATGCCTGGAAATTAAATATTAATTTTGATCTTCACAGTTTCCTGAACTGCACATATGGTAATTAATTTGCTTCTCCTGGTTTTCACTATCCATCTCCTTAGATTGTTCTGTATGTTTTCAGCAAGTCACCAGAAATAATTTGTGAAAATAGGTCGAGAATAAATGTAATAAATGAAAGAATGGTAACTGCCCTCCAGTTTATGTCGGCCACATTGTGCCACGGAGAGCTCGTGTGGCAGCTGCCTCTTAGTGTCCATCTACTAGCTCTTACCACGAGAGCATCTCATAGCTCTTCTAAGATGGACGCGTTCTTGTCCATCTCATAGGTTCTCCACAAAGCACGTTGTACTGGAGCAAGTGTGAAACTAGGTATCTGTGAGAAACTCTTATGGCGATAACAAAATAAACAGCAAGCCCTGCCCTCAAGAGAAACCTCCTCCCAGTGAGGAAACAGCCTGTCTGCAGGACTCCTGTTATTACCAGTGAGGTCACTGCTGTGTGCTGGGATGTCCGGGCCTGGCAGCCCCCATCAGACGTGACCTGACGTGGGGACCTGGGTCACCCTGTAACCACACAACTCCCACAAAAACAACTGTTCCACACGGCTCTTTCCTTTTTCTTTTTGGTAAGCACATATAATTTTTACATCTCATTTCTGAAATATTCACAATATATAGATTTCTTCCAGTCATATTTTTTCTATTGGTAGTCTTAGAACCTACCTACCAATATGGACATTATTGCAGGAAATCCATGAAAATGGGGACTTTATTTTAATACATTCTACCATGCAGGCTGAAACATGTGAATTTGGCAAAGTGTTTCAAAAATATAGATCCTCATAGGGTCTCATGAATAGACTGGGGCATGTTGGGGGAAAGTAATTGTAAGGAAAAGTGTCATCGGCTGCCACCTCTCCACCTCCTGGCAGTGGTGAGGAAACTACTCTTGCCCAACCGGGCTCTAATTATCACTAATTGAGTATTGTGATACTGATGTACAAGATGTATCCCCAGCATAAGGCATCAATGCATAATGGTGCTCATGCTTTTAAGGGAAAGCAGCTTTCCTTTCTGGAGGCATCGATGATTTACTGAGGTCTCTTCTCCCCTTGATCCCTTCCCGGTGTTCCCATTAGCTTTAATGAAAGGAACACAATATGGGAACAGTGAGCCGATAGGGAATTAGCATCATAATGTGCATTTGATTGCTAGCCACAGATTCCCCTGTTTTCACACTGCCTTCTAGAAGCTTGCGTTTTACAACAATTAGAAAACAAGGAGAAGGGCGAAGATGCTGCACAATGCTGGGACCACCAGAAATCCTCTCGTCCTCTTCAGATGTCCACAACAGCCTTTCAACCATGGCCAGTGGGTTTAGAAAGTTCCAAGTCACAGTTGAACATGGGGCCTCAGGCCCTGATCACATCTTACAATACCAGTAAGATTTAAGCACACTAAGAGACAGGGATAGCCAAATCTCAATCATGTACAGGAAGTTTTAGGCCAGGAAATGTAGGACATCTTTCTTTCTGGGAGCGGATTGCAACACGCTCTAATTTGCTCTGGATGTGGCATCAGAGGTGCCAGTCAGGTATCACTGCTATTGTGATGGCTATTCTAAGGCATGAGAGAATGACTTAGGACAAGGGGAGGAGACATGGGTGCAGCCAAAGAGGCTAAAGGAAAAGGCTCTAGGAGAAGGAGTGGATACACCTGCACGGGACTCACAGGATAGAGTGTGCCTCTGGCTTCAGTGCTCCTGCCACTCTAAACATCTCCAAGTAATGATAGGAAGCACTCAGGCCTTTGGAAAACACCTACAGCAATTGGAGTTCATGAGGATGGGGCGAAGATGATGGGGCTGTAGGAAGGAGAAGAGACTCCAGAGCTCTCTCCCCACCGTGTGAAGACACTGGTGCTGTCTATGAATCAGGACACACCTATCCAGAGGTGAATAAGCTGGAACCTTGATCCTCAACTTCCAGTTTCAGAACTGTTGGAAATGAGTGTGTGTTACTTCGGCCACCAGTCTGTGGTATGCATGTTGTATAGAGACACAAAACCACGAAGACAATGTGGAGAAGTGTCGACATTTTCAGGGATATTCACACTGCAGACAGTCACAAATAAACTTTGTGAACGGAAAGCCATATTCCATCAAGACCCTCTGCCCTCACTCAGCCAACACTGCCAAAGTTAAATATGAAGAACTCGGTTAATAGCTCACAAGTCCTTTAAACTGTGTATTCACATGGGAAAGGTTTAATGATTTTAAATGACAGGCTCACCCAAATAACATTTTCTATTCTCAATTGATTACTTCCTGTTTTTCTTTTGTTCTAGAAAATAATGGGTTTTATCATTGTATATTGCTTTACTGTCTATATTTTATAATACATGACATAATGTTATCACTTTTCACGATCAAAATTAGCTGTGCTTTATTTATCAACCCTTGGCATAGGTGGGAACTTAATGACTTGGAGAAAAAGGTGAACTTGTACTGCGTCTGAGCGCATCCCAATGCCATTCTTATCCCTCTGTAATTAATATGTATCAGGAAGCAGCTGCGAGGTATTCCTGAATTTCAGATTTAATGTGGGGTTTTCAGTGTTGGTATATTTCTAGAAGCATAAAATTGTTTTTCTGGTCCTATGATCAAGGAAATCTTCACATCTTACATGTTTGTAAAGACTTTTTTGGCCAAACTTTCTCACAATTCACTCTGCTTGTCTCTGCTTCTATGTTGTTTATGTCATTTAGATTTGTAGTGCCTCTCTCTGGTTTTCCCTTCAAATCTGGTTAAGCTATTCTCCCCCCACCTTGTTTATTGATTTCGTTTCTTATGCCCCAGTGATGCCTTACTTCTAGATTGTGTCTTCTCTTTATCAAATGAAAATGCACAGAAGTTTCTGCCTAATCTTTTGAGAATCTGGAGAATTTATTATCTTCTACTATCTTTGGGTTTTTCTCCCAAAGAACTTTGTGTCAAGAAGTAAAAAGCCCCTAAGCTACGGAATGTCTGAATTTTGTTTCTGCTGCAGGCGAAATTCTCACTTAGACTGGGGATCCACACCCCTTAGCCAACCACTAGCGTCCCACCTGCTCTCCCCACACCAGCAGGTGGCTACTCTAAAAATCCTTCCATGTTGGGAGTGAAGATGGAGACTGTTTTTGAGTCTAAACCTCACATTTGCTCTTAAACATCCCTGCCATTCTCAGCGATTTTCCCATAACGAGGAGGGGCCCTGCTCGCCCTGGTCCATCTTTCTGCCCTCACCCAGCAGCCCTTCAGGGTTCAACTATCACATGGGAACTGTGATTTCAACTATCATATGGGAACCATGATTTTCTGGTAGTCAAAAATGCCCACACTTCTAGTTCCTTCCAACGACTTGCTATTTGCATAATGCACGCCGAAATGTCAGGAGCCCTCCAGATGGAAAACAGTGACAGTTATGCTACCCGTACAGGAGACTCCAAGAACGGGCATCTCCATAGTTTTCTCCAGTAAAAAACATGCGATCATTCTAAGTGAAGTAACTCAGGAATGGAAAACCAAACATTGTATGTATTCACCGATATGTGGGAGCTAAGCTACGGGGATGCAAAGGCATGAGAAGGATACAGTGGACTCTGGGGACTTGAGAGGAAGAGTGGGGGGATGAGGGATAAAAGACAACAAATATTGTACAGTTTACACTGGCTCAGGTAATGGCTGTACCAGGATCTCAATCACCACTAAAAACCCTCCTCATGAATCCATATGCCACCTGTACCTCAACAACTTACAGAAAAAAAAAAGAAAAAAAGAAAAAAGAACATACAACAGTGTTTACCTAAGTCTTTCTGCACTGTGTTCCAGCACGCCACCCACAGGCTTCATGTTAAATTTTATCAATCACAGCAGTATTGTTCCCTCTGCTTTGTCTTTCAATGATGTCTCTTGTCACAGTTTCCTTGTTTGACGTTAATCGTGCCCCAGAGAAAGACTCTTTTGTATTTATTAGTTCAGTCCCACATGTAATAGACATGCGTGGAGACCCTGTGATCTGACAGGTCACGCAGGTCATAAAGTCAAGAGAAGATGGAGTTGGCAGGGCCTCATTTCCAGTGAGTCAGCAGGAGGGAGTACACTAGTGGCAGGGAATCACTCAGCTTTATCTATGCAGTTGCCCGCCACATAAAACTAGTTAGAATTAACCACAATCTGAGCTAAAACTTAAGAGGAGTGCTGGGAGTTAAATCCTGGTTTGCATTCCTGAGCTGTGTGATCCTGCAGAACTTGCAGAATCCTTCTCTGCCTCAGCATTCTCATCTGCAAAATGAGGATAATCCTTGTACAAACCTCCACAGTTGTTACTGACATTAAATAAGCAAATATATGGAAAGCACAAGACATGGAATTAACAGACAGATCTTAACTCACATGACTACTATTACTACATACTCCATAAGGATCAGAAAACAAATGCATCATAAATTATGTTCATACTATTTAGAATTATGCACATTAGAATTATGTGCACTAGAATTACGTGTGTATCTATTTAAAATTTCACTGCTATTATGAAGTACTGCTGAGAAAAAAAAAAGACCATTAAATTATGTGGGACAAAGATAGAGCAGATCTCAGACCAGTGTGGTCGATGGGAAGCCTCACAAGACCAGGAGGCAGAGGGAAGCACCAGGCATGTGTAGGAAGCTGAATGTGGAAGGAGCCGCCCACGGATAATGGGGAGGGACAGAAAGAGGGCCAGAAGCCGCTAGAGGATTCTGAGGGGAGCACGATGGTCACTTTCATTATTGCGGCTCTATGCATACCAAGGGCAAAGCTAAACATTCACGCTTCCTGTCTTTGGATTTACAACAGCTCCATAAAAAATAAATACTGTTATATGCGCTTTGCAGATTAAAAACAAAAGATTAAAAACAAAACAAACAAATAAACAAAAAACAGGCCCTGGCGCTAGTAGCCCAAGACACCACAGCCGGATAAATCATGGGGCCGGGATCCCAATCCGAGTTGTCTGGCTCTTTTCCCCAGGAACCTCTAATGATTTAAAAGGCCTCAGACATTGTTACGCATCCTCACACGTATAAAATTACCTGTAAGTCACCTGGGTAGAAATCCAGTTACCAGGAAAATATACTCAGGGGACTTGGGACAGGAAACTGTCCTGAGGCCACCTCAGGGCCCTAGTGAAGGGCAGCCCCCATTCTGTGTTTAATGTTTCTCTCTATGTTACTTGTTCATAAACCCCATTTATCAAGCTATATTTTTCAAACCATAGTTCATGTGTGTCATGATAGAGAACATGTGGAATGTATGCTCAGGACCAGTTCCAGTTCCATGGATGGAGGGCCATTGCTGACTGGTTAGATGTTCCCCTAGTCTGGCAGTGTCTGACGGAGCTGTCGCAGCTCCAGACCACACAGTAGTCCCGAAAAATTCAGGTCGGGAACCTCTCAGACTGCGCTCACGCCCACCACCTGCAAAGCCGGCGGCAAGCTTAACTTCAAATGTCACCGTCATGCTCCCAATAAAATGCCACACGTGCACACAGTGTACTGAGCCAAATTCCGATCTGTTGCACAAAGAAACTGCCGACTACAGATGATGAGCCTCTGTTTTCCTCTTCAGACTTTCTGATTCTAAAGTGGTCAGTACTTTTGGTTCTAAGACAATAAACCCAAATAAAGAGACACATTGATATATTTTATAATGTAATGTGGCATTCAATAATGACTACCTCATGTTGAATACAGCACTAATAAGTATACTATTTTGATTTTTCATCTAAGGGTGTGTATGTATATATATATATATGTGTGTATTATATGTATTATTGTGTATATATATACATATATATATATATACACATATACGCACACACACACATATATATATACACACACACACATATCAAGGTATAAATATATATATATATATATATGGCCAAGTAAAATATTTGGATTCTTCAAGTAAGAAAAAATATAGATAGGGGTTTCATTTGAACAAATTCCCAAGACTTGTTACTCATTTTTTATGAAAACTGATTTATTGGTTCAAGATTTAGTGTCTACATCATAAACACACACACACACACAGACACACAAATATATGTGTGTCTGTGCATGTGTGTGTGAGTGAAGGGAGCTCAAATACACAAAAAACTAGAGGCAACAGAAGAGAAAGAGGAGCAAGAAGAAAGCCAGAAAGGAAGAGGTAGTTTGAATCCATGTCTAGAAAATGCATACTATATTTCAATCTTTAGTGCAGTTCATCATAAGCCTTACAAGACAGCACTTTGGAATTTGGTGAAGGCTTGGGAAAGATGGATTATTCAGACACAGAGAGAATCACTGACCTCATGGGGGGCTGTGGCCACATTTTTATTACTGTGCTCATGCTCTTAGCTTTGAAAAACACTGTGGCTTTTATGTTACTTAGGAGGGACTTACCATGAAAAATTACACCACAGATCCTGTACTTCAGGAGAGGATATGATGGATGCCACGGGAGCCTTCCTCATCCCTTTTCACAGTTTGTGGTAAATTAGAAGGTATCTAAGAAGCACTGATGGGTTATAAATTTAAGTCCTACTTCATGCTTTACAAAATTCCCACACCATGTACAAAGCACATTTGCAGAGAATAAATTATTTTAAAGCAGGCATATCTGTTTTTGTTTTTTAGGGTTACATATTGCATTGCTTTGTTTTACCTTTTTTTAATAAAAAGTAAATGAATGCACACCTACCCTCTTGTCTAGTCTTATATGAACACAGAAACACACATGTGCATGCACAGTCAACACACATGTGTGTGCACACTCAACACACATGTGTGTGCACACTCATACAAACACACATGAGTGCACACACAATGTGCATGTGCACATACAAACACACATGCATGCACTCATACAAACACACATGTGCATGCACACACACAAACACATGTGCATGCGCACACATACACACATACAAACACACATGTGCATGCACTCATACAAACACCTCCTCATATGGGAATCTCCGTGCATGGCAGAACTGTTGCACTCACAGAAGCTGGCTAGGTTGATGCCAGAATTCTCAACACAGTGTCTATGAATCAAGTAACTTCTTCAGTGCTGAGTCTGTACTCTAGGTCTGTCTGACCTTTCAGTAATTTTTTGGCCCAATTCAATGTGCACTCTTGCTTTGAACATTTCGAACCATTTTGCATGACTCAATTTTTTTTTTTCTAACTGTAGCCTAAAGTTTCCCTGGCTATCCACTGACTCCTGGTTAAGCCAGACCCTACCCTCTCTCTCCTGCTCT
This sequence comes from Sapajus apella, assembly GCF_009761245.1. NCBI lineage: Eukaryota > Metazoa > Chordata > Mammalia > Primates > Cebidae > Sapajus > Sapajus apella. The sequence goes on from NW_022437056.1 coordinate 2,718,988, forward strand.
CTTTGCTGTCTCAAAGTCCTGTCTTTTCCTCTTCATTATATGCAGACCCCATCCAGAACTGGGGAATCTCATATCTGGGAGCTGCAAGTTCAGAAGAACAGGATTTCTCAAGTCACTTAAAGGCACCACCCTAAAATATCTCCAAAGAGCCCTTTTATTTTATTGTAATTAATTAATTAATTAATTTTTGAGTTGGAGTCTCGCACTGTCACTCAGGCTATAGTGCAATGGCACAATCTCGGCTCACTGCAATCTCCGCCTCCTGAGTTCAAGCAATTCTCCTGCCTCAGCCTCCCCAGTCGCGGGGACTACAGGCATGCACCACCATGCCCAGCTAAGTTTTTTGTATTTTTAGTAGACGCACCGTTTCATCATGTTGGCCAGGATGGTTTCGATCTCCTGACCTCGTGATCTACCCGCCCCGGCCTCCCACAGTGCTGCTATTATAGGTGTGAGCCACCACACCAGCCAAGAGCCCTTTTATTTTAAACTACCGCTGGACCCTGTGATCTTGCGAAGACACTGGATGGAGAAAGAGCTTTATAACGTCCCTCACCTGGCTGAGAGCATCAACATTCTCCCTACAATCCTTCTCTATGTTTCTAAAAGCTCAGTGCAAACTCTTCCAGGGCGTTCACTGAAATGTAGATACCTGAGCACACTCAGACATCCCCAGCCGACCTTTCTAGCCATAGGTCCTGGACAATTAAGTGTTGGACACCTTTTCAGTTTGAGGTGAAATTTGAAATATCATGGCATAGCCACATGCAAAGCCAAGCAACTGACTTTCCTGGCTACCAAAAGCCAGATCCTTCTCCTTTCTTTTTCTATTCCTGTGATCAGCAGACCTTTATAAATTATGTGTCCTATTTTTTCAGCCTACTCATTATTTAGCTTTTCCAAATCCATGCAACATAAAAAAATCCTCATAATTTTCCTAAAGCACTGTTTTCCTTAAACTGTGAGATTTGAGGGACAGAGTGAACATTTGCTGAACATTTTACCATGAAAAATTTATTATGTTTCAGTTTCACTCACGGGCCTGCCTTTAAAATGTTAAAGTGATTTCTTTTTTCTTTTCCTTTCTTTCTTTCTTTCTTTTTTTTTTTTTTTTGAGATGGAGTCTCACCCTGTCACCCAGCCTGGAGTGCAGTGATAGGATCTCAGCTCACTGCAACCTCTGTGTCCCAGGTTCAAGTGATTCTCCTGTCTTAGCCTCCCAAATAGCTGTGTTTGCAGGTGCACACCACCATGTCCAGCTAATTTTTGTATTTTTAGTATAGACAGGGTTTCACCATGTTGTTCAGGCTGGTCTCGAACTCCTGACATCAAATAATATGCCCGCTTTGGCCTCCCAAAGTGCTGGGATTACCGATGCGAGCCACCGCATCTATTCAAAATTTAAACTGATTTGTATTATATTATGAAAACACTGGATTGCTTTCTCCCACCTTACTGGAATGTGTTTATACACACAGCATCTATCCGAGTTCTATGGGAGAAAGCAATCTAGCACATGCACTTCTTCCTTGACACACACCGTGCCTGAAACAGCAGCACAGGTTCTTCCTGTCCCTATGCTTCTCATGCTCAGAGACTACACAAAGCCCAATGTTTCCATAACATGTTCTGTGATGACCTCACTGAGGAACGCTTTCTTTCTTCTCTGAACACCGACAGCATCTTTGCACCTGTACTGCTGATTTGCTGTTTATCACACATGGCATGATAATGACTAATGGGCACGGGGGTTAGCTGTCTTGTTCCTGGTATAGTGGTAGGTTTCTGACATTTACATTCATATTCACCCTGCAAGATAAGTATGCTTAATCTCATTTTTATATTCAGGAAACAAATCTCTGGGAGTTTGGCTCTCAGAACCCAAATGGTTAAGGTACAAAGGGGAAGAACACCATTTTTAATTCCTTAGTTTCTCACTTGAAGGCCAATTCTCCTTTGAGAACTGTGAAGGATGAAGAGGGATTTGCTGATAAAGCAGAAGAGAGAGTTTCCAGACAGAGAAAATGGATTGGAAGCAGGAAACTGCACGTTGGAATCAGGTCACTAGCAGCAGTGCAAAATGGAATGTAAATATTGACAGGCTCAGGCCAGGGTAGTCTCTGCACCACGTCAAGAAGCACAGCCTTATCCTAACTCCAATTTCCAGCTGTAAATTGATACCCTGCCCAAAAGAAATGGTTCACGTTCCAATCTGCTTGGCACATTGCAACATCATCTACCTGATCTCTGAGAGTCACAGTGAATGGTCTGACATCAAAAGACAGAAATCTGCAACGAACAAAAGAGCTCAACTTTTTAACTCCATGTTCTTGAAAAGAGCTCAAAACGATTTTACTTTCAACACACGCCTATTAATAGACCTGGAAATAATAGTACGCCTGAAAATGTAGGAAAGCTATTGAAATATGATGATTTTTTATTCCCTTTTGATGTCACCTCTAAGACATAGTAATCCTCTGGACAGCTGGGCTGGTTCAGAAAACTAAATCAGAGTCTCTGAGCAGTGAGACCTTGGTGAGTCTGTGAATCCTAAATCTGAATCTCAATATTGAACCTGGGTTTTCTGGATCATCTCGATTTTAACCCAGCAGCCCATTATCAATATCACATGGCGTTTCAACAAAGACAAAAGAGCTTGCATCAAATTCTGAAATAGCACAACTACTAAAATGTTGTCCAGTTTGGAGGAAAACCCGAAAATATTATGAATGATAATTAGCTATGGTTTTAGTTCTGTGTTTGTCAAATATGTATGCCACTCACAAACACCTTCACCCATCACAACTCAGGCTCTGGAGCACAGAACAGCAGCACCAACAAGAACTTAATAATGGTCAGAAACGGAGAACCTCTGGACTCCAGAACCGCTGGATCATAATCTGTGTTTTGAAAAGATCTCTGGTGAGTCCTGCACACATGAAAGCTAGACAGGCACATTTAATAGATAAAGATATACTTCAGTCAAAATTCCACTGTTCTCACATTTTATTTTTACTACGTGATATATAGGATCTGAACCAGGACAGCATTTTGCTTTTCATTCACAAAGTGAATGAAAAGGGCATATATAAAAACAGCCCTGAATGTTAAGCAATGCTGATTATGGTTGATTACATTTCCAAACAGCAAGGAAGGGTCATCATTTAGGTCCCAATTTTTCTTTTGAAGTGATATTACTGTGGTTATTGTCACACAATTCACAACCAAAGTAACATAAATGTTTTAAAAGTTGAGTGAAGAAGTAACACCGTTTTTATAACTTAAAAATTTGAAGGTTAGTTGCTGAAGAGAGACTTTTAGGACTAGATACAGGTTAAAACTGTTTTTCAAAGCAGTTTCTACTTCAAAAGGTTGTTTTTTCGTTATAGGGCAGAAATCTGAACTCTCTATGGCACTGTTTCTTATAGCAGTACACATGCAGCTGCTTGTAGAAATCGCTGCATGGGGCAGGCATTGTGCTAAGGGTTTTCCAAGCGTCTGCTCATTTGCTCTAGTTAGCAGCTCTCCGAGGGATGTGGCCATCGCTTCCGTTTTACAGACAGCAATCTGGGACTGCCAGGCTCTAGGTCATCAAACTCAGAGGTCATAAAGCCAAGACTAGAGCCACAGCCTCATTCTAACCGAGTCCTCGATCAGTGATCTTGGCTTAGCAACTATGCTTCTATGGCCTGCTCATGGAAATGTAATGAAAACACAGAAGAGGGCACTGCCCGTCCCTCTCCAAGCTGGGTAAGCCTGGCTTCTTGGCATACTGGAACCAGCTGTGGTAACAGAGACAGAAAACCTGGTTTCTCTTGTAGCCCATAATAGCACTCCTTAGGGTAGGAAGGGTAAAGTGCATGATCTATTTATGACGCAGTTCTTTTTTCCCCAAACAATAAAGTAATTGCGTTAAAAGGTTTCTCAGGAGCCATCTATTTTAAGTTTATAATTCAAAAATATCAAAGCCTTTATGATATCTAATCTTTATTAAGAAATGATGCTGTAATTCTCTAAAAGATTTGAATCAGAAGAACTTAGGTACTTGAATTTATTAAAGTCAAAGGTGGGAAACATTAATGTTCTAGGCCACCACTCATTTAAAAGGCACATCAAGCTTGGATAGCATGTGCCAGCAGGAAGGAACTCAAGCAATAAAATGTCACATTTGTTGGAGGACTATTGGATGGCACAGAATTACCTTATTCTCCTAACCAGTCCTCCATGAAATTGTGCAAACCTTCAGAAGAAAGAGAAAAATTAGATATTCATGGCTTTGAGAGAAACTCTAAATAAGATATCAAAAATGCACAATCAGAATCGGGTTTGCAAATCGGCTGATTTCAGGAATCAGTGAGAATTTACAAGCATTATCTGAGAATCATGGAGTTGTCACAATGGCCCTTTAGAAGGCAGTGTGCTTTAAATGAGAAATTTATTTAACAGTGTTAATTTAGTTTTATTTTTTTTATTGTTACCAGCATGAAGGGCCACATACAAAAAGAAGGAAGAGTGATTACAAAAAAATGGGTATTTCATAGTTTGTGAAATAAATTTTAATCCATAAAAGTTTTTTTTCCATTGCCTACAACTTACATTATTTATAGGAAATGTGTTTTTCAATAAAATAAGGTTAATTTGCGGAAATTTGACACAAGAGAAGTATTACACCAGAGCTGCAGAGTTCATCTCTGCCCTAAGAATGGTAAGGATGGAGACAAGGAATTCTCTCCTGGGATAATTATTTTTCTGACTGGTCCCATCTTTAGAGATCAGGGATGTTTTCTTTTTCTCTGTCACTCCTTCAAGTGGAAAATTTTATAAAACCTTAGAGTAAAATATTACATTTTATCCATAGCTAACACCATTTCATAAATTATAAAAATGTTCTGTATTTCAAATATGTATTCTTTGAAATTGTTTTTTTTAACTTTATTGAATTTCTGGTATTGACTTAACCCAAATTAAAAGATTACTCTAGAATGCTATTTCTAGAATTTGTGAAGAAATCTGACAGGCTTAATTCTAGGCAACAGGATAGCCACTGGCTTCTCAGAGTTGCAGGGGCACCTGCTGGTGAGTCCATCCCTTTCTTGAGGAAGGAGAAGGGAGGGCAGGGAATCATTCCTAGGGTCTATGCTCCTGGTAGTGAATCAGAAAGTCCAGCTACCCCTTCGCAGAATGCCACCTCCGTTGCTCCTGGAGGTTAATTCTGACATGAAAGATTCTGCCTTCAGTGTCTGCTAGAGATGGTGTTTTTCAGAGGTACAGGAGGGAAAATGTGTCTTGTAAAATCACACCTGACTGAAGCCTCTGCAAGAGACAGCCTACCAGTTTCACCCTGTTTGTAGGATTGCAGCATCTTTCCCAGCAATTCCTTCACTGCCCAGTGGCTTAAACCATCCCCAGCCACCAGCTGAGAGAAAAGGTGGAGATTGGAAATCAGTTCCATGTAGACATCGTGGAGAAGGTACTTAATTCACCCAGGTGAAATAAAAATATCTGGGATAATGTATGTGAACAAAAGCCACCAATCAAGTTAGAAATTCTCCACATAGTAGAATTAGCTGGTATTAAAATTTTTTTTAAATTATTTGCCTGTTGAGTTTCAGGGCGGAGGTAACTAGGTTTTGGGGTAGTCTGTGGTGGCCAGTTTTCTTTACCTACCTAAGACTTCGGTGGGTCACAGTTGCATATACCACCCTGACTAGTCACATCTTTATGCACTAGCTTCATGTAACATCAGCCTGTCATCTACGTGTCCTCTTAGAAGCCTGATGATACCCGTCATTATGTTATATCCTGAAATATGCATAACAGGCAAGCATGCTAAGATGATTACATTACTGTATAGTTAATAACGCTGGAGAGAAACCTGTAAGGGTAGCTGATGGTGACACCGCCACACAGGAACAGAGCTGGGTAGGAATCAGAAGCGGCAGCGTGCTTTCCTTGTATGCACTGAGGCTGAAGGCTGCTGAGGAAATTCTAGGATGACAGCGGAATGCTCACACACTACTTTCATCTTCCTGTTTTAAAAGTCAGCAAAGAAATGTGACCTCGACTTTTTTAAATAGAGGAGGAAATATACGTTGGGGCTATGTCTGTTCAAGTCTCCACGCAGCCTCTTTGCTTGCTGGATGGTTGATTATTTTACTTCTTTGAAGCCTATTTTTCTCATCTATAAAATGGGAATTGTAGCATCTCCAAGTAGCAGCAGGGACTATTGTTTACATTTTCCTGTTATATAACAAATACTCAGTGATTCTTAGTAGTAAATGTCTTTTAGAAAAAAAAAATATACCATTTAAAAAATTAGAAAAGACATTTTCATTAAAAGAGGGGTTTATGAATAGAGCTTCAATATCATGTTAATTATGTCCTTAGACCTTCAGCTGGCATGTAGAAGTTCAAGAAAAGGAGAAATGTGTATACATATGCATGTGTGTGTGTATGTACATATATTATGTATACTATGTATATTTATTTTTATAAATACATAAGTATATTTATAAATATTTATTTCCTGTTTATGTTATACTTGGTTCCATGAAAATGTGTTGAGGTGCATACCTTACAACATGTTCCTGGAATACAATTACTGACTCCAAATTTAAGATAGAAAATATGGGGCTGGCTGTCACGGTTCAGGACTGTGTAGTCCCAAAACTTTGGGAAGTCAAGGCAGGAGAATCACTTGAGTTTAGGATTGTGAGCAACATAGCAAGTCCCTGTGTCTACAACACTTTAAAAATTAGCCAGGTCTGGTGGTATGCACCTGTATTCCCAGATACGAGGGAGGCTAAGATGGGAGAATGGCTTGAGTCCAGGAGTTCGAGGCTGCAGTGAGCTATGCTAGAACCACTGTACTCCAGACTGGGTGACAGAAGGAGACCCAGTCTTAAATAAAAATATACATATAAAGGAAAACACAAAAAACAAATCTGTCCATTTCAGTTGGTGACATTGGGGCATTGCTGGGTGATCTCCTCCATATTCATAAATCATGTCATTGCTTTTCCAAAACCATTTTTCCCCCAAAAGATTGAACTGTTAATATGGAATAGGTCAAGTCCATAGGAACAAAGAAAGATGGAAAGGCCACAGTTGACCGGGGCCAAAGAGGCCAAACCAAATGCTCTGTGGGTCCCTGGCTGGAGCCCTCGCCCAGAACAGGCATCAGTAAAACGGTCAGAGGAAATCAAACCGAGTCTGAAAGTGAGTTAGTAGCACTGGGGCTTCATTAATTTCTTCATGCCAATCATTACACTATGGTTATGTATGCTGTTAGCCTGAGGAAAGCTAGGTTTAGGATATACGGCAACTCTCTGTGCTAGGTCTGCAAATTTTCCGTAAAATGAATTCAAAATTGTTAATAATAACAGGAGGAGGGAGAAGATGAGGCCTCCTTCCTTTTATTTTGGGGCAGGTGAGAGAAGGGTTGATTTCAGGGAGTTTGTTTCTGAGCATGTTCCTCTATAATTCTCCCTTGTTAGAAATTAAATAGAAACCAAGTCCCTTATCAATTAAGTGACAAGTTGGGTAAACATTGGATATTTTAATTGACCCTTCAAGGGTCCTTTGAAGCTCAGTCAGCTTTACCCATTTCTCTGAAGTTTTGTTTTAACATCAGCCAATCACTGATTAGACTGATTTAATAGTGAAATTGTACCGGGTTAATGAGAACAAAACACACTAAGGTTACAGAACTGTCTTCCCAGAGTTTCCCTTGTGAATTTGCCTCAATGTGGGCAAAAGAGCCTCAAGTGATGCTGGTTAATGAAAAACAGAGCTTATGCCTTAAAAAAATCAAAAAGTAACAGATTTTTCTCTTGAAGTAATAAGGCAGGCCTAATCCAAACTCGAAGAAGCATTCTTGCATTTATTATGGCTGATCTTTTCTAGTAAGGGAGATCACACCACCTGTTTGTTTCACTAGTGTTATTTCTGTAGTGTTCTTCCAGTACTCTGCATGCCCCTCTAAGCATGAAGATAATGGGGTAGACGGTAGGTGGGCAGTAGGGGATTTCCACATGGAGGGGAGCAGCTGAACAATTGCCCCAGGATACAAAGGCACATGAACATAAAGACATGTATGGGTTCACTGGGGCAAACTGAACAGGGGTGGGGAAAGCCTGGTGGGGAGGAAGCCAGGATAGAGCCAACTAGGCAGCTGTGGACAGCCTGGAAAGGTTGTCCTTCCACAACTGAGGCTTCCAGGCTCTGTCGTGAGGAGCTGACCCTCAGTCACAGAAGTTAAGCCATGGATGTCTCTAAATATGAGTTGCGACACATTTTCAATGCATTTATTTTTATTTCCTTTTTCCTTTTCTTCTCTATCCCCCACAAACTCCCTGTTGCAGAAGGGGTTGGTCGCATGGTTCTTTTGTGATATAAGCGCATATTTTAAAGAGAGTAAATGTTCCTACAGCGTTTGCAGCCAAGACTCTACAACCTTAATCCCGTTAACCATCAGGTCTTAATTTAGAAACCATAGAGGGAGAACACTGAAATCAAATCAAATTTCGTTCTTCTTGATATTTTTAGAGGTACAAGTTATAGGCTACACCATCAAATCTCTCCAGAAAAAAATAACACTTGGCTAGCTTACCCACTGCACATTTCCTTTCTAATTGCAGGAAAAAGAATGACTAGACCATGCTATAAAGTGACTAGAAATGGCAACTCTCTATTAAATTAAGAGACTGATAGGACGCCAACCTGCATAAACTTAGAACCTGACTAATAAAAAAAAATGCCAGTCTCATCTAATGTACATATAGCCTATGAGGTTGAAATTACTAATCCACTGTATGTTTAATATACAGATAATTTTGGCACATGACATCATCCCCTATATTTAGACTGCCTTCGTCGTTGCCATGGCAACACTGACTTAAAACACAGCTGAGTAGGTAATTTCACTCCAAATTAAATGAAAAGAAGGCTAATCCTATTGTTCTTAACAATTTTCCAAGTAGCTTCTTCTTAGAGTGCCCTTGCTTACATGTCCTGTTTTTAAAAACAGATTATCAGGAAATTTTTGTGTGTGTCTGCACTGACTGCACTCACAGCCACACACTGCCCTCCTGGCTCTGTGGAATGACCTTGTGCTGAGGGAGAGGTCACACCACCCACAATGCTCCTCAGAGCTGTCCATGCAACTCTGGAATGGGCAAACATTTTCAACATATACCAATTTGGGTCATTTAATATTTCAGAGACTGTCACGCTAAAATAATAGTCTTTTTAAGGTAAGTCACACTATGCATTTTTATAGGCCTATAATTATTCACATATACTTCACATAATTCTGTTTTCTGTTTTAAAGGTGCTCCTGTAGATTTCCATAGTTATTTAGGAGAACCATCTCTTTCTTTTCAGCTTCCACTGAAGAGTCATTGAAAGCTGAGTGTTCCACTTAAAGGTAGCCCTTATGGTTGTGTCAAGATATTTCTTTCGACTATTATGATAAACATCAAATGTCACACACACACAAAACCCTCTGCTGACCCAGCACATGTGCCAAATTGCTTTTTCATCTCCATCATGACAGTTACCTGTTCGAAGCTTCATAATCCAGCCTGCAGTCCTGAAACAGAGAAACTGTACTTCTCTGACAGGGCACTAAAGCTCAAACTTGGAGTATACTGACTGGGGGGCTATACAGAGAGAGTAGAAAATGTCCCAGGGTCGGAGACCTTGAACCTGAGCTCTGAAAGGGTTCCATCGGCTTTGCCTTCTGCACATCTGAGATTTACTTTTAAATGTACGCATCTCAACCTGCACATATTTCAGGTGTATTTTTAAATCTATAATAATAGATAACGAAATAATGGTAGATAACAATAATTATAGTGACTCTGCAGGGCTTTGCACCAAGCAAACAGGACAACATAAGTCGTCCTAAGAACACAAGTGTAAATACAACTCTACCTGGCTAATCATGGCTATTTGAAGGCAGCAGCTAAGCTAATAGGCAACAGAGTTTATCAGTCATGAAGGCACACAGGGTCAGAGTTCCCACTGAGACCTTTCCCACCAACTTCCCTGGCAAATACCCAGAGATATTCGAAAGACCTAGAAGATGTCTTCCAGTGTGCATCCAGGCACTAAGAAGACAGGGGCAATCCCCCTGGCTAGCCGGGCTTGTATTCTCTCTGTGACAAGTTGACATAAAGTGCTACAGTGGTCCCGCCAGCCTTTCAGACAGAGCACACTTGTCATCACAGTCATGATCTGCACTTTCTGACATAAACTCAGTTTGTTTGCTAAAAGTTGCCACTAGTCATGGGTTCTAGAATCACTGACAAATCGTCCTCACTTTCTTCTACTTCTCTCCCAACCTGACATTTTACCAGCAAGGCCCTCAGTCAATGCCCAATACCTCTAGACTCTCCTAAAAATAAGACCATTAACATGAAGCATATAAATTCTGAGAATCACTCCCTATGTAGTTTACACTTCAATGATTTTCTGAAAACCACAATAGTGTAATTCTAAAGATAGAAAGTGTTTAGATCACTTGAATATCTTTAGATGATTGGCAGAGAATAGGCACTCAACAGATGTTTGATTAATTCATCTTTTAAATATTTTTTAACCACAGCCTCTCTTTTGAGGAATAGACCTGTCTAAGGTCACAAGGCCTTCTTTTGGCAGAACCTGTGGTAGAATTTAGGTTCTCCAGCTCTCAGCTCAGCTTTTGTTTCCATGAACTCTGATGTTAGACACAGTGAGATAGGTACTGGTTTAAACAAATTCCTGAGTGTTTAAAGTTAAAATTGCACAACATACATTAAGCAGATGGGTCTTGGATAATCTAAAAGTGTCATTCAGCATGAATACAATTGAACGCAAAGGCCATTGAGGTAGAGTCTGTTTAGTGTTTTCCTCCCTCTTATTTGGAGTAACAGTTAACAAAAGCACAGTAAACCCAGCAAGGAAAGGACTTCTCTGTGAATAGGAGCCCTCCACGTTGAGCCTCGTGTTTTGGGAAACAAAGTACAGTCCAATTCAATTCCAACAATGGGTTTAAAACAGGTGTCATATTTACAATGTGCTTCACGTTTGACATTTTTATCCTTTAGCCTTTGCACTGAAATGAAACTGTAACCTGCGGACATGTTCAGTCACTCATTTCATATTCTCCTCTTCCTACACATAGACGGCCAAGATTTTCTCTGTGTCTACTTGAGTTTCACCACACATATACTGGTTAGTCATATTTCAAGATCTAAAACACACAACTGAAGCAGTTTTGAAGTGTTAAGAATTTAAATAATAGAAACAACCACAACAACACAATTTAACATCAACAAATGACTTAGTTCGAGGTAGAATGTAAGGCTTTACGCAGCTATACTTTTAATTCTCTCTTTCAAATTGCACTTACAGACACAAACAAAACTGTTCTTGCAATCAAGACCATCACACCAAAATAGGCTGTACTTCATAAGATCTTGCTTTCCTTTGCCTCCGCTAGGGTACACACTGGAGAACTGACCGTCCTGTGATTAACTGTATGCATAGATTGGACTAGGTTCTGTGTTAAGTGGGTGTGCCTTTGAGGATCTTGTAGCCACAGGCACTACCCATACGTGGCTACATAATGTGGTACGTGGCCTTCACCAAGAAAAAGAAATGTACAATCCCATAACTGCAGCAGTCTCTCAACGTGAGATAAAAGAGAATACACAATCTAAAACTATCTGTTCACAGTGAAACAGCTCCAGACCAAACCCAAAACTAACTAGCCTTACTTCGTTTCCTTAAAAGAGTCCAAAAAAGAGAGCGCTGTAAGTTCAAGCACACAGATCACTTCCCAAACTCCAAGCACCAGCACAAAGACAGCTTAGAAACTTTGAAATGAGTCACACTAAAGGTAACTTTTTCAGAGCCAGAAAAGCAAGGCATAAAAAGAATACTCGTGCTTGTCAATGAACAACCGGAGACAAGCAGTTCTCGAAGCTCGAAGCTCGTTGGGGGAAAACCGGGAAAACACACCTGCACCCTGTGTGCCATCTCTTCCCAGGACTTACCATATGGATGGAGCTTCTGTGCCACTGATCTCTAAGAAATCGTATCCTTCTTCCAGCTGAAAGTCAGTGAAGACCAGAGCAATGGTGTCCCCGGGCTCTGCGAGAATGGTCCAGGTGCAGTCAGCATTGTTCTCGTACTCTGAAGGGAAGTGCGGGCTGGAGATGGAGCTGCTGGTCCCACGTAAGGTTCCTCCGCAGGCTCCCTCAGCTGCAGGGACAGAAGCAGAAGGCATCACATCTCAGGGCGCTTTCATACACGAGTGTGTCCACAAAGTGTCACTCTTGATCAGCAACAAATATTTACTGAACCCCTAATTGAGACACTCCATCTGAAAAAGAATCACTTTTGATATGTTAATGAGTTCTATGAAAGGCTTACAAAAGTCTACCATTTAAATTGCATTGCTAATTGAATGGCCATTGTGGGAAAGATGGAAATGGTGGCTTTTCTAAAATGTGGAATGTGTAGTTGCCATGTACTTGACATTGACAGGCAGCCTGACAAGATTTTCAAAGATTTTCTCTGAATCCTGGAAGACGGAGCTATGTAAGCTACGTTTTCAGACTGAAAAACATGTGGCCATTTTTTATTAATTCATGGATACCTGTCTTTGAGAATACTGTTCCCTTAAAAGAAATGGTTGCCCTAATTTTATTTTCTATAGAGTTGACATGAATTTGGGTTTTGAATTTCAGATAGCTATTGAGTAACATAACAGAGGCACATCACCTCCTAAAACTGTTCTTGGTAGAAAATAGGTACATGAGACATAAAATGGAATATATTGGAAAACTGAGAAGTGAGAGACCAGTAAAGATAAAAATGCATTTAAAATACAAACTGACATTGTAAAAATTATTGGTTAGAAGAGAAATAGATCTTGCAAAGTTTGCTATAGAGTAAAAAACATTCTGTTACATTTATATCATCTATTTCAAAATATGAGGTACATATTATGTACATATTAATATTATGCACATATTAAACTACATGTGTGTATAGATACATGAAAGAGAAGCATTTTAAAATAACATGTTTTAAAGCATTTTTTAAAATTCGTTCCTTCCCTCCTTTCCTTCTTTCTTTTCTTTCTCTCTTTTTTCTTCTTCTTTCCTCAAATACTGCCTATCCAGAATGTATATTTAACAGTCATTGATTCTGATACTGCAGTGTGGATGATATGTAAAAGTCAGCTTGTTACCAAGAGTGGGGAGTTTGCCTTAGGCAGAGCTTGTGTGACCAGCCCTGAGCTCTCACAAAGTGCATATAATTGACCCTACACACACACCCTCTTTCCACCAAAATTATGGCAAAGTGGGAGGAACCGACATCCTTTTATTGACTCTTCACAAGTTGCAAGTTCTAGTATTTCTTTCATCTTTCAGGGACGTGCTTTTATTTCGGCAGGACATAAGCATCACGGAATGTTGAAATAGACCACACCTTGTCGGCAACAGTGAGAAGGTAATACAGGTCCCTTCTGATTAGCTGCCTTCAGTTTACTCAGAAGAACGTCAGGGACACAGCGGGAGTTGAGAGCACACTGTTTTAGTTCCCAGAGTTTGGAGGATTGCATTTTCCATCCTGCCTATGGGATGCTAGCGTGGTCTACACGCTGGGTGTCCTCATGCTGCTTATGTCAACTAATGCATGGCAGCTATAGACTGGATGTCTTTGACAGGTTCACTTGGGGGAAAATTGTTCCCTTCAAACATCAGTGAAATCAAGACTGCGTGAGGGATGGGTGTTCTTGTGTTTCAGTAGCTGGTCAGTTCGGCACGCCCACCCAAAGCATGTGGCACTGTGGAAAGGGCCGCTCATACTTTGTAGGACATCTCAGTACACTCATTTTCGAGATCCAAAATTTATTTTTAAATGAATAATTATTTAGTGTGGGGATTATAAAAAATAATGCTATCATGGTAATGTTTTCTTTTAAAAGTGTAAAACTGAACACGAATAAAAGTAACTGTGTGCATACCGCAATTTGAAAACTGTGAAAATAGTTCCTTTGGCCACAACCAAATGTGTCTCCTGCCTCCCGCCCTGCAGGGGCACCTTTGTGCAAACACACACATCCCTGGTCAACTGAGAACCAGCTCCACATTGCCCGGCAGGCCACGGTTTTTATTATACCCTTGAGAACAGCTCGTTGGAATGTGATCATACATATACATTTCCCAGTTAAAATTGCATTTTTGAAAACAGAGATAAAAATCAGTAACAAATAAAAATAAGAGGAAGCACATAGTCCAATAATGAGGAAAAATACAGTGGCCACTACTGAGAATCAGACATTGTGCAGAATTCAGCTCTGAGGCCCTTGGGCTGGGATAATGGTGAATCAGGTTAGCAACTAAAAATGAGACACACTTCGTGCTTTTTTTCTTTAAACTGAAATTTAATTATCCTCTTCATAAACGGATGAGGTAAACAAAACTAGAGACAGATATTTATCATTGATTAAATAATTCTATATAAACATATCACACATGTATATAAATATTTCTGTTTTTCATGTATGAATATACCATATATATTATTGGTCACTAAAACTATAATTTTATCTAATATTGAGATTTTATTATTTTCTCTGAGTTCATTATATACTGCAAAAGTTAAGTCATCTCAATGTAAGAAAAAGAGTTCTATCACTTTTATTATATAAAAAGATAAAACATCATAGATATGTGGAATTAAAAGAAAAGTTATCAAAGTCCAAGTTGCCAAAATGATGTAGTTGAAAGATTAATGAAATGTATTAATTGAAATCCAACTGCTGAAACTGCATACATTCTATATAATTCACCTTGTTGGCAAGCAATCCCCCCTTTCAAAGTTTTAGAAGGCGAAAACAAAAAAAGAAAAAAAAAAATCCTGACATCAAATGTTTACAAATTTTTGCCATAGCAACCTATGAGCTGAAGCATTGTTTATTATTTAAAAAGCTATGAAATAGTTTTATTTATGTGCATAGTATAGAATACACATAGAATACAAGTGTATAGAATAAGAAACTTAGCTGGATTCTCCTGGGAAAGCATCTCAGTAACCTTGACCAGAGGCGGATTTAAACCCATCTGACAAGAGTAGTTACAGGCAGCCAACATAAACAGGGACACCAGCCACAGCTCCAGGGCAGGGTCCTGGGTCCCCACCCTGCAGCCATTAGCCCTCTGGTTTCTCTGCTGCTGGAAGGTCCGACGACCTGCAGGCGGTGTCTGGGGAGTTTGTGGGGCTCCAGGCAGTGCATACGTGTTAACTGGTATGAGAGTGTTTTATTATTTTAACGGCTGACAGAACGGTGCTGGTGCCCACTCCTGAGTACCAGCGCTGATCAAATGAGCATACCTCCCAGTCCTGCAGCTCCCTTCTATTTGAAATGGCAGTGGTTGAGTTGGATAATCTCCAAGGTTACATCTATGTCTAATTTTTGGATCCGCAGAGTCTAAGATCTTAGACACTTAGTATTTACATTTTCCTAAAACTTCACTTGATGAATGAGTGGATCACGGAGACCCTTACTTCACTGGACCAGAAGGTGTACTGTGCTCACTGAATCCAGGTAAGACCAGAACATCTACAAGAGACAGGTGTTGCAATTTTATGGTAACTTGGTTGGGAAAGGATTAGATGACATAAGGAAGGCAAAAAAGAAAAGTCAATAAAAATAAAGAAAAAGAGAAATTAAAATAAGGTAGCAGAGAGGAAAAACAATTCTCCCAAACCTGCAGTCACTATTGTATTTTCTTCAGTAGATATTTTAATGCCCATAGAACATTTCAGAATGAGCTAAAGTTAGAATCATGCCAGGATAAATAATATATGCCAGATGTATTAGAATTCCTTGTATAGCACTCCACATAATATGTTGTAGAATTCTGTTAAGATAATTGGATTGACAACTTGAATATTATGTACATAACACTAACAAAAAGAGTTCATGCTATTACTCACTGGAAAAAAATGCTTAAATCACAGAAAAATCTTTAGTATAGACTGAGGCAAAATTAGTGTTGGTGCATGTGTATGTGTGTGTGTGTGTCTGCATGCAAGCCTATGTGTTTGTGTGTACTTGTGTATGTGTATTTACATGTTTGTGTGTATATGTGTGAGTGTAATGTGTCTTTGTGTGTATACGTGTGTTTGTGTATGTGCATATGTGTTAGTGTTTGTGTGTGTTTTTGTGAATTAACAAAACTTTTAGATTCTTAATTTCATCACTATTTTTATAACGGATTTTATTTTATAAACAGCAACGTTTTATACATATGTAAACATAATAGCATTTGAGGAAGGGCCACATAATTACTATCTTTGATGAGCAAAAGGTTTTTTAAAAGTAAATCAGTTTGTTCTACTTTTAGGTTTATGCAGCTCTGCATGTTGACCCATTTAAGAAATAGTGCAACAGAGGGAACCGTTTTCAAAGCACATTTGGACTAAGAAAAATTAATTTCTTAATTTTTCATATAATATTTACTTGTGAACTTATCTTCCAGTTTGGTTGATAAAGATATTAAATTGCTTCAACATATCACTAAAGTACAGAGACTCTGCTGATGGAAATGGAAACCTTTATCCCTGTAGTGCAGATGTGTCGTAAGGACCCAAATTTAGTATATAATTAAATGTACATCATAAGTGATGACTGAAGAGGCATTTTTAAACAAAGTATACTGGAATAACTGAACAGAAATTTTAAAAACATTAATTTAAATATTTCCTCATACAAAATACCTGTTACAGGAATTAAAATGTTTGAATGTATGAAATAATGGGTAACTTGCCACAATAAGATAAAACATATGGTTTCTAATTAAACATTAGCTCGACTAACAGAAATTGTGAACTTTAGTGAAGCAAAAGTAACTTTATAAGTAAACCAATTTACATGTTTATGTTTTTCAAAATAAATGTATAAAAATTAAAATAACACACTAAAAATATTTGCAGCAACACAGAGGATATTATTTATACTTATTTTATTGTATTTTAAAAACAAGATGCAAAGTGATAAATGGAAAAAAGATTTTAAAAGCCAATTTAAATAAGAATGAATTCCAGAATAAATTAAAAGCAGACATAGGCCGAGTTTCAACCTTTCTTATTATGATAGGCATTTAAATTAAAACAATACTGAAATAACATCTAATACACATTAAAAAGCTAAATTTTGAAAATACATAAAAACCAAGAGTAAGATTGATATATTTGTATGTTATGTACAAATATTAACATGCATTAGCGTAATGCTTCAGGCAATTTATCAACACACGAGTGACAATGAGAGGGCTCATCGTCCCTGGCCAATTATCCAATTTGGGGTCTGATGTTTACTGAATACATTTTAGGTGTCTAATATGCTATACCAAGATCGTTATGTGAACTGCTTTATTTAATCACTTCAAAATTGTGTGATAAAGTGTTTGTTTTTGTTCCTATTTCACAGCTACCAAAAGAGAAGTTTTTAAAAAAAATTTTTTTAGAAAACAGAAAGTCCATCAACTGGAAACATTAGGAGACTCAGAAAATATCAACTAAATAAAATTAAAATTAATCAGCATAAACATTTTATTGCAAAACAGAAAAAAAGGGTATAATGTTTGCTCTGTGAAAAGGCAGAACAAATTGGTCCACATTAAGGTATATACATATGTATATTTCTACTTAAGTATAAAGACTAAGAAATACAGACTTTTAAATATAATTGTGGTATTGTAGTACTATAATTGTTATGAGAGATTTTAAAAAATCCTTCAATGTTTTGTCAAGAAATAGTTTAATATCTATAAATCTCCTGATAACATTCATGAATAATGAATGAAACTTTTGAATTCTTAATCATCGTAGATGTAGAACATATAATGTGTTTCTGACAGAGAGTGTATCAACAAACTACATATTTAAAATATATTAGAGATGCTGTTGTTTTTGTTTTAAAATAAATTCTGCCATGAATCTTTTTGGAAAGGAAAGCCTAACTTATAGTAGAAAAATAATTGCCTAATTTATCTATTAAATATCTGGATTTTGTGTAACAAGGAAGACATAAAAATGAAGTAGTATTTATAGCAACGTATAATTTGCTATTATAAACAAAACATACTTGTTTGGGGTTTTTCTTCTTTCCTTCAGTTTACCATTCTACAATATATTTTAGATTTTAATAAATTTGTGTATTAAATAGGTACTTTCTTAAAATTATTCAGCTGATCAGGTTTCAAAACTGTCCTGGACGAGACTGGAGACATTGTTCCTTTTTGTTGTTGTGTTGAGATGGGAGTCACGCACTGTCGTCCAGGCTGGAGTGCAGTGGCACGATTTCGGCTCACTGTAACTTCTCTCTCCTGGGTTCAAATGATCCTCCTGCCTCAGCTTCCCAAATAGCTGAGATTACAAGTACTCACCACCATACCTGGCTAATTTTTTGTAATTTTAATAGAGATGGGGTTTTTACCATGATGGTCAGGCTGGTCTCCAACTCCTGACCTCGTGATCTGCCCGCCTTGGCATCCCAGAGTGCTGGGATTACAGGCATAAGCCACAGTGCCCCACCCAGGAGACTATTGTGCTAAGTGAAATAACTCAGAAATGGAAAACCAAACGTCGTATGTTCTCACTGATATGTGGGAGCCAAGCTATGAGGATACAAATGCATAAGAAGGATTACAATGAGCTTTTGGGACTTGGGGGGAAAAAGTGGGAGGGAGGTGACGATAAAAGACAACATAGATGGTGCAGTGTATACTGCTTAGGTGATGGGTGCACCAACATCTCAGAAATCACCACTGAAGAACTTACTCATGTAATCAAATATCACATGTTCCCCAATTACTTAAGGAAAATAAAATAATAACAAAGTTTCAGACCTATAGACATTTATTGTAATTGCAGAAAATGAAATGCAGGGTCAGGTCTGACTCCTTGAATAGAGACAGGTGGCTGGGAGGTCAACGCACCCTCAGCAACCAGTTAGGTACGAAATGCTTCACAGGGTCACAGCCTCAACCTGGTGGCTGACAATCAACGCTGAATTATTTCCGGTTTCAAATCATGCAGTGACACACTTGCCTTTCTCAATGAATTGGCTCATTCTTTGATTATTTTCTTAATTGTGTTTTATTATCTGAGGACATGGGATTATGATGTTGGCAGTCACAAACTCCCTCTCAATTGAGAGAACACAGGGTGTCTCCCATGGATACTGTATGTGGTGCTGTATTCCTACCTCAGACAACAGAAGAACTTTCAAGACTCCCTCATTTGATTTGTTTCAGCTAAATATTTGGAAGCGAGTTGTTGTATACAAGCAAACATTAACATTAGAATAAACAGTGTCAAAATCTCATTTTCACTTTGCATTAATAGACCCAGGACTGCTAGCATAAGCGCTGCCTCTTAATTCCCTAGTCCCCATGAACAGGAGCCAGCTGCCAAAATCACTGGGAATTGGCTTAGAACTTGACTTTGCAGAACCATGCATTTATGTTAATTAATTTATTCATTCAATACATATGAAAACCAATGCTCTACTAGAATGAGCAGGGGAGGCTTCTCAGAAAATACAATATTTAGGCCAGATTTGAAAGAAAGGAACTATTCAAGGACTGAGCTAGAGGAAGAGCATTCCCAACAGATGGAAGAGAAAGAACCACATCCCAGAGGAAGATCTGACATGCGTATATCGACCACAAATGATTATGTACTGCAAATTCCCCATGACGTTTTTGGGTGCATTCTCATGCAGTTGCTGAGATTTCCTGGGTAGAAATATACCAAGTTTTTGTGCAGGAGGCAGTCTCATTCACCAACTCAGGAATAAACAAAAAATCAAAAGCATTTGAGAGGCTGAGGCAGATGGATCACCTGAGGCCAGGAGTTCAAGAGTAGCCTGGCCAACATAGTGAAATATGATTTCTACTTAACATACAAAAATTAGCTGGGTGTGGTGGCATGTGCCTGTAATTCCAGCTACTCAGGAGGCTGAGGCAGGAGAATCACTTGAACTTGGGAGGTAGAAGTCGCAGTGAGCCAAGATCACCCCACTGCACTCAGCCTAGATGACAGAGTGAGACTCTATCTCAAAAAAGAAATACACAAAGACAATACTCTCAGGATATTAGTATTAATTACAATTGGTCCTTCCCTTTGTCAAATCCATGGGTAAAGCAAGAGAGGGAACAACACTAGTCTATGTCCTTTTCCTTTTAATCTGCTCATGTAGATAGCAATATCACAATATCTGATTTCTATAAAAGGAAGTCCAGAATGGAATCAGAAGCAACTCACCACGAATTATCACGGCTTATATCACTATTCATGTTTCTTTTGTGACCTAGAGAACCCAAGACTTTTAGTTTTTCTCAGTATAATAAAGCACACATGCCCAATGGCAATAGAACACGCCTTCTATATATTTTCTATTCAAAGCTGTAAACTACTCACATCGTCACTCAAAATAAAACCAGAGCTTGCCAGGCCCTGAAAGGCATTATGTGAAACGGACTCTCGGCTTTTCCTATTCTTTATCCTCCACCTCCTTTGGCTCCTGTCTTCCCTGGCTCCAATTTCCTTGTTTTCTCACTGGGTGTAGCCACAGTGCTTCCCAGGGCCAGGGCACCTATGTTCCTGCCCCCGCGCCTTTGCACTGACCACCCTGCCTGAGAAGTGGCATCTCCTCAACTGATGTCAGAGCCCTTCACAAGGCACTTTCCTGCCCACCTTGTCTGACCACCATATTTAAACTAGCACTCACCCAGATTGCTTCCTGCCTCTCCATCCTGTGTGTTTTACTTCTCAGTGCATGCTGACTGCAAAGCAATGGCATGCAAGCTTTATGAGCCTGTTCTCGCACTGCTGCGCACCTGTTCCTAGGAGCCAGCCTGATACTCAGGAAGCATCCTCTCTTCCTCTTTGCTTTCTTCATGCAATGAATGAAAAGTGAATGACTCTGGCTTTCCTATAGTTGTATCAGTCACAAACAAGCCTCCATTTGGTTGTCTTTAGCAAGTGTTGGGACTATGACAGAAACATTTTTAGGGGGCTATGTATGGCATCAAACCATACTCTTTCCAAGAATAGAAGAAGAAAAGTTAGTTATAGAGCTATGTGGCTTTTTAAAGAATGAGGTTTAAAAAATAGTCTGTAAGAACTTACAGTAAAATTTTAAAAACTCCAGGGAAAAGAAAGAAGTGTGAACCAAGTAACAGCCAAAAAAAAAAAAAAAAAAAAAAGAACAGTTTCACAAACTCTTAGAATGATATTTCAGATAAAAATTAATTACCAGGAAAAATATTTCATAATTATAGTAATCCATAGGGAGTATATTTGCGTGTTGCTTATTTTCAGCAAGCAGGTAAGCCACAAGTCCAGGAAGTTTTTTGTTTGTTTTTAAACTCACCAGAGCAGCATGAAATGAAGTAAAGGCAGACAGAGAAAACAAAATAGTTACAGCAAAACATTTTAAAAAGATAAATATGAGCAAGTTGCAGTACGGCTGGAAAAATTAGTTCAAGTTCCATCATTAGCTTATCTACCACACATAAAATAAAAAATGTATTAAAATGGGTAATTATTAAAACAAACACAATTATTCTGTCCAATTTTTAGTTGATATATTAATGTAAATATTAATGTAATGGAAGCTCCTTTTATTCCATGGATATTAAAAATCTTTAAAATATATCAATTTTTTAGACAGTAATATAATTATGTTATATCTAAATAATGTTTTTTTTTTAATTTGGAATCTGAAATTTGGGGATCTAATTAAATAAATGCTATTTAAAATTTCAGCCCTCCCTTCTTGTTTACACATGATGCAGAACAAAAATTGAAGTTACTGTTGAAACTTATAAATACTTGATTGTAAAAGTTAGCAAACAACATATGATTCAGTAATTTTTAAACTGTGCTCCTATGACTCCCATCCCAAAGAGTTAATGTTTACAAATAACAAAATAGTCAGTGAGTAGGTTTGCTCCCCATACCAAACTTTCATCAGAGTAATTATTTTTAAGAATCTCTTTCCTGCCGGTCGCGGTGGCTCACGCCTGTAATCCCAGCACTTTGGGAGGCCGAGGCAGGTGGATGACGAAGTCAAGAGATCAAGGCCATCCTGGTCAACAAGGTAAAACCCCGTCTCTACTAAAAATACAAAAATTAGCTGGGCATGGTGGCAGGTGTCTGTAGTGCCAGCTACTCAGGAGGCTGAGGCAGGAGAATTGCTTGAACCCTGGAAGGAGGCGGAGGTTGCAGTGAGCCGAGATAGCACCATTGCACTCCAACCTGGGTAACAAGAGCGAAGCTCCATCTCCAAAAAAAAAAAAAAGAATCTGTTCCCTTTATTATCACAAAATCTTGCATTTGGAAAAAAGGTTGTACAGCTAAAAGATGTTTGAATGCCATTGAGTTAATCCAAGAAGATGATAAAGCATTTAAGGAAAGATGCATTTGAATCTACTCATTACTGTAAGTGGGGAAAATAATTCCAAAGGTAAGCAGAAATCAGAGTGAACTGATTTCTATTTCCTCCCAAGGAATTTCAGACTTTAAAAAAGTTTCTTTCTCATCTCTAAAATTGTTATGCCCTTTTCCTAGGCATAAATGTTGCTAGAAATCTGTCTATGGACATAACTTAAAATGCAGAATAAACATTACTTAGAGGCAAACTGCCATGTTTATCATAAGGAAAAATGAAATAATCTAAATATTCCGCAGCAGATAAATCATTAAATAAACTATGATACATTCAAACCACAGGATGATCAAATGTGTTTACCAAACATTATAAAATTCCTTCAGCTAATTTCTATGTTATAATGTTACATTTATAAAACACAGGGTATACAATAAGATGTATAATTCTACCTCAATTTTTATAATTGCATGGGAAAACATCGAGAGAAATAAAAACTATATATATATAATATAATATTTAGTTTGTAATACTAGGGGTTATTATTTAGAAAGGAAGGACCACAAAGAGCTGGTGGTCAGGACCTGGCCACTTCTACAGGTGTCCACTACTCCAGGGGCCAGAATGAAAGGAATCCAGAGACATGGACTGTTCCTGCCCCATCCTCCGCCCTCCTATTCTCATAGACTCACCCCCACTTACCTCATGCCTGAGGCCATTAAGAGGATACTCCTATATAACCTTTGCCTTCCTTTAACTACAGTCCCTGAAAAAACCCCTGGTCCCCTGGGTCGACCTGTATTCCTTCAACCCTCATCACCCTAAAGTCGTACACATCTTATTTTCTGACTCCCTAATCATCATTCTTCCTATGATCCTGAACGTCTTCTACAGCTTCCTCGAGAACTGAAAGTCAATTACAAGCAGAATTTCCTACATTTCAACTTTTTTTCTTTGACATATTTGCCTTTCTTTCTTCCTCTGATGGAAATCTGGATGTCTTCTCTGAAGTCATCTCAGTAGCCAGTACAGAGTTATCTGCATCCTTTTTTTCTTATTTTCTGCCAGTGTTTACAACCAATAAAACTGTGGTACAACATTAAAACAAAAAAAGTCACAATGGAAAAATGTGAACGCAGTCATCCTTCGGTATCCATCCATTGGGAATTTGTTCTGCGATCCACAGTGCTCAAGTCCCTTATATAAAATGCAATTTTATTTGCGTATAACTTATACACGTCTTCCCATGTATTTTATATCATCTCTAGATTATTTATAATACTGAATATAAATGTCACATAAATGGTTGTTGTAATGTATTATTTATGGAATAATAACAAGGAAAAAAAATGACATGATGGCTGGTACAGATGCAGCCATCATGTGCCTAGTTACATTGTAGACATAGCAACAACGTAGCATTTCGTAGATTTAAAAATGTGTATTTTTCATTCATGGTTGAATCTGTGTATGCAAAACCCACCGGTAAGGAGTGACTGTGTATGATTTTATGCCATTCTACTCACTAGTCCCTTCATACACTCCCCGTCAGGCTTTCTCTAATCTTTCTGGCCAATTATTCTCAGCCATCACACCAGTTTCATTCCACCTTCCAATCCTTGGTACGATGTCCAAGAATCAGTCTCTCCACCTCTTCCTTACGTTACATTTATTCATCACCTTGTTGATTTCATCCAGTTTGAACCCTCATTTATTTTTTATTCTTAACTTTTATTTTTGTTTCAGGGGTACACATGCAGGTTTGTTACTTGCATCAATCTTGTGTTTCGAGGTTCGGTGTATGCATGATCCTCATACCCTGGTAGTGAGCACAGCACCAGATAGGTGGGTATTCAACCTTCACCACCTCCCTCCTCCCCCGCAGTAGGCCTCACTGTCTATGTCATCTGTATGTCGACAGTTTGCAGAGTGTCATTCAGTCCCATAAATCTTTCCTAAATTCCAGCTCTATGTATCCAGCTCCCTAAATGACCTATCCCTATGGCGTCTAAATAGTGATCCAGACTTTCTAACCTTACAATGGTACTTTCTATCTTTCCATTTTCAAATCTACAACTCTCACAGTCTTCTCCATCCCCATACGTGGTAACTCTATTGTTCCAGTGTTGTAGGAGAAGACACAGGCTGTCATCTGTGACTCTTCTACGTCTCCCCTAAGCCACAACCACTGTGAGGGGAGTTCCATCGGCACCTTCTTTAAACAGCATCCGGAGTTCAAACGTGTCTGCAATCTCCGCTGCTGCTGTCATCTCTCAAGTAACATCATCTGTCATCTACCTTCTGCAAAGATTTTCTTATTCATTTGGTTTCTAAAAGTCCTTCCTCTCTGGGAAATCACATGTCTGTTCTCATCAAGTAGCCAGAGGAGTCCTTTTACATGTGGTATCACATGATGCCATTTCTCTTCTCAAATCCCCCCACTGTGCTCCCACACTGCTCAGCACAGAGGTTCAAGTCGGCAGGCTGATCTACAGGGTCCACTCCTATCCTCTGGGACCCTCTGGGACCTTCCCCCCTCATACTTCTGACCGTCTTCCTACACCCACCAATTGTCCCATCAAGCTCTTATTCTTCATTCACTCACTGTACACTCTTGTCTCATGGCAAAACACCTGGTGGTTTCTTCTGTCAGGACCACATTTCTGATATTCTCATAGGGCTTACTCTGTCACCATCATGAGAGGTCACCATATTCTGGTTTTGCAATATCAGAGGGATTTTCAGGATATGGGACCTTAAGTTGATGAGACCAGGACAGTCTTGCCCACAGGATGACAAGGCAGATGGTCACCGTAGCTCTTAACTGTATGTCAGCTTCTTAATGAGAGAATTTTCAAGCACTTATTTCAACAGGATAGATGGCAAAGTTTATCTGTTGCTTCTCATTTGCTTAATTATTTTTATTGTCTATCTCCACCCATGAAAATGATATTTCTATAAAGACTGGGATTCTTTCTTGTCATGTTCATACTGCAGCCCCAGCAGCTAGAGCTAACGCTGACAAATCACAACTTGTGGGTTACCTCCAGCCCAGTACCTGGTTTTACAGATTGTGTTTTACTGAAACACAGCCATGCCTATTTGTTTAGGTGGTGGTGATGAGGTCTTTGCTCTACAAAGACAGAACAGGTTGGCTGAAACAGAGACCATACTACATGAAAACAAAATGTTTGCTATCTGATCTTTGACAAAAAAAAAAAAAAAATGTTTACTGGCCCTGATTGATAAGTGTATCTGATATTTTGCAGGTCCTCAATAAATGTTCCTTGGAAGAAAGAATTAACAGACGCAAATACTAAAAAGACGTGGAGAAATATTGATGTCTATTGGAAATCAAAGGCAATAAAAGCAACTTTTGCCTATCGTTTCAATGCCATGAAATGCAGCAAGTTAAAAAGAAACACAAGTATCTAAACCTATAGTACTTGTGGTGAATTGCCATAGCATTAGACATTCATTCAGCAAGTTTGCAAAGCATAAAAAACACTCCTAGAATTTTGTCCTTAAGAAATAATCTAACAGAAGCAACAGAAGCAGTGCTGTATGTGCAGGGACTCTAATTATAGCATTGCGTGTAGACGTGAACTTGGGAAGCAGTACATTCAATTATACAGAGAAAGATAATAAATTGTATAATATTGTGAATCAAAGTATGTCAATGAACACGGAAATGTGTATGACTTAACACTAGTCTTCTAAAGGAGAATACAAATGTTCTCTGCTCTGTGACTTCAGCCTCTGAGAAGCGTTTTAGGCACCGAGCTGGCTTCTTTTGGCCCCTGCTCCCCTTCCTTTCTTACTCTTCCAAGACCAGGATGTGATCCTAATAGCAGTTATTGGTACTGAGGAGCACCCAGAGCACCTCATCTAGTCTTCACCAGCCTTGCGAGATTGAGAGTAAGAGCAGTCCAATTTAACAGATTCAGAACCGGAGGCTTTGCAAGAAAATAGCTTGTCTGAGCTGTGCTAGAATGACAAAGTCCTTTCTGGTGAACACCTCACATTACTGCCCATCATAAAGGCGGGCCTTTACCTGGGCATGGATTCATTCTGGCACTAGACAAATTCATCTTTACATCTCTATAATTTAACATGGTACCTCCATGGGATAGAAGAATTTTAAAAATACTATAAAGTACCCACAAATCTGAAAATAATGGGCAGAGGCACTTGTGATTATTTTTTAAAACTGTTACAAGATTTCATGGGATTAAATAATGTGAATAACATGCTCAGCAGAAAGCCTGTAGCACAGCAAATATGCAAAGCACGTATACAAACCAGGTCGACTACAATCTAGGACTGATTTGTTTGAATACATAGTTTTGTTTTCAATTTTGGTAAGATTTACACTGGAGTTGTTTATTGCAAAGTATGCAAGAAAAGTGCTTAAAATCAAATGGTCTAAAACCACTCAAACAATTTAAACCTAGGTTTCTTACATAAAAACTGTCTCATTCAATCTTACTTTGTATTTCTTGTCCTGACGTGACAGATCATTTAAGATTCATTTTACAATGTTACTGCTGTAACATAATTGATAAAAACACAGCTGTGTTTTAAATATCACAGAATTTATAGACACCCATAAAAAGCATGACTTCTCTTCCTTCTCCTCCCCTCTGGCCATGTCTTCCCTAGTTTTCCTGCTTTTTCATCACTAGTAGCAGAATGTCTGCTATTAAAAATCCTTGACTGACATTTCATAAAGAACTGGCAGGTACCATATTGCCATTTTCAGTCATGTTATGTAAGGCTTAGCAATTAAAGAAATCCACAGCTTCGGATAGCTCTAAATGAAACAATGAGCACACATTTAGCATGTTTTATTGAAGGTATCAGTGCTACTGCCACGGCTAACTTATTTCATGGCATCTTGGCCCGATGACTATCATTCATTCTTCCAAGAAAACGCAACTGTCCCAAAATACATATAAATCAGTTCGATCTTAAAAAATACTCAAGACAGCTGCTACACCCCATTTTGTCTACAACTGTTGGAAAATACTGACAATGTGTTTTGACACGTTTAGGTGAATACTTCTCTCAAATGTACATGTTTAGACAAAAACAAAGGTGAAATTTGATTCAGCAAGTGGCTTTACTTTCCAATAATGGTTCATATGCTGTTACTTTCTACGGTTTATTGATCATGCCTCCAAGCAAAACAGAAACAAACAAATGGCATCAAACAACAAAATGTCTCTTCAACTGCCCCAAAGAAGCTTGTAGTTGGAAGGAAAGGTAGAGAAGCACCAAGTCAGAGCTGGCTATTCCAGCCACTTCTTTAAGCCTTGGACATGACACCTAACCTCTCAGAGAATTTGCTTCCATGTCTGGAAAAACTACCCATTAATATTTACCATGAAATTTTGGGATGGAGTCATATAAAATTTCTTATAAAAATTTTGGATGGAATTGCATAGAAGCGTGTAAAGTTCATAACATAACACCTGCCAGAGAAGATTAGTCTAAGTAAAATATTTAGTCACGCGATCTCTCCACTCTTTTTGCTTTCCTGCTTAATTCATAGGTACCTCAAAAGATTCCAGTGGATGAAAATAGGGAATAAATGGGGAATCATAAACTACTGACCAACTGCCTCTGAGACATTTTGCCATTTCTTCTTGCCTCAATCGGCTGCCTGAGATGACAGAGCCAGGGGCAGAGAAGACGCATGACCCCACATCTGCACTGAGCCTGTCTCTGAGCATTCTCCAGGTCTCAGGCCTGGGCTCAAGAGTGCAAGCTTGCTGCAGGATGAGGAGGTCCAAGATTTTAGTGAAGGATCTGGGGCTATGAGAAGGAAAGAGGAGAAAAGATGAAGATTAACCCAGTCCTCCATCCTAAAAAGTCTTTTTCCCAGAGGAGGAAAACTATTTGAGTACCTAGACCTTTCCCTGCTTTGCCTTCTCCAGGTTTGTCTTACTCTGCAAAGAAAGAGCTTCAGCAAAACAGATTTAGCCTATAAGTAACATGTCAGGAAGACCCTTCAGCCAAACCATCCTCCTTGGGTTAAGGGCTCTCTTGAGCTAAGTTTATGTGCATATATTTTTGTTTGTTTGTTTCAACATCCATGAGGCTGCTGGAAGTCGTGTTTATCAGAGACGAAGAACAGCAATTTTAGTTGGGCATGGTTCACAATCCTGAAAAACAAAATCCCAAATGCCATAATCCCGATTGTTGAATCTCAAAACACTTAACTCCTTAAAGTCAAAATCCCTAATGTTTAAAACCCTGAAATCACAATAACAGAAATCACAGGAGACATGTCCTAAAAAAACAAAACTAGATATTCATCCTGATGAAGACTTCAGAATGAACTTAGTGACTGTGGAGTTCAGCCAGGCTTGCTAGATGACCTCCGTGCAATTGTCTGTATCTACCCCCACAATACACTTTTTTTTTAATATGTTGAAGTTTCCTTCTAGAGTTCTTTTTTAAAGTTTTCCTGCTATTTTGAATTGTCAGCACTATTTTTCAAAATTTGGGGCTATGCAATTCATCTCATAATTTCTAATATCAAATACTATATCATATGTAATTCTAAATTGTGTAGAAAGTATCAGGGAGTTCTAATTAGTAATTTTTTTTTTCAAATTTGACTCTACACAATTGCAGGGTCACATCATGGACTCTGTGCCTCAGCATCACACATACCTGGCACAAATGTTGAAGCTTCCTGAATAAGTGAAGAGATGTCCTCTGTACATCTGCACTTGTGAAAGATAAAATTTCGCCGGATCTCAGCTCTCTGGGTGACTCCATATCTGGTGGTCACCCATTGAAACTCATCATGGTTTTCAATTGATGGAAGGACTTAGACTGCTTATCATAGTATTTCTGATGACTTCAACCATAAAGACAGTTGTACACAATTGGCAACTATGCTGGTATGCATTCATACTTTTTGCATTTTGATCCATTGCTTCATGAGTATAGTTTGTTCACTCACAACTGTTATAGCTGTGCAATTGTCACTAGTGTGTGTGCATATGCCTGGAAATATATGCTGTCTTATAGCCTACCGTACTGCACAAAGTAGCTTACAAAGTGTTCTGCTGTGTTTTTATGGGATTTTTTTTTTCAACTAAACCCCCTTTATTAAAAAATACATATCTTTTACATAATTTAAAAATATTTTTCCAGAATTATATTTTCAGAATTTTATTTTTCTGGGATTTCAACATTTGGGATTATGGTGTTTGAGAGTCTGTCTTTTGGGATTACAATCTTTTGTCATTTTTGTCAGTGCTCAGATTAAACAAAATGCGTATTCAGTTATATACACAAAGAATGCTGAGGAGCTGCCATCACATTTCCCTCTTGGGACCTTCCTGCCTCCATTCCTGTCATCCCCCAGCTTGCAGTCCTTGAGTGGCTGCAGGTCTGTAAACAGAGCTGCACCTGCCTCGCACAGAGGAGCAGGTGGAGGAAAGGGAGGCAGTTGAAGCCGAGCAGCTTCCCTCTCTCTTGGACAAGCCATGTCACCTGCTTTGATGAGGAAAGAAGAGCCTCTCCAAGCAACCAGTGCCCCTGCTCCACTCACACTCTTGAGGGGTCAATCACATGTTTATCAAGAAGAAAATACTGTTTAGTTCAAGTTTCAAAATTTGTTTCTCCATTCTAAGTTAGGTTCTTAGAAAACATTTATTTTTCTCACAAGTTAGAAGGGAACAGATAGCATGTGACATGGGCCAAAGTGTCCATAGTCAGATTCCACCTTCCCCTCATACAGTGCGGGACCTTGGAGAAGTCACTGAATTCCTCTGTGATGGAGCCTCCTCATCTAAACCAGAGGAATGGTGGTAATACATAACTTCTAGACTTGTCATGAAAGTTAATAACAAGAATGTATATAAGGCATTTAAACACTGACACTTTGCAATTGCTTTGCGTTTAACTCTGATTATCACACTTCCTTCTTAAAATCTACAATTGTAGTGACTAGGCTAAAATCTCCATTGATTCCAGACAGATGCTACTCCATTTGCTAGAAATCATCTATGTCTGGATTATTGCTAGACGTATATTTTCGTACTAAGCCATGTTGTTGTAAGAATTAAAGAAAGAGTAAAGAAACATGAAAAGTGGCTCAACAGCCAAAAACAGGTTTATTTTGGAGAATAAACATGAGAGGGGCTTCTGGCTGAGTTAGGTCAGAGGTGCTTTCTCTTACTAAGAGTTTTTAAGGATTCTGGTGGGAGAGCTTATCACAGGCTCAGAATGTTTCTGTGTCTCTGTCTTGCTTATCTGGGAGGGAGAGTTTTGTGTCTGTTCCCATACATCTTCCTGAAGCTGCAGGCATATCCCCAAGTCTGCTTTTAGCTTCCCTATCTTCATGCATCTAAAGGGAAAGGGATGTGCTTATTAGGGCCCACTGTTTTACTGGGGCCCATTGCGTGAGTGTGAAGCTTGGTGGTTGCCCCTGAGACATTCCCCTCCCTCTGTGCCTGAGCTGTCTGATCTGTGTTTTACTGTCTGCTCTTGCTGGCTGCTTATTGCTAGGAGGGAAGTGATTTCCTTGACAGGCATGAGGTTAGAAAGGGAGCTGGAACTTAAAGTGGCTGTTTGTCTGACATGAAGGTGCTCCTACTCTGTCAGTGATTTACGTGCACATGGGTGTGAATGTGCCTGTTGTAGATACAGTTTAGATGTAGTTTTCCCAGTACTTCAGTCCACGGGGTGGTGTGTAAAATAAAGTGACCCACTGCCGTACAGGCATTTCTTTTGCTAGGCATTCTTTTCCTTTTGCCTGAGCCCCTAACCGTGTCTCTCAAGACAGTCTGCTAGTTTCTTAATCTAAAGAATATCAGTAATTTAGAAAAAAAAAATTTATTTAAGAGCCACCAATCTGGAGATCCTGTAGTTTACATGAATTGTCTTTCAAACTGTTTGCCATTTTGCTCTGGGCTCTTAGTTCTAAAATGTAAAATTATGCTTAGAGGGGAAGGGAGAGGAGATGGAAATGGTAATTATAGTAGCTGATATTTTTAGAGTTTCTCTATGCGTCAGACTCTTTGCTAACCATTTTACCTGGGTTATGTCATTTAATCTTTACAACAGATTTCTCAAGTAGGCACTTTTATACAGATAAAAAACTCGAGGCTAGAGAGATTAAATAAATTGACCAAAAATGCAGAGCACCCACTTGATAGAGCTGGGATTTGCCCCAGGTGACACTGCAGAGCTGCTGAACAAGCTGCCACACCACAACAAGCACCTTCGTCCTCTACTTCGTGGGCGCAAGACTGCAGGATGTAGCATTTCATTTAATCCTTTATACTGACACTGAGCAGGACATCTGTTCAAAACACTTGCTTTTTCTATGCCATATTGATAATATAGCATAGAGATTGGTTATGTGACCTCTAGGGTCAGGCTGCCTGGGTCCGGTCCTCACCTCTACTGCTTTCTGGCTGAGTGAACGTCTCAGATAAGAAGAATACATCATAAAGATGGAGACGTCTGAGAAAGGCCTTCGGTTCACTTATGGTAACGATCATAACTGCTAGGTCCATAGAATCACTTTTTAAAATTATTTCTTACTTATTCCAGGACACATCACAAAGATGTTTCTATCTTACTCCACCAGCGAGTCCATGTGTCCCTCAAAGTCTTCTGTAATCTTCATTCATTAGACCCCACGTCATTACTTCCAACCTTGAGATAAAGTCCGAAATGAGATTTCTTTTGAGAAACCTTTTTAGATTAATCAAGAGTTAGCTTACTCTTACCTTTTGCCTAAACTAATTTTAAAACAGACTCTGCTTTCTGGTCCTATTCAGCTCAAATATGCTTCAGCCATTGCTGAAAGTTAAAGGGAAGGATTTCCATCAGATTGTGACGTGGATATGTCACAATTTCAGACCCATTGCCTTATCAGTCATTAGAATTAAACTGTATCTGTTTGTTAAATTCCAGACTAAAAGTAAAAATGAAACCCAAAGACAGCAATCAGAGCTCTACAAGCATTAACAATGAGAATAGAGGATAAAACAAGTTTAAAATTCAGCTAGGTCTGAGCTGCAATACGGTAGCCTCCAGTGTATGTGGCTCATGAGCAATTAAAATGTGGCTAGTCAGTATTGCGGAATGGTATAATTGAAATACACAGCAGATTTTGAAACTAGCATCTTTTAAAAAGCAAAGTACTTCATAGTTTACATTGATTCTGCATTAAAATTATAACTTTTTGGATGTATTAGTTTGACAAAATCCATTGTTACAATGTATTTCACCTGTTTCATTTTACTTTTTCCAGGTAGCGTCTGGGGATTTAAAATTTCATCTGTGGCTCCCATTGTGGGTTGTGTTTTATGTTATATGGTATTACGGCACTGCTGTAAATACCAAGTAGCAGGTTTTTGTTGGTTGTGCATGTGGCAGCTGAATCCCACCTCCCCCCCACCCAGTCCCCAGCATCGTCCTCAACAGAGTGCGGATGCTCCAGGTGGGATTAGCTCCTGGGCAGGTGCATCTGGGATCATCTTCATGCTACGTATTATCCTGATCCCCTCAGGTGACTTCTAACATGTACCTGCTCTCTTTAAGCCCTCTCCACCTGGCCCTTTTCTCTTTTGACTCGTGCCTGGGAAGCTTCCCCCAGTGACGATTATTTTTTCTCTATGTTTTGTTGGAATCCACCTTTACCTATCCCCATCACCTCTTCAATAATCTTTTCCTGAGTGACAAATGTAAAAGCCATGTAGTAATAAAACTAAATCAAAGAAAGGAAAGCCTCTGGGATCTAGATGGCTCAGAGATAACAATGAAGTAGTGTTATCCCTCTCTCTAGCTTGGAAGGAAGACAAACTTTCCCAGACCATTAACAAAGCTGACTAGCTCTTTTTCAACTAGCTTCAGTCAAGTGCTGCCTAGGAAAGGATAGTTAGGTCTAATTCTGGAGTCCAATATTAGACCAATTGCTTATATTTTTCATTCATAAATATAAATATTTATATTCATTCATGAATAAATTTTATATATTATATATTATATATTAAACATGTATATTCATGAACATATATTTTTATATATATATATATATATATATATATATATATATATATATAATACATATTTATATTGTGACCTGTAGGGTCAGACTGCCTTATATAAATATATAAATATATATTTATTTATTTTTAAAGATGGGGTTTCACCATGATGGCTAGGCTGGTCTTGAACTCCTGACCTCAGTTGATCCACCCACCTCAGCCTCTCAAAGTGCTAAGATTACAGGCGCAAGCCACAGCGCCCGGCATAAATATATATGTAATATAAATCTATATATAGATTTATATTCATGAATATATATTGAAACATGTATATATACACACATGTACATGAATGTATATGGAATAAATATGTATACTCCAATGGCATTTTTATTGGAAATAAAGGTACAGATTTAGTTTGGTCTATGTCTCACTATTCATTTGCTTATCTCTTATTTATTTCAGATCTCAGGCAAGGAAGAGAATGTTATTAAACAACCCTCTAATGCAGAAGTGAATAATATACTTAATGATGCATTGCTGTAAAAATTACAGGAGGAGATGTTTTCTATGCACAATTTTATCCCTAGCTAATACATCTATCAGTGTGGATGCAGAGAAGGACATGAGCAGCCATGCTCAGGTTTAATCACTACCTTTCAAAGCAAGATTTTGTAGAAAACATGTGAGGTGAAACTCAGAAAACATGTGAGGGAAGGTGTCAGGATACAGAGTACCCATTGAGGGTGTAGGTAAAGGGAAGCCTCAGAGGTACTGCTTTGCAAAGTCCTGGAAACCATTCTGGAACCCTCAGGGAGAGGAACATGGTAGATTTTGGGGAAATGAAGGCAAGGGGGTTACTGAAACCTGTGGCAAAATGACAATTTACTGGGGGAACAGACAACTAGAAACTTTAGGAATCACAGAAAATGATTGTATTTCACATATTAAGTAATTATGTCTAAGTTAGAGAAGCAAATTAGTAGCCTTCAGAAAGAAAAATAGTTCATTCAGAGCAAGAATTCAAATGGTTAAGAAGCAGAAAATATCTGGATTATTGTGATGCAAGCATGAGTACAACTAAGCAAAAGAAAAATAAGGATCCTTCAAAATTTTAGGACAAATAAATAGCAGGGTGGCAAAGATGGGACAGTCTTTCACCAAACCTGTGTTTTCCTTCTTCCTGAGCTCACAGATGCTTCCATTTCCTGGCTTGCTTTGCAGAGAAATGTAGCCGCGTGGCTGAGCTTCAGCCAGTGCAGCGGATGTGGAGGAGATGTAGACTGTGCGGAGGACCTGCCCATCACAACTCAAGTTCTTCCCTTTCAGCCAACAGGATGGAGCGGGCCGGAGACCTTCATGGAAGCCAGATGCAGAAGATGGCCATCTCCAAGTCACCGCTACCCCAAAATTTATCTGAACCAACTACCCATCATTGAGACTCATTCCAAATTTAACACTTCTGTGTGAGCCCATTAACACTGCACTAATAAAACAAGCAGAACAAGAATGCCCCGGTCCAAATATGAGACAAAAGTAATTACAACTTCATTATGAATAACTGAAGCAAAGCCAGTGCTCATCTGGACTCTGGGTTGAGTGACATTAGAGATTGTGATGCTGGAATCACAGAAGAGGAAGTCTAATGACAGGCATATGCTTGGCTCTGTGGTAAGCAATATTCATGCAGTTTTCAAAATATGAATGCTTATTGCTTTTCAACTTTTATAAGCAGCCTTTAGATAAATTAAGGAGGACTTCATTATTATTTAATCAATTATAAATGCTGACATATTTGACATCACAAAGCTTCTAATGCAACTGAGAGAATAAAGAGGCCAAAACTGGAGAGAAGATATACTAGAAAGAGTAGGATATTAACATCTTACTAAGTGGAAAGACAAGAGATGCTACCAAAAATTAAAGAAAAGTAGCATAAAGGATCAATCGTATTATTTCAATTCATAAATATAATGGATAGTAACCAAGACATGGGAAGCAGAAGTGAAGTAACATATTAATACTCATATCAAGATGTCAAATGAGAAAGTTTACAATGGATAAAGTAAAAATAATATTTTTAACATATTAGATAAAAGACAATAATGACCCAAAACCTGAAACAGTTAAATGTTATTGAGCCGGTGGCATAAGAGTATGGATACGCTGATGGAAGTTTGCTTTTTGTGGTAAAACTTTCTTTATTATTAAATTCCTCAACCATGTTCATACGTTACTTAAGTTAAATTTTAGTGAAGGTGGGATGAGATCACCAAAACTATAATTGACTTGTTATAATGTCTAAGTCAGAAATTTCAATCAGAGGTCAACTCAATTTGAGACTTTAATTTTTTGTTACAGAAATAGACATATTTTCCCACCCATTTCTTAAGGTTCTTTGAGGTAAAAGCAGGATCTGGCATTTATGGGCCTCAGCATGTTCCCAAGGAGACATTGCATAAATGTGACTGCCAGATGCCTTCCATGGTGGTCCCTTGGATTTGAACATAGGATGCTGCTGCTGGTCGCTCTGCGAAGCACGGCATACACAAACATACGTCGTTTATGACAGCCTGTGATTGGGAACTTCCAGAGTATGATGTCAGGGATCTCAGCTCTGCAATGCTGCTGAGAATTGTTTTAAGTTAAGCTTGCTAAAACAAAGTGTTCCATCATAGAATAAATAAAAGCATGTAAAAAGGTGGTGTTCAGGTGAGGGGGAGCATGAATCTCTGTCTGAAGTAGAACTGGGCTGGGTTAGGCCCGGTTGGGTTCAAATGGCCTGACACCTCAGTGATTGCATAGGTAGAATTAGGCAGCCTGGGTAAGATCAGACTAATATTCACAAAAATAAGATTCAGAATTGGAGCAATGGAGTCAAGGGGATGCCGAACGGGCCGCAAAAGATGATGAGACTGTAATTTCCCTCGGCGTGTGAGCTCCTGTGAAGAAATACACCTGCTCCCTGGGGAGTGTTTGGATCAGATGTTAGCTTTCTCGTGGAGGAGGATTTTCTGCATACAAATATTTGCTCACTTCCTTTTTACCTTCTTGTATGTCTCTATCCAAAATCCAAAGACAGTGGAGCATCTTCCACGTTTTCCAAACAGAAAGAATACCTTTGCTCTGTATTCAATACTCTATTTCCCCGTAGTGTCCTGGAGCTCAAAGGAATTTATAACCTATCCTAGGCTCCACCTTATGATTTAATAATTTATGACTTAATAATAAAGTATGGCAAACATAAAACAAATTAAGAAGGCATTTAAATCAAGAGGCAAAAGCATTTTTCATTGAAACTATCTGGTTGCTTCTTTCTTTTTTCATATTTTGCCCCTAGACAGACATCATACCCATAAGAAATGAAACAGTAAATCCTTTTAAGGACTGGCAGAGCATGGCAATAATATACAATAAATAAGGTGAATTCAGAAAGATACAGATATTAAGTTGAAAGTCTCACGAATAAATAAAGAAAAGCTGAAAGATTACCTCCTCAGAAAAAGAAGATTTGAGGTCTCATTTTTAATGTCAATTTCATGCTTGTTCCCTGTTTAAGGGACACAGTTTAAAGCAAAGGCGACTGACCTCTCATTTAATTCTGTGCTAATTACTTTCTAGTAATTAAATATACCAGTTACAACTTTTTCTAAGAGCATTACGACTACATATGTAATACATTTAGGTGTCATTATGCAGGTAAAATCTTGCCAACTATAATAAAATACAAACTTTTATAACACTGGACAAGGTCATTGTAGGAGGAGACAGTCATGCTACTGTTAGGAACCCTATAATGAAAGCTAATGCTTCAACCGATTTCTGCAAATACATAAGTACTAATAGAATGTTAGGGAAGCAGAATATATGCTCATTTCATTCAGGTGAATTATCTCACTTTATTTGGCTGAAATTTCTGTCTCTCATAGATATGTCACAGTTATATATTTATAAGAATTAGATCAATTTTTCCTTTATAATCTACTTATCCGAATCCATGAGAAAATGTGCCGCATCGTTCACATTTGTTTCAGAAAATAATGATATGTAATTGAATGGCCCTTTAAAATCATACTAGGCCATATATTGGAAAAAGCAAAATTTAAATATAAATTTAATAATCTATAATACAGAAGAATAGCTTCCTGTGATAAAAGCACACTGATCTCACTGGAATTTAAAACATAGGTGGCAGCATAGGAAAGACACTTAGCTGACTGTTACGCCAACTTTGACTACATGCAGTATAAGATTATGGAAATTTCTTCTCCAATTAAGAAGAAAACCACTGGAGAATATGTGAGCAAAAAAGCATTAACAATAAAGGAAAAGACCAATGATTTAAGCTAAGTTTTAATGTCACAAGGAACTGAGGATACGGCCTCTCACGGTTTTAGTGGCGGTATCTTATCTCCTGGAACATTACAAGCTAACACCTTTAAGACATTATGTCAAAATATAAAATACCAACCAAATAAATGCTATGTGAGACACCAAGGGACTTTTTTCCCTTACAGAAATTGTAAGAAGGGGCTGCAATGGCAAACTAAAATTTGGACTTAAGTTTGAACTTGACAAATGAGTAAGATTTACGGCTGCAGGGAGATGACAGGAAGACTTTGTGGCAGTGAAAACGCCTGAGCAGAAGTTTGGAATTTGGCAGGTGTGATATGCTGCTGAGCCGATGCCAGAGTCACTTTGATTTTCTTATTCTGAGAGTGAGAATGTAATGGAAATCATGGCAGAAATAAGGAAGAAGAACGAATGTATATAGGATGTCCCATGACACTGCTCTTAAATGAGATCAATTAGTTGAGAAAAATCTGTGGAAAGCAAGGGAAATGGGATACAGCTTTATATTTTGAGGCCACCACTGTTTTGAAAACATAAAGATGAAAAGTAATTAATAACAATTACAAAAAATGAAGGGGGACATAATAAACTTCAGGAACATGCAGAGAAAATGAGCATTTTAGGAGAAATAATAGACATTTATAGTAGGAAGTAGTCGTCAGATGAATTTCTCCAGGGTAGAGGACTAATTTGAATATGATTAATCCCAACTCTAAAAGCTATTAACAGGAACAGCCTGGGCAAGTCACTTTTCTTACCTGATGTACAGATTTCTCACCTATAATATGAATCTTCAATAAAATGCCTACTTACGAAGATTAATTTGCTAAAGTAGTGCCTGGCTTATAATTAGTGGACAATACATACTAGCTTGTGGGGTAGTGGTGGTGGAAGCAACAGTAGAAACAGTAATATGACATTATGAATATAATCAGCTCAGGGATATCTCATAAGACTCTAATATTTTACAAAAAGTAGTCAAATATGTAATAACTAGCAAAGGATAAGATAAAAGCATTCCGAAGGAAATATTATAATGTCACATCATGACTTGCAGTGGAGGCTGTGAGTTGGCATGATTACAAGCGTAGATTAAAAGCCAGACTTGTGTTTCGGTCTTAACATTTACCATCTCTGGAACATTTGGAAATTAAAACTCTATTTCTTTACCTTTTAAATGAGTGTTAATAATTATTACATTAGTGGGTTGTTGTGAGAGTTAAATGGTATAATCCAAGTAAGGTGTTTAGCACATTTTTTGGCATCTCATTATGACCGCCACAAATATTAGCTACGCTTTATTTTTGTACTCAAAAGATGAGTTTTTCCTAGGAAAGCCAAAACCTAGGAGTTGAAGTATGCTCTTTTCTAATGTCATTGGAACAGTAAAATATTTTTTTTGGAAAATGTGAAAATTGCAGTGCTCCAGGTTAAGGAATTCTCACCTAGCCCTGAAATGTGACAATGAGCACTTGGAAGAGAACACTAACCTACAATCACCTTATCTAAGAAGACTGACAGAGTTGAAAGAGTACTTAAAAGATACACATTAAATGATCAAGAAATATTTGTAATTTTTAATAAAAATGAGGCACCAGGCCTAGAAGGACATAAACACTGGCATCAAATCTTTGAATCCTACAATAAGAGGTGATGAAAATAGGCAGAAATCCATAAAGACTGAAAAACAGAATTGAAACAACTTTGGATATTGGGGGGATATAATAACAAGTTGTACTAGTCTGTTTTCATGCTGGTGAAAATGACATAGCAGAGATCGGCAATTAACAAAAGAAAGAGGTTTAGTGGGGAAGACTCACAATCATGGTGGAAGGCAAGGAGAAGCAAGTCACCTCTTACCTGGATGGCACCAGGGAAAGAGAGCTTGTGCAGGGAGATTCCCATTTTTAAAACCATTAGCTCTCACGAGACTTATTCACTATCACAAGAAGAGCATGGGGAAGACCTGCCTCCATGATTCAATTATCTCCCACTGGCTTCCTCCCACAACATGTGGAAATTGTGGGAGTTGTAATTCAAGATGAGATTTGGGGTTGGGGCAGAGCCAAACTATATTATTCCGCCCCAGGCCCCTCCCAAATCTCACGTCCTCACATTTCAAAACCAACCGTGCCTTCCTTCCCAACAGTCCCCTAAAGTCTTAACTCATTTCAGCATTAACTCAAAAGTCCATATTCCAAAGTCTTAACCAAGACAAGGCAAATCCCTTCCTCTTATGAGCCTATAAAATCAAAAACAAGTTAGTTACTTCCTAGACATAATGCAGGTACAGGCATTGGGTAAATACAGCCATTTCAAATGGGAGAAATTGACCAGAACAAAGGGTCTACAGGTCCTATGCACACACAAAATCCAGTGGGGCAGTCAAATCTTAAAACTGCAAAATGATCTCTTTTGACTTTGTGTCTCATATCCAGGTCATGATGATGTAAGAAGTGAGTTCCTATGGTCTTGGGCAGCTCTACGCCTGTGGCTTTGCAGGGTACAGCTTCCCTGCTGGCTGCTTTCATGGGCTGGTGTTGAGGGACTGCAGCTTTTCCAGGTGCATGGTGCAAGCTGCCAGTGGATCTACCACTCTGGCATCTGGAGAATGGTGGCCCTCTTCTCACAGCTCCACTGGGCAGTGACCCAGTAGGGACTCTGTGGGGTGGGGCTGTCTCCAAGCCCACATGTCCATTCCACACTGCCTTAGCAAAGGTTCTCCATGAGGGCCCCTCCCCTGCAGCAAACATGTATCTGGATATCCAGGCATTTCTATATATCCTCTGAAATCTAGGCAGTGGTCCCCAAACCCCAATTCTTAAATTCTACAGACTCGCAGGCTCAACACCAAGTTAAAGCTGCTAAGCCTTGAGGCTTGCATTCTCTGAAGTCACGGCCTGAGTTCTATGTTCTTCCTTTCAACCACAGCTGAAGCAACTGGGATGCAGGGACCAAGTTCCTAGGCTGTACACAGCATGGTAACCCTTGGCCAAGCCACAAAACCACTTTTTGCTCCTAGGCCACTGGGCCTGTGATGGGAGGGGTTGCCATGAACACCTCTGACATGCCCTGGAGACATTTTCCCCATTGTCTTGAGGATTAATATTTGGCTTCTTGTTACTTATGCAAATTTCTGCAGTTGGCTTGAATTTCTCCTTGGAAAATGGGATTTTCTTTTCTATCACATTGTCAGGCTGCAAAGTTCATGAACTTTTATGCTCTGCTTCTCTTGTAAAACTGAATGACTTTATAGCACCCAAGGCACCTCCTGAATGCTTTGCTGCTTAGAAATTTCTTCCAACAGATACCTCAAATCATCTCTCTCAAGTTCAAAGTTCCACAACTCTCTAGGGCAGAGGCAAAATGCTATCAGTCTCTTTGCTAAAACATAACAAGAGTCATCTCTGGTCCAGTTCCCAACAAGTTTCTCATCTCCATCTGAGACTACCTCAGCCTGAATTTCATTGTCTATATCATTATCAGCATTTTCCTCGAAGCTATTCAACAAGTTTCTAGAGAGTTCCAAACACTCCCACATTTTCCTGTCTTCTTCTGAATCCTCCAAACTGTTCCAACCTCTGTCTGTTACCCAGTTCCAAAGTCACTTCCACATCTTTGGGTATCTTTTCAGGAGTGCCCCACTCCTAGTACCAATTTATTGTATTAATGCATTTTCACAATGCTGATAAAGATATACCTTAACCTGGGCAATTTATAAAAGAAAGAGGTTCCATAGGCTTACAGCTCCAAGTAGCTTGAAAAGCCTCACAATTACAGCAGAACGCAAGGAGGAACAAGTCTTGTCTTACACGGATGGCCTCAGGCAGACGAAGAGCTTATGCAGGCGAACTCCTCTTTATAACGCCATCAGATCTCATGAGACTGACTTACTATGATGAGAATGGCACAGGAAATACCTGCCCCCATGATTCAATTACCTTCTACCAGGTTCCTCCCACGACATGTGAGAATTGTGGGAATTACAGTTCAAGGTGAGATTTGGGTGAGGACACAGCCTAACCAGATCACAAGTAGTAAATTTGCTATGGACTTTATGTAGTCCAAGCATGGTTTTTTACATGCATGTAATACTACCTATTATTACATATTACATGTTATTTCTTACATACAAATAACATGTAGCACTAAATGTGATTGCTACATATTACATGTTATTTCTTACATATTAATAACAAGTAATATTGCTTTCAGGAGCAGAATGAGCTTACATAGCACAAGTCAGCCTCACCTGTCCTCTATTCGTTTAAGTGGAAATTTTCTAAAAGCAGCTCCAAAGACATTGCCCTGCCTGGAGTCTGCTCCCCAGCCCCCTTGTTGCACTGTACCTCT
The DNA here is from genome assembly GCF_009761245.1 of Sapajus apella. Lineage (NCBI taxonomy): Eukaryota > Metazoa > Chordata > Mammalia > Primates > Cebidae > Sapajus > Sapajus apella. The sequence goes on from NW_022437056.1 coordinate 2,761,177, forward strand.
GCAGAAGGGAGCTGGGAAGTCCCACGATGCACCATTTCCTGGGCTAACAATGCAGGTCAGGATGGCATGGCCTTCCAAGATGTACCCGGAGAGGCAGCTGTACCGGATTTTGTCTCCTATGTTGAATCTTGTTCCATGGAGAACTCCTTTCAGAATTTCTCCAGGATTTCCACAAGTGTGACTAGGTAAAACTATTGGAAAGAGGAAAAAAGGGAGAAAAAAACACGTTGAATTTTCTATGGAGAGCCATTTATACCATAAAACAGGCACCATCTTTTGATGATTAAAATGAAAAAATCTCTGGCATCAGAAAATTATTAACTGTTCCTAAAACTAAACTGAGAAAATGCCTTCTGATTTAGAATATCTGCAGATTAATACTTTTATAAACAGTTGCATAAAGTATAAATAAATGCATTTTGTTAAGAGAGAAAAATACAGTCCTGCTTATATTCGGTGTTCCAGATGATGTCTAGATTATATTTTTCCAGCGATGAAATTCTACATGCTCATATAGTGAGCAACCAGATCACACAGTAGACAACAGAAATCTGAAACAATGATATCACATAATACTGCAAGAGTGAATATTCACACCCTATTTATTTTTATGCTTCCAAGACTGGTATGGTATCTGATACACATCATTATGCAATGTTCTATTAAGGTTTGATGGATAAACAATTGAATTCAATAAAAACTAGAAATCTCATGCATCGATTCATCAATGTATAAAAAAAAGATTTCACCACTATATCCCAGGCCAGCAGCCAGGCTCTGTCCATTTATAGCATCTGATTCAAAAGTAAGTTTCAGTGCTAAGTTTTGATAACACAAATACTCAATTCACTTGCATTTTGTAAACCAAGAATAAAATTCAAAGCACCCAGCAATCTGAATGGAACCTCCTCTCAGCCAGGGTCATTCCTGAAAAACCTGTTGGTTAACCTGAAAAACTAGTTCAAGCCATGGTGGTGTGGGTGAGCCACACATGCCTCATTATACCCTCTTCCCTTGTAGAATTACTGGTAGAACAGGCTCCTTAACCCTGAAAAGAAACAGTGGCAATCTATTTTTGGAAGCCTGCTACCTGGAGGCTTCATATGCATGATAAAACATTGGTCTCCACAACCCTTTATCGTAACCCAGATATTCCTTTCTACTGATTCCATGTCTTAAACAGTAACTTAACTCTTTCAATTAATTTCCAATATAAAAAAGTAAACAAACAAACAAAACACTTTGACTCTACCTATGACCTGGAAGCTCCCACTTCCAGTTGTCCTGCCGTTTCAGACAAAACCGATGTACATATGCTGTGTCTTGATTGATGTCTTGTCTCCCTACAGTGTATAAAACTAAGTTGTGGCCCAGTTGCCTTGGACAGTTGTTCTCAGGGCCTCCTGAAAGCTGTGTCATTGGCCCCTGGTCACTCATACGCGGCTCAGAATAAATGTTTTTAAATATTTTACAGTTTGACTCTTTTCATTGACAATTTCAATAATGGGATACTGATTCTGTTCTTTTGTGACCCTCTCACATTTTCCTTGATATGATTCTCTATCTAAATCAATCGATTTGAAACTCCATTCCGTACTCATAGAACATGATGTTGAACGAAGTGGTGCATTATTCAGTTGAATGGATAAAAGTCATGATTGTCAGCTATTGTCTCCTTAGTTATGGTTAAAATTTAGTATGTAATCAGTAAATTAACTGTTCTTATTTAGTATTTGAATAAGCTATGGAACTAACTAGCAGGGAAATAAAAATATTTCCAAATACTAATGTATTTCCAACTGAACAGAAGCCATTTTATGTCTGTATCCAATGTCTTTGCATGGGCAAGGGGGCGTATCTTAATGTATTGGTATAACGTAGAACAATATTTTTTGTTTTCTTAGTTTTTAAACTGAGAAATATTTAGAACTTTTCTAGAATATTGGGAATGAATCTCAGTTATTTTTTAAAGAATTTTTATTTATCATGACACTACGTAAGTACAAACTGAGCTATGTAGAAATACTTAGGAAATAAATACTTGTGCTTAGATATTATTATTATTGACATATTTAGGAAATCTTTTACATAGTCAAAGTGTGCTTAGTTCCAGTTTTTAAAATTTATGAGAGCAGTCTACAAAAATCGGTTTAAAAACACAACAGAAAACAGTTCCACATTATCTACAATAATTTGTGTTGTCTTTTTTAATAAGAAAATTCTGTATTTATTTCCACATCCACTATCCCTAAAGCAAAAATGTGTGCTGTTTATAGTACATTACAAACGGCATTTGTAAGGAAGAAAAACTTTCCATTTTATCTGGGCAGCCCTTCAGATTATAACTGAGAATGCCTTGTCTGTCAGCTGAGCTGAGAGCTCTTAAGGTCAAAGTCACAGGTTAAATAACCACCATAAATGGGAAGACTGAGAAACAGAGTGATTGACAGAGAAAGGGAATGTGTGGACAAAAACATGTTTGGTGTTTTTCTTTATTGTCTAGGGATATTTAAAATTAATAAATCCCCATGTCTTCTTAGGGTCATTATTATCATTGTTAACTGCTACTAATAATTCTTCTTAGAAGGCAGCTAGGCTCAGTGGCTCATGCCTGTAATCCCAGCACTTTGGAAGGCCGAGCTGGGCAGATCACAAGGTCAGGAGATTGAGACCATCCTGGCCAACATGGTGAAACCTCATCTCTACTAAAAATACAAAAATTAGCTGGGTGTGGTGGCCTGTGCCTTTAATCTCAGCTATTTGGCAGGCTGAGGCAGGAGAACTGCCTGAACCTGGGAGGTGAAGGTTGCAGTGAGCCAAGATCGGACCACTGCACTCCAACCTGGTGACAGAGTGAGACTTTGCCAAAAAAAAAAAAAAAAATTCTAATAGAAGATGTCCAGATAATTGTTCCCCAAAGACAAGGGTTATCAATGACAATCTATCAAATTACCCTGCTAAAGATAACCACAATGACCAGTCAATATCATGCATGGAAAATCCAAATGGACCACTCTGAAAATGGAACTTAGTCTGTGTGATTACTTTTTTGGGTTAAAAAAAAACCATGAGATTACTTTTTTTCAGCTAGTTTTGGTATGAAAAATGGAATTGATTATTGCGCAGAAAGATCAACAGAACATTCCACAGTAATAAGTAGTTGTGAGCTGCATAACGACAGCTCAATGATAGGTCTCATACACAATGTCAATCCCAGGAGCTTCTGGCTTAGTGATGCTGTAGCCATCATAATGTGGTAGCACCAGGTACGACTCACATGTTTGTGGGGACACTGATGGAAACCAGCCACCTGAGCTGCCAGTCATACAAAAGTGTAGCACATACAATTAGGTTCACTACATGTTTGATGATAACAATGAACAGCTGTTACTTCTTTTGTATTTACTATAATTTTATCATTATTTCAGAGGGTGCTTTTTCTACTCAAAAAAAAAAATAATTTAACTGTAAAACAACCTTAGTCAGGTCCTTCAGGAATAATTTCAGAAGGAGCCATTGTTATTCTAGGATATGATAACTCCATACTTGTCCTTGTCTCTGAAGACATTCCAGTGGGACAAGATGTGGAGATGGAGGGTATCTTGATGACTCAAGATACTGCTGTGATGGACAGGCCTCACACTTTATTATCCAGAGCATATTTAGTAAATTTTGAGAGAAATGAAGCCCTCCAAAACTGTTACCACTGTAATGTGCAATGGTGTTGTCCAGCATGGTAGAAATGTACTGACTCATACATTTTAGAAGGAAAAATATCATTAATAAATACAAGAATTTCCCCAAGAAGGATTCTGGAAAGAAATATGTATAAACAGCCATCACTTCTGACTTTCAACAGATAGCTACTCCCATAAAACTGAATACAAAAAATATTTATTCCACTCTATGTAATCAATTTAGAAAAGATATTTTTAGTAGGGAAAAATTAAGGCTGGTGTTAGAAGTAGCAAATGTCAAAGAAAAAAGTAGACATCAGAGGAGAGCGTGCCTGTTCTTCTGATGAAATCGCATTTTCATTTGTTGTATCTGATGTAAAGGATCCTTTCCAGGTGCGGTTGCAGGCTTTTACTTCACAGCAGGCCCACAAAGGCCACTGTTACCATCACCACCATTTCATTATAACATTGATGAGAAAAATAAGATTTCTGACCAGGGCCACTGTCTGTTCTTTCCATGTTTGCATGAGGTTTCTCCAGTTCCCTCCATATTCCAACGATGTGCATGATAATTTCACTGGTATGTGCCCAGGGTCCTAGTGTGAGTGAGTCGTGTGTGTGTGTGTCCCCGCCATGGCAGGTTATCCTGTCCAGGTCTGGTGCCCACCCCACCTGGAACCCTGAGCTGTTGAGACAGCCCTGACCACCCACAACCCAAAACTGGAATAATTGCATAAATTGTTATTTTACTTGTTTTTATTAATCTTTCTCAAATGAATGGATAGCTCAGATCTATTTCAGTGTTTGATATTTCAAGTGCTTTGATCTTTAATATTTAGAATTTTGGCAATGTTTTGTCTGACCAGAAATATGCCATAGGAAATTTACTCTGGTTTATATCAAATAGGCTGTGGGAAATTTTTTTTTTCTTATGTTGATTTGCTTAGAGCTACAGTTTCCAAGAACCTACCAAGCACACGAAGTGAAGACTTGCTGTAATAGCAATAGCCATCAGCTCCACGCAACGGTCCAAAGGGTTGCAGAGGATAAAGAGGATGTCTATTTCTGGGGCAGTTTAGACCACTTTATTGGTTTTCTTTCTTTCTCTTGTCTACAGATTTTGTCTTTACCTTAACATCTTGACACTTAATTATAAAAGAAATTGGAAAACACAAATCAGACACAGTCTTTGCAAAGTGCAAAGGATTAAGACGGGTGTTTACAAATATTTCTTTTCAGAATCATTCTTAAGGAGATTCTCATATTCAACTGTCAAGGATTCTAATGGAAAGGAGAATGGCCTTTAGGTCTCTTCTTTTACATTTATCAGCTCTCTTTATTTACTGAAATTGTTTTCCCATCAGTATTTATTTTATAGAGGAAGGTGTGAAGATTGAATGAGATAATAGGCCTCCAAATGTCTGTTCTTTCTGACTCGATGAGTCTTTATTGTAAACAGCTGTTAATAGTTCTGAGGGCCCTGAATCATTCCAGGTTGGAATTGAATCTTTTTATCATTGTATATAAATGTTAATATATTAAAGTAGATCATAAATCCTCCTATACATATATACAATAACTGTAATTCACCTAGCTCATAAGCTAAGTGGGAACAGAAAAAAAGTTGTCAAAATTCAGTTGGACAGTACATTATTTTAGAAAAAATAAATCAATAAATAATGTATAATTTAAGTCACTTTATTTCCACACTTGACAAAAAAATGTAAATAAGTATCAGAGGCTTAAAATTAATTTAAGGATTTTAAAAGCAAAATAACTTAGCAAATGGGAAAAAATGATTAAATCTACCATTTAAGGTTTAAAGTTGCTGGCTGGTGGCACAAAGTTATAAATTTATGATGTAGGGATTGGGACTTTTATCTTTAACACATTTTCTTTTTAAAAAAGTTAAATTTTAATGTGAACGATATCAACAAATAAATAAAAATAATTAAGAATAAATTAGAATATTTTTTCCAGCTGCAAACACTAACAAATGCAAAATGCACATAGTATTATAAATCCATCAGCAATATTATTTAAAAAAATCACAATACTTATAAATTGTAAAATATTGATGGAATCGTTTGTAGGTCTATGCAAAGATTTAAGACAGAGACACAAAAATTGCCAACATTTGGTAATTCAGTGGTTGAGAAAAACTAATTTAAAAGCAAAATCAATTCAACCCAATGTCATTTCTGCCAATTTCATTTTAACTGTATTTTTAACCAGCTTTTCTGAAGATTGTGCCTGTCTCCCACAAGTAATGAATACACATTAAGAATCCAGCAAATACTTATTGAGTTAACATAAGCTCTACTTTTAATTCTCTTTATTTCCTGAGCCATTTGCACGCTTTCCCATAGATGCTTCAAGAAAGCAGTTCTTATTTAGGTGATGGGAATTCTGTGCCCAACACAGACACTAGGTAATGTGAAAGGTTTTCTTGAAAGAGCTCTGGGCACAATTCTTTCCTCTCATGGCAGGTTTCCACCAGACCTTATGAAGCCAAGTTTGTACACCAGGGCTTAAAACTTGAAACATAGGCTGCCATTCTAAACATGCACATGACAATGTCCTTTTAACACTTAATTTGGCAAGTACATATGGTCACAATTGAGTGACTTAATTGGGCTATCACATCAAACCTTTAACCCAGCTGTTTCGATGATTAAGGGGATGTCATATTAAATATCTTCCCAAAAGAAAAGTGAAAACATGAGACTACAGTAAAAGACAATATTAACGTGCATTACTACATGGGAGAAGGCTATCAAAAAGAAGTTTGAAATTCATCAAAGGAGCAGCAGCAGTTTTTACAGCAGGTGTACAGTCAGTGGACTTCCATGAGGTGCATTCATTTGGAATCTGTGTCCCTTGGGGTTTCTGTCAACTTCTTTACACTTTGCCTCTCTAGTAGTCTCCTGGTAGCTTAAGAAAATATAACTCCAAGTACCCTCATCATGTGCACTTGCTATGTAAACCAACAATACCCGATGTGTTTGCTTTGGACTGTTTGCTCATAAAAGTTCTTCACTCCACTCTCTCTCCTGGCTTTGGGAAGAATTAGAAAAATCTGGCTGTATAATTATCAGGATCACATAAAAAAAAATAAGATTTTCAATTCTTGAAACCTGACATGTATTCTCTTTACTGGCTCTCTGAATATGGGCTAATCTGTAAGAAGAGAAGGTGCTGAGAAAGTATTTATGGCAAAAGCAATGAGGACATCCCAGGAGATGGCAGTCATGGTAATCACTGAATGCCTTCTATTTTCAAAAAGTCTCATTCTCCAGGATGAGGAATGACAGTGAAAGAGAAGGACCTTATAGAAAGCATTGCTATGGGAAGTAATAGGAACTGCCTGAGAAGAAATAAATGAGGAAGTGAGTTGTTAACATACTTAAAGGCAGAAAAGGGTAAGGTTAGACCCAATAAGAAAGGAAAGATAATTCCATACGGGGGAAGCAGTAGTGGCAAGCATTTATGGAAAAAGAATACGGCACAGTGAGTTGTACTCATCAGATCTGCCATCAGAGAGACTTGGGTTTCTGCTCCAGAAACTGATTTCGTAATGTTGGACCAATTACTTAGATCTTAGTTTCCACGTCTTGAAAAGGGGAATGGAAAGTAAAGCTTACTCATGGATTTACAATAGAAAATTTTAACAAGATATCACAAGTAAATACATGTCAGTACTTTTTAATTGATTTTCCCAATTCTGAAGCACCATGCAAAATTTAGGGGAATAATACAATTTTCAAAGTATACAGAGATTTTAACATAACCCAATTTCAGAAACAATATTTTTAAAAGTGTATCAGAGTCAAGGTTATCATTAAAATGCTAGCATAGTTGTAATGGAAATAAAGGAGAAGGATATCCCAGTTTCCCATTTAGCAATATTAATGCTACTTCATTATCCTTGCCTTACAATAATAATTGGAAATACTTACACAACACATAATATGTTCTAGACACTGTTCTAATTAGTTTGTATTTATTAAGAATGTATATCGGCTGGGCGCGGTGGCTCAAGCCTGTAATCCCAGCACTTTGGGAGGCCGAGGCGGGTGGATCACGAGGAAAAAAGATCGAGACCATCCTGGTCAACACGGTGAAACCCCGTCTCTACTAAAAATACAAAAAACATTAGCTGGGCATGGTGGCGCATGCCTGTAATCCCAGCTATTGAGGAGGTTGAGGCAGGAGAATTGCCTGAACCCAGGAGGCGGAGGTCGCGCCGAGCCGAGGTCGCGCCATTGCACTCCAGCCTGGGTAACAAGAGCGAAACTCCGTCTCAAAAAAAAAAAAAAAAGAATGTATATCGGTAAGTATGGTTATTATGCCCATTTTAAAGAAAAAACATCATGCTGCAGAGAGTTTAAGTAACTTCTATGGCATATAACTGGTAAGAATTGGTGGTAGGACTTACATATGATGGATTTAGACTCCCTACTTGCAAGCATGACAAAAAACTCTTTCATATGAAAATGTGGCTAACATCAAAAGAGATGATGATAAAGTGTCGTTAGATCTGCAGTGTGGACAATGGGGTTTTGTTATAATAACAGTGATATGTGGATTTGGGAGAATTATGATGTTCTCTTAGGTAGAACTGAGGGCACAAATATAATGTAGTTTTTTTAAAAAAAATATTTTAAGCTTTCCAGGTAAATTCATATAATAGCAGAAACCCTGCAGGAGAGACTGCAGCAAAGTCAAAACAAGGCAAACGACTAGTTGGCAAATGGATTTGAAACCCACAGACTGGATGTTCAAAAGATTTTGAATAGCACGTGGAAGACATTAGAAAAAAGCTCTGACAATTGAGAAAATAAAAATGCTGTTGCAAGATGATTTTGACAGTGTAAATGGCTTTTGAGAAGCATAATGCATATTTGCTAGTGTGAATTAGGAAATAATCTTATGGTCTTACATTTTGACTTCACTAGTTATTCCTCATGTGGTCCTATATCTTCAAGTTAAAGGGAGACATTGTTCTAATTTCACTCAACTAGAGATAATAGTTGTTGGGCCTTTGTCCTTTTAAACACTAGAAAAATTAATCCATATACAAATTTCCACAAAACTATGACAAGGATAGTTAAATTCAAATCAAGCTTACTACTAAGAAAGAAGCACCATCTTTCATGCATCAACCAACATCCAGCCTTAAGAGTTAGTGTCTACAAGGATCAAACTGTTGAAAAATATTCAACCAAACCCCAAAAGAATGCTCAAGGATATTTATAGGAATAAAAAAATATTCAGCACCTGTCAAAGTGAGATTCACAGTGTCTGGCGTCCAGTCGAAAATTACTAAGCATGCAAAAAAGTAAGAAGATATCCACAATAAGAAGAAAACTTGATCAATGAAACAGCCAGAAACAAAACAGAATTTTGAATCAGTGGACACCAACATTAAAACCTTTATTCTCATTGTATGCCCTGTCTTCAATCAGGTGATAACGGAATACGTTATCTAGAGGCATGGAAAATGTTAAAAAAGACCCAGATTGAAAATCTAGAGTTAAAACCATCTGAGATTTAAAAATCTATGGATGTTAATAAAGGCAGAATAGACATAGAAGAAAGTAAGATTAACCAACATGTAGAGATAACAAGAGAAAGTATTTAAAATGGAACGTAGAAGTGAAAAGAAAGATTTCCAAACCAAAACAAAACTAAGGGCACAGACAATCATTGAATTCTGAGACATCTCCAAGCAGACATATATGTGTAATTAAAGTCACTGAAGGCAGGGAACACAAAGAGGGCGAGAAAAACAAAAAAAAGAAAACCAATTACCTAAAAATTTCAAAATTTACTAAAATAGTGAACTCATAAATACAAGAAGTTCAGTAAGTGCAAAATGCAAAGAACCTGAAGAGCACTAGATCACACATGTCAAAATCAAGTTGCCTAGATACAGCAGTGAAGAAAAAATCTTCAAAGCCACCACAGAATTGGGGGTAGGAATAAGGTTCTGTGCAGAGACAAAGATAAAGGTATCAGCTGACGTATCTTCAGAAAGAAAGAAACCAAGGAGAGATTGAGCAAGTTTTAGAAAGTACTGAAATAAGGAATAAGCAAAGTAACTGTCAATCTAATAAATTTATGCAGCAAAATCACAGGATATAGAAACAGGTTCAGACATGTGAAAGCTGAAAGTCCATCACAAGCAGGCCCATACTACAGGAATATTAAAATGGGTCACTGCAGCTGAAGGAAACAGCACAGTAAGAGAGGCCAAGTACTAGGAATGAGACCTGTATGGGGAAATATAAAACAGATTTTATTTAAAAAATCTGTTTAAAAGATTATGAGCTTTTTAAAGCCAAACAATATGTATTTTGGGTTTCTAACATATGCAGAAGTGACAGAAATACCAGAGGGCTGGGTAAGAAGAAAGGAGAGTACATGGCTGTATCTTTGCTAGATAGTAGGTAAAGTAGTACAACATATTAAAAAAAAAAAAAAAGCATCAGTATAAGAGCACAGTGGATTATGGTAGCGTACTATAAACTCTAATGTCACCACTAAAATAGCAAAGACAAATGTTACAGCTAATTAACCAAAAGGAAACCATAAAAAGAAGGGGGAAAAAGAAAATGAATCACAAATACGAAGCAAACAGCAAGGTGATAAAATGAAATACAGACACACCAATAAATATCTGTAATGCAAATGAAGTGAACATCACAGTTGTAAGGTGGACAGTCTGAGGCTGGTTCAAATATACAACCAGTGTTATGTTGTCTTCAGGAAAAATAGTTTAAATATAAACGGACAAATAGATAATGGTAAAATGACGAGAAAACACAAATAGCTTTATGTGTGCTGCTGGGTGGCCGCCTGGAGGGGGAAATGAAGGTGGAATGGTCAAACTGGAATTGTAAAAGAGCAAATGCAGTTTTTAATTCTAAGAGTAGTGGTTCCTGGGTGAAACTATACATTTACTTTAGTGTTTCAAATTACAGGTTCAGTTACCTTAAAATAAGACTATTATTAATAGATACTATTGATATCTTGCTGAACTTCTGTTTCAAACACTGGAATGCTTCACACATGGTATTTCAAACCTCACACATCTCCAAATGAGGCATTGTTACCCCAGTTTCATATATATAAAATGATGACACCCAGAGAGGCTAAGCAACTGAGATAGCAGAGTTGCACCCACATCTGTACAGACCTGTGATATTTCCACCACACCATACTGTCACAGTTGTGTTAACGTAATTAACATGCTTTTAAATGCAACTGTAATGTTAGAAAGAAACAATTTTGGCATAGTTTAACAGAAAAACAAACCAAGCTGAATAATTAGAAGACCCAGGTTCCTGTCTTTCCTTGCCCAATTCTTGTCTCTGTGATATTATATGCTATTATATTTTCTGGGCTTACATTTTCTCATCTAACAGTAAGAAAGAAGACGAGAGTTGGGATGGACTTACTCTAAAATTTTAGGAATCTGCACAATAAGTGCTGTTTCAGATACGTATAACTTCTGCTATTTTCTCACACTTCCTTATTGCAAATTAAAAAGTTATAAAAAATTGCAAAGGAAAACCGGAGAAACCATCTCTGAAAATTAACACAAAACTTAAAAATAATACATGCTGCAAATCTGTTTATTAATTACTTAGTAGACCCTTATCTTAATAAGTTAAGAGCAATTTCAGACTACTTTCTGTCATTCCAAGCTCTAAAATTCTTTACCATAAAAGATGCTTAACTTGATTTAACTCAAAGGTCACATTTCTGGGGACAGTGACCCATCCAGAGGGAGAGAGGAGACCCAGGAAGATTAAGACACTTCTTTCCTCCTGTGGTTCTACAACAGCAGAGCTCAGTCACTGGAAGGATAATTAAATCCAGGGCTCATTTTCTTCTCTGGTACAATGAGAAGAGACAGCAGGTTCCCCGGGAAGCTGACTGGGAGGGGATACCTGCAGAATCATCAGCAGGACAGAAAGCAAGCAGGAATGGGCAGAGAGAGGACAACCTGCAGTTAGTCAAGGTCTCAGGCAGTCCTGCAAGGAGCTCTCCTCCTCGACACAGGATTGGTCCTCCAGTGCTATACACATTGGAGAGGCCAAAGCCATCCGATTCAGCACTGGGCAGTTCCAGGACAGAGGCTCCTGCCTGAATGCATACCACCGTGGAGGTATACCACCGTGGAGGTGTACCACCCTAGGGGTGTACCACTCTGGCTACCTACCACCCTGGCTGTTTACCACCCTGGATGCACAGTACTGGACGTGCAACACCCTGGATGCACAGTACT